>NC_069509.1:7636725-8009733 GCF_027579735.1 Bombina bombina | reverse complement strand
GTCATGCCATATATTACACCTGCCAGCCGTACCTTATACCTGTAAGTCATGCCATATATTACACCTGCCAGCTGTACCTTATACCTGTCAGTCATGCCATATATTATACCTGCCAGCCGTACCTTATACCTGTCAGTCATGCCATATATTACACCTGCCAGCCGTACCTTATACCTGTAAGTCATGCCATATATTACACCTGCCAGCTGTACCTTATAACTGTAAGTCATGCCATATATTACACCTGTCAGCTGTACCTTATACCGGTCAGTCATGCCATATATTACACCTGCCAGCTGTACCTTATACCTGTCAGTCATGCCATATATTACACCTGCCAGCCGTACCTTATACCTGTAAGTCATGCCATATTTTACACCTGCCAGCCGTACCTTATACCTGTAAGTCATGCCATATATTACACCTGCCAGCGGTACCTTATACCTGTAAGTCATGCCATATATTACACCTGCCAGCCGTACCTTATACCTGTAAGTCATGCCATATATTACACCTGCCAGCTGTACCTTATAACTGTAAGTCATGCCATATATTACACCTGTCAGCTGTACCTTATACCGGTCAGTCATGCCATATATTACACCTGCCAGCTGTACCTTATACCTGTCAGTCATGCCATATATTACACCTGCCAGCCGTACCTTATACCTGTAAGTCATGCCATATATTACATCTGCCATTTGTACCTTATACCTGTTAGTTATGCCATATATTAAATCTGCCAGTTGTACCTTTATACCTGTCAGTCATGCCATATATTACACCTGCCAGCCGTACCTTATACCTGTAAGTCATGCCATATTTTACACCTGCCAGCCGTACCTTATACCTGTAAGTCATGCCATATATTACACCTGCCAGCGGTACCTTATACCTGTAAGTCATGCCATATATTACACCTGCCAGTTGTACCTTATACCTGTAAGTCATGCTATATATTACACCTGCCAGCTGTACCTTATATCTGTAAGTCATGCCATATATTACACCTGCCAGTTGTACCTTATACCTGTAAGTCATGCCATATATTACACCTGCCAGCTGTACCTTATACCTGTAAGTCATGCCATATATTACACCTGTCAGCCATGCCATATATTACACCTGCCAGCTGTACCTTATACCTTTCAGTCATGCCATATATTACATCTGCCATTTGTACCTTATACCTTTCAGTCATGCTATATATTACATCTGCCAGTTGTACCTTATACCTGTAAGTCATGCCATATATTACACCTGCCAGCCGTACCTTACACTTGTCAGTCATACCATATATTACACCTGCCAGCTGTACCTTATACCTGTCAGTCATACCATATATTACACCTGCCAGCTGTACCTTATATCTGTAAGTCATGCCATATATTACACCTGCCAGCCATACCTTATACCTGTAAGTCATGCCATATATTACACCTGCCAGCCGTACATTATACCTGTAAGTCATGCCATATATTACACCTGCCAATTGTACCTTATACCTGTAAGTCATGCCATATATTACACCTGCCAGCTGTACCTTATACCTGTAAGTCATGTCATATATTACACCTGCCAGCCGTACATTATACCTGTAAGTCATGCCATATATTACACCTGCCAGTTGTACCTTATACCTGTAAGTCATGCCATATATTACACCTGCCAGCTGTACCTTATACCTGTAAGTCATGCCATATATTACACCTGCCAGCCGTACCTTATACCTGTAAGTCATGCCATATATTACACCTGCCAGCTGTACCTTATACCTGTAAGTCATGCCATATACTACACCTGCCAGCTGTTCCTTATACCTGTAAGTCATGCCGTATATTACACCTGCCAGCTGTACCTTATACCTGTAAGTCATGCCATATATTACACCTGCCAGCTGTACCTTATACCTGTAAGTCATGTTTTATATTACACCTGCCAGCTGTACCTTATACCTGTAAGTCATGCTATATATTACACCTGCCAGCCGTACCTTATACCTGTAAGTCATGCCATATATTACACCTGCCAGCCGTACCTTATACCTGTAAGTCATGCTATATATTACACCTGCCAGCTGTACCTTATACCTGTAAGTCATGCCGTATATTACACCTGCCAGCTGTACCTTATACCTGTAAGTCATGCCATATATTACACCTGCCAGCTGTACCTTATACCTGTAAGTCATGTTTTATATTACACGTGCCAGCTGTACCTTATACCTGTAAGTCATGCTATATATTACACCGGCCAGCCGTACCTTATACCTGTAAGTCATGCCATATATTACACCTGTCAGCTGTATCTTATACCAGTCAGTCATGCCATATATTACACCTGCCAGCTGTACCTTATACCTTTCAGTCATGCTATATATTACATCTGCCTGTTGTACCTTATACCTGTAAGTCATGCCATATATTACACCTGCGAGCCGTACCTTATACCTGTAAGTCATGCCATATATTACACCTGCCAGCCGTACCTTATACCTGTAAGTCATGCCATATATTACACCTGCCAGCTGTACCTTATACCTGTCAGTCATGCCATATATTAAATCTGCCAGTTGTACCTTATACCTGTCAGTCATGCCATATATTACACCTGCCAGCCGTACCTTATACCTGTAAGTCATGCCATATATTACACCTGCCAGCTGTACCTTATACCTGTCAGTCATGCCATATATTACACCTGCCAGCTGTACCTTATACCTGTCAGTCATGCTATAAATTACACCTGCCAGTTGTACCTTAAACCTGTCAGTCATGCCATATATTACACCTGCCCGCTGTACCTTATATCTGTAAGTCATGCCATATATTACACCTGGCAGCCGTACCTTATACTTCTAAGTCATGCCATATATTAAACCTGCCAGCTGTACCTTATACCTGTCAGTTATGCCATATATTAAATCTGCCAGTTGTACCTTTATACCTGTCAGTCATGCCATATATTACACCTGCCAGCCGTACCTTATACCTGTAAGTCATGCCATATATTACACCTGCCAGCTGTACCTTATACCTGTCAGTTATGCCATATATTAAATCTGCCAGTTGTACCTTTATACCTGTCAGTCATGCCATATATTACACCTGCCAGCCGTACCTTATACCTGTAAGTCATGCCATATATTACACCTGCCAGCTGTACCTTATACCTGTCAGTCATGCCATATATTATACCTGCCAGCCGTACCTTATACCTGTAAGTCATGCAATATATAACACCTGCCAGCTGTACCTTATACCTGTAAGTCATGCCATATATTACACCTGCCAGCTGTACCTTATACCTGTAAGTCATGCAATATATAACACCTGCCAGCCGTACCTTATACCTGTAAGTCATGCCATATATTACACCTGCCAGCCGTACCTTATACCTGTAAGTCATGCCATATATTACACCTGCCAGCCGTACCTTATACCTGTAAGTCATGCCATATATTACACCTGCCAGCCGTACCTTATACCTGTAAGTCATGCCATATATTACACCTGCCAGCTGTACCTTATACCTGTAAGTCATGCCATATATTACACCTACCAGCTGTACCTTATACCTGTAAGTCATGTTTTATATTACACCTGCCAGCTGTACCTTATACCTGTAAGTCATGCCATATATTACACCTGCCAGCCGTACCTTATACCTGTAAGTCATGCTATATATTACACCTGCCAGCCGTACCTTATACCTGTAAGTCATGCCATATATTAAACCTGCCAGCGGTACCTTATACCTGTAAGTCATGCCATATATTACACCTGCCAGCGGTACCTTATACCTGTAAGTCATGCCATATATTACACCTGCCAGCGGTACCTTATACCTGTAAGTCATGCCATATATTACACCTGCCAGCCGTACCTTATACCTGTAAGTCATGCCATATATTACACCTGCCAGCTGTACCTTATAACTGTAAGTCATGCCATATATTACACCTGTCAGCTGTACCTTATACCGGTCAGTCATGCCATATATTACACCTGCCAGCTGTACCTTATACCTGTCAGTCATGCCATATATTACACCTGCCAGCCGTACCTTATACCTGTAAGTCATGCCATATATTACATCTGCCATTTGTACCTTATACCTGTTAGTTATGCCATATATTAAATCTGCCAGTTGTACCTTTATACCTGTCAGTCATGCCATATATTACACCTGCCAGCCGTACCTTATACCTGTAAGTCATGCCATATATTACACCTGCCAGCCGTACCTTATACCTGTAAGTCATGCCATATATTACACCTGCCAGCGGTACCTTATACCTGTAAGTCATGCCATATATTACACCTGCCAGTTGTACCTTATACCTGTAAGTCATGCTATATATTACACCTGCCAGCTGTACCTTATATCTGTAAGTCATGCCATATATTACACCTGCCAGTTGTACCTTATACCTGTAAGTCATGCCATATATTACACCTGCCAGCTGTACCTTATACCTGTAAGTCATGCCATATATTACACCTGTCAGCCATGCCATATATTACACCTGCCAGCTGTACCTTATACCTTTCAGTCATGCCATATATTACATCTGCCATTTGTACCTTATACCTTTCAGTCATGCTATATATTACATCTGCCAGTTGTACCTTATACCTGTAAGTCATGCCATATATTACACCTGCCAGCCGTACCTTACACTTGTCAGTCATACCATATATTACACCTGCCAGCTGTACCTTATACCTGTCAGTCATACCATATATTACACCTGCCAGCTGTACCTTATATCTGTAAGTCATGCCATATATTACACCTGCCAGCCGTACCTTATACCTGTAAGTCATGCCATATATTACACCTGCCAGCCGTACATTATACCTGTAAGTCATGCCATATATTACACCTGCCAGTTGTACCTTATACCTGTAAGTCATGCCATATATTACACCTGCCAGCTGTACCTTATACCTGTAAGTCATGTCATATATTACACCTGCCAGCCGTACATTATACCTGTAAGTCATGCCATATATTACACCTGCCAGTTGTACCTTATACCTGTAAGTCATGCCATATATTACACCTGCCAGCTGTACCTTATACCTGTAAGTCATGCCATATATTACACCTGCCAGCCGTACCTTATACCTGTAAGTCATGCCATATATTACACCTGCCAGCTGTACCTTATACCTGTAAGTCATGCCATATACTACACCTGCCAGCTGTTCCTTATACCTGTAAGTCATGCCGTATATTACACCTGCCAGCTGTACCTTATACCTGTAAGTCATGCCATATATTACACCTGCCAGCTGTACCTTATACCTGTAAGTCATGTTTTATATTACACCTGCCAGCTGTACCTTATACCTGTAAGTCATGCTATATATTACACCTGCCAGCCGTACCTTATACCTGTAAGTCATGCCATATATTACACCTGCCAGCTGTACCTTATACCTGTAAGTCATGCCATATATTACACCTGCCAGCCGTACCTTATACCTGTAAGTCATGCTATATATTACACCTGCCAGCTGTACCTTATACCTGTAAGTCATGCCGTATATTACACCTGCCAGCTGTACCTTATACCTGTAAGTCATGTTTTATATTACACCTGCCAGCTGTACCTTATACCTGTAAGTCATGCTATATATTACACCTGCCAGCCGTACCTTATACCTGTAAGTCATGCCATATATTATACCTGTCAGCTGTATCTTATACCAGTCAGTCATGCCATATATTACACCTGCCAGCTGTACCTTATACCTTTCAGTCATGCTATATATTACATCTGCCTGTTGTACCTTATACCTGTAAGTCATGCCATATATTACACCTGCGAGCCGTACCTTATACCTGTAAGTCATGCCATATATTACACCTGCCAGCCGTACCTTATACCTGTAAGTCATGCCATATATTACACCTGCCAGCTGTACCTTATACCTGTCAGTCATGCCATATATTAAATCTGCCAGTTGTACCTTTATACCTGTCAGTCATGCCATATATTACACCTGCCAGCCGTACCTTATACCTGTAAGTCATGCCATATATTACACCTGCCAGCTGTACCTTATACCTGTCAGTCATGCCATATATTACACCTGCCAGCTGTACCTTATACCTGTCAGTCATGCTATATATTACACCTGCCAGTTGTACCTTAAACCTGTCAGTCATGCCATATATTACACCTGCCCGCTGTACCTTATATCTGTAAGTCATGCCATATATTACACCTGCCAGCCGTACCTTATACTTCTAAGTCATGCCATATATTAAACCTGCCAGCTGTACCTTATACCTGTCAGTTATGCCATATATTAAATCTGCCAGTTGTACCTTTATACCTGTCAGTCATGCCATATATTACACCTGCCAGCCGTACCTTATACCTGTAAGTCATGCCATATATTACACCTGCCAGCTGTACCTTATACCTGTCAGTTATGCCATATATTAAATCTGCCAGTTGTACCTTTATACCTGTCAGTCATGCCATATATTACACCTGCCAGCCGTACCTTATACCTGTAAGTCATGCCATATATTACACCTGCCAGCTGTACCTTATACCTGTCAGTCATGCCATATATTACACCTGCCAGCTGTACCTTATACCTGTCAGTCATGCCATATATTATACCTGCCAGCCGTACCTTATACCTGTCAGTCATGCCATATATAACACCTGCCAGCCGTACCTTATACCTGTAAGTCATGCCATATATTACACCTGCCAGCCGTACCTTATACCTGTAAGTCATGCCATATATTACACCTGCCAGCCGTACCTTATACCTGTAAGTCATGCCATATATTACACCTGCCAGCCGTACCTTATACCTGTAAGTCATGCCATATATTACACCTGCCAGCTGTACCTTATACCTGTAAGTCATGCCATATATTACACCTACCAGCTGTACCTTATACCTGTAAGTCATGTTTTATATTACACCTGCCAGCTGTACCTTATACCTGTAAGTCATGCCATATATTACACCTGCCAGCCGTACCTTATACCTGTAAGTCATGCTATATATTACACCTGCCAGTTGTACCTTATACCTGTAAGTCATGTCATATATTACACCTGACAGCTGTACCTTATACCTGTAAGTCATGCCATATATTGCACCTGCCAGCTGTACCTTATACCTGTAAGTTATGCCATATATTACATCTGCCATTTGTACCTTATACCTGTCAGTCATGCCATATATTATACCTGCCAGCCGTACCTTATACCTGTCAGTCATGCCATATATTACACCTGCCAGCTGTACCTTATACCTGTAAGTCATGCCATATATAACACCTGCCAGCCGTACCTTATACCTGTAAGTGATGCCATATATTACACCTGCCAGCCGTTCCTTATACCTGTAAGTCATGCCATATATTACACCTGCCATTTGTACCTTATACCTGTCAGTCATGCCATATATTATACCTGCCAGCCGTACCTTATACCTGTAAGTCATGCTATATATTACACCTGCCAGTTGTACCTTATACCTGTAAGTCATGTCATATATTACACCTGCCAGCTGTACCTTATACCTGTAAGTCATGCCATATATTGCACCTGCCAGCTGTACCTTATACCTGTAAGTTATGCCATATATTACATCTGCCATTTGTACCTTATACCTGTCAGTCATGCTATATATTACATCTGCCAGTTGTACCTTAAACCTGTCATTCATGCCATATATTACACCTGCCAGCCGTACCTTATACCTGTAAGTCATGCCATATTTTACACCTGCCAGCCGTACCTTATACCTGTCAGTCATGCCATATATTAAACCTGTCAAGCATTCCATATATTACACCTGCCAGCCGTACCTTATACCTGTAAGTCATGCCATATATTACACCTGCCAGCGGTACCTTATACCGGTAAGTCATGCCATATATTACACCTGCCAGCCGTACCTTATACCTGTAAGTCATGCCATATATTACACCTGCCAGCCGTACCTTATACCTGTAAGTCATGCCATATATTACACCTGCCAGCCGTACCTTATACCTGTAAGTCATGCCATATATTACACCTGCCAGCTGTACCTTATAACTGTAAGTCATGCCATATATTACGCCTGTCAGCTGTACCTTATACCGGTCAGTCATGCCATATATTACACCTGCCAGCTGTACCTTATACCTGTCAGTCATGCCATATATTACACCTGCCAGCCGTACCTTATACCTGTAAGTCATGCCATATATTACATCTGCCATTTGTACCTTATATCTGTCAGTCATGCCATATATTAAACCTGTCAAGCATTCCATATATTACACCTGCCAGCCGTACCTTATACCTGTAAGTCATGCCATATATTACACCTGCCAGCGGTACCTTATACCTGTAAGTCATGCCATATATTACACCTGCCAGCGGTACCTTATACCGGTAAGTCATGCCATATATTACACCTGCCAGCCGTACCTTATACCTGTAAGTCATGCCATATATTACACCTGCCAGCCGTACCTTATACCTGTAAGTCATGCCATATATTACACCTGCCAGCCGTACCTTATACCTGTAAGTCATGCCATATATTACACCTGCCAGCTGTACCTTATAACTGTAAGTCATGCCATATATTACGCCTGTCAGCTGTACCTTATACCGGTCAGTCATGCCATATATTACACCTGCCAGCTGTACCTTATACCTGTCAGTCATGCCATATATTACACCTGCCAGCCGTACCTTATACCTGTAAGTCATGCCATATATTACATCTGCCATTTGTACCTTATATCTGTCAGTTATGCCATATATTAAATCTGCCAGTTGTACCTTTATACCTGTCAGTCATGCCATATATTACACCTGCCAGCCGTACCTTATACCTGTAAGTCATGCCATATATTACACCTGCCAGTTGTACCTTATACCTGTAAGTCATGCTATATATTACACCTGCCAGCTGTACCTTATATCTGTAAGTCATGCCATATATTACACCTGCCAGTTGTACCTTATACCTGTAAGTCATGCCATATATTACACCTGCCAGCTGTACCTTATACCTATAAGTCATGCCATATATTACACCTGTCAGCTGTATCTTATACCTGTCAGTCATGCCATATATTACACCTGCCAGCTGTACCTTATACCTTTCAGTCATGCCATATATTACATCTGCCATTTGTACCTTATAGCTTTCAGTCATGCTATATATTACATCTGCCAGTTGTACCTTATACCTGTAAGTCATGCCATATATTACACCTGCCAGCCGTACCTTACACTTGTCAGTCATACCATATATTACACCTGCCAGCTGTACCTTATACCTGTCAGTCATACCATATATTACACCTGCCAGCTGTACCTTATATCTGTAAGTCATGCCATATATTACACCTGCCAGCCGTACCTTATACCTGTAAGTCATGCCATATATTACACCTGCCAGCCGTACATTATACCTGTAAGTCATGCCATGTATTACACCTGCTAGTTGTACCTTATACCTGTAAGTCATGCCATATATTACACCTGCCAGCTGTACCTTATACCTGTAAGTCATGTCATATATTACACCTGCCAGCCGTACATTATACCTGTAAGTCATGCCATATATTACACCTGCCAGTTGTACCTTATACCTGTAAGTCATGCCATGTATTGCACCTGCCAGCTGTACCTTATACCTGTAAGTCATGCCATATATTACACCTGCGATTTGTACCTTATACCTGTAAGTCATGCCATTTTACACCTGCCATTTGTACCTTATACCTGTAAGTCATGCCATATATTACACCTGCCAGCCGTACCTTATACCTGTAAGTCATGCCATATATTACACCTGCCAGCTGTACCTTATACCTGTCAGTCATGCCATATATTACACCTGCCAGCTGTACCTTATACCTGTAAGTCATGCCATATATTACACCTGCCAGCTGTACCTTATACCTGTAAGTCATGCCGTATATTACACCTGCCAGCTGTACCTTATACCTGTAAGTCATGCCATATATTACACCTGCCAGCTGTACCTTATACCTGTAAGTCATGTTTTATATTACACCTGCCAGCTGTACCTTATACCTGTAAGTCATGCTATATATTACACCTGCCAGCCGTACCTTATACCTGTAAGTCATGCCATATATTACACCTGCCAGCCGTACCTTATACTTTAAGTCATGCCATATATTACACCTGCCAGCCGTACCTTATACTTTAAGTCATGCTACATATTACACCTGCCAGCTGTACCTTATACCTGTAAGTCATGCCATATATTACACCTGCCAGCTGTACCTTATACCTGTAAGTCATGTTTTATATTACACCTGCCAGCTGTACCTTATACCTGTAAGTCATGCTATATATTACACCTGCCAGCCGTACCTTATACCTGTAAGTCATGCCATATATTACACCTGTCAGCTGTATCTTATACCTGTCAGTCATGCCATATATTACACCTGCCAGCTGTACCTTATACCTTTCAGTCATGCCATATATTACATCTGCCATTTGTACCTTATACCTTTCAGTCATGCTATATATTACATCTGCCAGTTGTACCTTATACCTGTAAGTCATGCTATATATTACATCTGCCAGTTGTACCTTATACCTGTAAGTCATGCCATTTTACACCTGCCATTTGTACCTTATACCTGTAAGTCATGCCATATATTACACCTGCCAGCTGTACCTTATACCTGTAAGTCATGCCATATATTACACCTGCCAGCCGTACCTTATACCTGTAAGTCATGCCATATATTACACCTGCCAGCTGTACCTTATACCTGTCAGTCATGCCATATATTACACCTGCCAGCTGTACCTTATACCTGTAAGTCATGCCATATATTACACCTGCCAGCTGTACCTTATACCTGTAAGTCATGCCGTATATTACACCTGCCAGCTGTACCTTATACCTGTAAGTCATGCCATATATTACACCTGCCAGCTGTACCTTATACCTGTAAGTCATGTTTTATATTACACCTGCCAGCTGTACCTTATACCTGTAAGTCATGCTATATATTACACCTGCCAGCCGTACCTTATACCTGTAAGTCATGCCATATATTACACC
This sequence comes from Bombina bombina, assembly GCF_027579735.1. NCBI lineage: Eukaryota > Metazoa > Chordata > Amphibia > Anura > Bombinatoridae > Bombina > Bombina bombina. Next base: position 7,998,631 of record NC_069509.1, on the reverse strand, counting down.
TGCCAGCCGTACCTTATACTTTAAGTCATGCCATATATTACACCTGCCAGCCGTACCTTATACTTTAAGTCATGCTACATATTACACCTGCCAGCTGTACCTTATACCTGTAAGTCATGCCATATATTACACCTGCCAGCTGTACCTTATACCTGTAAGTCATGTTTTATATTACACCTGCCAGCTGTACCTTATACCTGTAAGTCATGCTATATATTACACCTGCCAGCCGTACCTTATACCTGTAAGTCATGCCATATATTACACCTGTCAGCTGTATCTTATACCTGTCAGTCATGCCATATATTACACCTGCCAGCTGTACCTTATACCTTTCAGTCATGCCATATATTACATCTGCCATTTGTACCTTATACCTTTCAGTCATGCTATATATTACATCTGCCAGTTGTACCTTATACCTGTAAGTCATGCTATATATTACATCTGCCAGTTGTACCTTATACCTGTAAGTCATGCCATATATTACACCTGCCAGTTGTACCTTATACCTGTAAGTCATGCTATATATTACACCTGCCAGCTGTACCTTATACCTGTAAGTCATGCCATATATTACACCTGCCAGCTGTACCTTATACCTGTAAGTCATGCCATATATTTCACCTGCCAGCTGTACCTTATACCTGTAGGTCATGCTATATATTACACCTGCCAGCTGTACCTTATACCTGTCAGTCATGCCATGTATTACACCTGCCAGCCGTACCTTATACCTGTAAGTCATGCTATATATTACACCTGCCAGCTGTATCTTATACCTGTAAGTCATGCCATATATTACACCTGCCAGCCGTACCTTATACCTGTCAATCATATCATATATTGCACCTGCCAGCCGTACCTTATACCTGTCAAGCTTACCATATATTGCACCTGACAGCCGTATAGCTTATACCTGTAAGTCATGCCATATATTACATCTGCCATTTGTACCTTATACCTGTCAGTTATGCCATATATTAAATCTGCCAGTTGTACCTTTATACCTGTCAGTCATGCCATATATTACACCTGCCAGCCGTACCTTATACCTGTAAGTCATGCCATATATTACACCTGCCAGTTGTACCTTATACCTGTAAGTCATGCTATATATTACACCTGCCAGCTGTACCTTATATCTGTAAGTCATGCCATATATTACACCTGCCAGTTGTACCTTATACCTGTAAGTCATGCCATATATTACACCTGCCAGCTGTACCTTATACCTGTAAGTCATGCCATATATTACACCTGTCAGCTGTATCTTATACCTGTCAGTCATGCCATATATTACACCTGCCAGCTGTACCTTATACCTTTCAGTCATGCCATATATTACATCTGCCATTTGTACCTTATACCTTTCAGTCATGCTATATATTACATCTGCCAGTTGTACCTTATACCTATAAGTGATGCCATATATTACACCTGCCAGCCGTACCTTATACCTCTAAGTCATGCAATATATTAAACCTGTCAGCTGTACCTTATACCTGTCATTCATGCCATATATTACACCTGCCAGCCGTACCTTACACTTGTCAGTCATACCATATATTACACCTGCCAGCTGTACCTTATACCTGTCAGTCATACCATATATTACACCTGCCAGCTGTACCTTATATCTGTAAGTCATGCCATATATTACACCTGCCAGCCGTACCTTATACCTGTAAGTCATGCCATATATTACACCTGCCAGTTGTACCTTATACCTGTAAGTCATGCCATATATTACACCTGCCAGCTGTACCTTATACCTGTAAGTCATGCCATATATTACACCTGCGATTTGTACCTTATACCTGTAAGTCATGCCATATATTACACCTGCGATTTGTACCTTATACCTTTAAGTCATGCCATATATTACACCTGCCATTTGTACCTTATACCTGTAAGTCATGCCATATATTACACCTGCCAGCTGTACCTTATAAATGTCAGTCATGCCATATATTACACCTGCCAGCTGTACCTTATACCTGTAAGTCATGCCGTATATTACACCTGCCAGCTGTACCTTATACCTGTAAGTCATGCCATATATTACACCTGCCAGCTGTACCTTATACATGTAAGTCATGTTTTATATTACACCTGCCAGCTGTACCTTATACCTGTAAGTAATGCTATATATTACACCTGCCAGCCGTACCTTATACCTGTAAGTCATGCCATATATTACACCTGCCAGCCGTACCTTATACCTGTAAGTCATGCTATATATTACACCTGCCAGCTGTACCTTATACCTGTAAGTCATGCCATATATTACACCTGCCAGCTGTACCTTATACCTGTAAGTCATGTTTTATATTACACCTGCCAGCTGTACCTTATACCTGTAAGTCATGCTATATATTACACCTGCCAGCCGTACCTTTTACCTGTAAGTCATGCCATATATTACACCTGCCAGCCGTACCTTATACCTGTAAGTCATGCTATATATTACACCTGCCAGCTGTACCTTATACCTGTAAGTCATGCCATATATTACACCTGCCAGCTGTACCTTATACCTGTAAGTCATGCCATATATTGCACCTGCCAGCTGTACCCTATATCTCTAAGTCATGCCATATATTTCACCTGCCAGCTGTACCTTATACCTGTAGGTCATGCTATATATTACACCTGCCAGCTGTACCTTATACCTGTCAGTCATGCCATGTATTACACCTGCCAGCCGTACCTTATACCTGTAAGTCATGCCATATATTACACCTGCCAGCTGTACCTTATACCTGTAAGTCATGCCATATATTGCACCTGCCAGCTGTACCCTATATCTCTAAGTCATGCCATATATTTCACCTGCCAGCTGTACCTTATACCTGTAGGTCATGCTATATATTACACCTGCCAGCTGTACCTTATACCTGTCAGTCATGCCATGTATTACACCTGCCAGCCGTACCTTATACCTGTAAGTCATGCTATATATTACACCTGCCAGCTGTATCTTATACCTGTAAGTCATGCCATATATTACACCTGCCAGCCGTACCTTATACCTGTCAATCATATCATATATTGCACCTGCCAGCCGTACCTTATACCTGTCAAGCTTACCATATATTGCACCTGACAGCCGTATAGCTTATACCTGTAAGTCATGCCATATATTACATCTGCCATTTGTACCTTATACCTGTCAGTTATGCCATATATTAAATCTGCCAGTTGTACCTTTATACCTGTCAGTCATGCCATATATTACACCTGCCAGCCATACCTTATACCTGTAAGTCATGCCATATATTACACCTGCCAGTTGTACCTTATACCTGTAAGTCATGCTATATATTACACCTGCCAGCTGTACCTTATATCTGTAAGTCATGCCATATATTACACCTGCCAGTTGTACCTTATACCTGTAAGTCATGCCATATATTACACCTGCCAGCTGTACCTTATACCTGTAAGTCATGCCATATATTACACCTGTCAGCTGTATCTTATACCTGTCAGTCATGCCATATATTACACCTGCCAGCTGTACCTTATACCTTTCAGTCATGCCATATATTACATCTGCCATTTGTACCTTATACCTTTCAGTCATGCTATATATTACATCTGCCAGTTGTACCTTATACCTGTAAGTCATGCCATATATTACACCTGCCAGCCGTACCTTATACCTCTAAGTCATGCAATATATTAAACCTGTCAGCTGTACCTTATACCTGTCATTCATGCCATATATTACACCTGCCAGCCGTACCTTACACTTGTCAGTCATACCATATATTACACCTGCCAGCTGTACCTTATACCTGTCAGTCATACCATATATTACACCTGCCAGCTGTACCTTATATCTGTAAGTCATGCCATATATTACACCTGCCAGCCGTACCTTATACCTGTAAGTCATGCCATATATTACACCTGCCAGTTGTACCTTATACCTGTAAGTCATGCCATATATTACACCTGCCAGCTGTACCTTATACCTGTAAGTCATGCCATATATTACACCTGCGATTTGTACCTTATACCTGTAAGTCATGCCATATATTACACCTGCGATTTGTACCTTATACCTGTAAGTCATGCCATATATTACACCTGCCATTTGTACCTTATACCTGTAAGTCATGCCATATATTACACCTGCCAGCTGTACCTTATAAATGTCAGTCATGCCATATATTACACCTGCCAGCTGTACCTTATACCTGTAAGTCATGCCGTATATTACACCTGCCAGCTGTACCTTATACCTGTAAGTCATGTTTTATATTACACCTGCCAGCTGTACCTTATACCTGTAAGTCATGCTATATATTACACCTGCCAGCCGTACCTTTTACCTGTAAGTCATGCCATATATTACACCTGCCAGCCGTACCTTATACCTGTAAGTCATGCTATATATTACACCTGCCAGCTGTACCTTATACCTGTAAGTCATGCCATATATTACACCTGCCAGCTGTACCTTATACCTGTAAGTCATGCCATATATTGCACCTGCCAGCTGTACCCTATATCTCTAAGTCATGCCATATATTTCACCTGCCAGCTGTACCTTATACCTGTAGGTCATGCTGTATATTACACCTGCCAGCTGTACCTTATACCTGTCAGTCATGCCATGTATTACACCTGCCAGCCGTACCTTATACCTGTAAGTCATGCTATATATTACATCTGCCAGCTGTATCTTATACCTGTAAGTCATGCCATATATTACACCTGCCAGCCATACCTTATACCTGTCAATCATATCATATATTGCACCTGCCAGCTGTACCTTATACCTGTTAAGCTTACCATATATTGCACCTGACAGCCGTATATCTTATACCTGTAAGTCATACCATATATTGCACCTGCCAGCCGTACATTATAACTTTTTCAAGCATGCCAAATATTACACCAGCCAGCTGTACCTTATACCTGTCAAGCATACCATAGATTGTACCAGCCAGCCGTACCTTATACCTGTCAAGCTTACCAAATATTGCACCAGCCAGCCGTACCTTATACCTGTCGAGCATAAAATACATATACACACTGATACACATACTGATACCTACACACGCTGACACACATTCATACTCTGATTACTGCAGACTCACTGATACCTACTCATACACACAGTGATCCCGGGTTAGCGGCGGTTATTCCTGGAACCAGTGGAGAGCTCAGGACCCCAAGGTGTCCCAGTCCTAAAAGCTACCTGATCCGTTGCTGGGGGCCAGAGCTGCAGATGATCAAAGGTAAACCAGGGGGAGCAGGGCTTGTAGAGGGGTCCGAAACCCCAAGTTCCAAAGGGGGCTCCCTTCCAGCAATCACTACTCCAATTCAGTTTCCCGGTAGAGTCCACCAGCATTTCCATTGCTTCTTCCCAGCCGGTACTGTATGGTGAAGTTGAAGGGCTGCAAGGCTAGGCTCCACTGCAACAGACGTCCATTGTCCCCTGAAACTCTTGAGCCAGACCAGGGGATTGTGGTCCGTGAGTACGGTAAAGGCCCTTCCATATAAGTACGGTTGGAGTTTCTTAAGGGCCCACACCAGTGCCAAGCATTCTTTTTCCACCGCTGCGTAGCCTACTTCCCTTGGCAAAAGCTTCCTGCTGATATAGGCTACGGGGTGTTTATGGCCCTCCTCATCCACCTGACTTAGCACTGCTCCCAACTCGAACATAGAGGCATCTGTATGGACACAAACGTTTGGATGGGTTAGGAGCGGCCAGGATGGGGCAAAAGTTAAAGCTGTCTTTAGGCTTTGGAAGGTGGCCTCACATTCGGGGGACCACAGGACTTGTTGGGGTAACTGTTTTCTAGTCAGGTTGGTCAAGGGTTTGGTCAGGGCACTATAGTTGGGGACAAACTTGCGTTAGTACCCTGCTGTCCCTAGGAAAGCTAAGACCTGGGTCTTGGTGTTGGGGTTGGCCAGTTCGCGGCTGTTTCCCGCAGCCTACTTTGTGCCCAAGATATAGGAACTCTGAGTGCCCTACCATACACTTTTCCGGCTTGAGCATCAGACCTGCAGCCTTGATGCGGTCCAGAACGGTATCCAGATGGACCAGGTGGTCCTCCCAGGTATCGCTATAGACCGCAGTGTCGTCCAGGTATGCGCACGCATAATCCTGGAGGCCATTAATGAGGCAATCTACTATCCACTGAAAGGTCGCCGGAGCATTCTTCATCCCAAACGGCATGACAAACTGGTATAGGCCAAATGGGGTGATGAAGGCTGACTTCGGTATAGATTCCGGCTCCAGGGGGATTTGCCAGTACCCTTTGCAGAGGCCTAGGGTGGTCAGGAAGTTGCCACAGGCGATGCTGTCTAGGAGGTCATCCACCCGGGCATGGGGTAGGCATCGGGTGTGGTTCTGTCATTGAGTCTACGGTAGTCTACTCAAAATTGGGTGGTCCCATCCTGCTTGTATACCAGTACCATCGTGGATCCCCAGGGACTGTTGAATGGCTCAATAACGCCTGTGTCTAGCATCTCCCTGAGCTTGCTGCGCATACTTTCCCTAACTGATTCGGGGACCTGGTACGCTGGCTGCTGCATGGGTGCCTGTCCCGGGGTCTCCACTCGATGCACCGCTACCGTGGTGTACCCAGGGTCAGTGGAGAACATGTCTCATCGGCTCTCTAATAACTGTCTGACTTGTTCCCTCTGCCCAGTCCCAAGCCTCTCATCTAGCTCTATGTCCCCTATGATTGTGGGTGTCCTATTCCGCCCGGGTAGCTCTGGCATGGGGAGATTCTGAGTCCTACATGGCAGGAGTAAATATGGCGGCTACCTCCTTCCGGCCTCTCCTGGTAGGCCTTCAGCATGTTCACATGAAAGGTACGGCGGACATCTCATCTGAACATTTGGCTACCAGGTAGGTCGTATTGCAGAATTTCTCTACCACTCGATAGGGTCCCTGCCAGGAAGCCCATAGCTTGCCTGTCTTGACAGGCTTCAGGGCCAGGTCCTTCTGCCCTATGTCTAAGGTTTGGTTATGTGCCGTCCTGTCGTACCACCACTTCTACCTATTTTGGGCGATCTGAAGGTTCTCTTGTACTCTAGTGGGGAGGTCCTTCAGTCGGTCCCTGAACTGCAGGACATACCCCACAATGGAGTCTCCTATCTCCCCAACTGATCCTTCCCTGTGGGCTCTAAGTAAGTATAGGGGCCCCCTCACCCTCTGGCCATACACTAAATCAAAGTGGGAGAACCCAGTGGATTCCTGGGGCACCTCTCTGTAAGCGAACAGGAGGTGTGGCAGGTATCTTTCCCAATCTTTGTGAGAGGGCGAGAACGTCCTAAGCAGCTGCTTCAGGGTCCAGTTAAACCTCTCACAAGCCCGTTGGATGGGGGTGGTATGGAGAGCTTGGCAGGGGTCTCATCCCGCAAAGCCTCCATACCTGCTGTGTGAGCTCAGCAGTAAAGTGGGTCCCCTGGTCTGAGATAATCTCCTGGGGGAAACCCACTCTGGCAAATATCCGGAGCAGTGCATCGGCCACTGTCTGCCTGGATATTGGCCAGGGGGATTGTTCCGGGTATCGGGTGGCACAGTCTACCACTGTCAGGATATACATTTTCCCTAACGGACTGGGATGGGGCAAAGGACCAACAATGTCAACAGATACTCTGCTGAGGGGTTCGTCTATGATGGGGAGGGGGTGTAGGGAGGAATTGTCCCCTGTCTTGCTGACTCTCTGGCAAATGTCACAGGTCTGACAGTACTGCCTAATGTCCCTTATGATCCCTGGCCAGAAGAAGGTCTGAGTCAACCGGTGATGGGTCCTAGTAATCCCTAGATGTCCTGCTAGGGGAATGTCATGCCCTATGCGCAGGTCACACCGATACTTTTGTGGTACCACCAGCTGGCGCTTGGGTATCTGCCTTCCCCCCCACCCTCTGTAACACTGTATAGGAGCTCTCTGACCCATTCAAAACGGTCCCCTCCTTGCCCCCCTGGGTCGGTCCCTGCCCAGGCATGGTAGGGAGCTAATGTCGGGTCCCTCAATGTCTCCTGGGTTAAGTTAGTGGGGGATAACAGGACAAGGGTAACAGTTGCTCCGCTGTCCCACAGTCCCTGTGCCTGCCGGCCGTTGATCCATACAACCTGGCAGTGGTGCAGGCGGTTGTCGCCTGTTGCTGCTTGTAAGCGGTCCACCTCATGTAAGACCCCAAACTCTTCCTCCGTCCAAGTGGCGTGGTCAGCGGAGCTCTCTGCCTCCAGGCAGTGAGAGGAGGCCCTGGAGCTCCAATCGGGTGCTCGCCCACTGAGCCGGCGGCGGATTCCTCAGACATGGCCCATCTGGTTGCACCCGTAGCATCGGATCCCCGTCTTTCGGGGTGGACTGGGCCAGGAGGAGCAGGGTTGTGCCTGCTTGGGAGCAGCCGATGGGCGAGCCAGAGCTGCAGTGGAGCGACCCACCGGAGGAGGCCCGGATAGCACTTGACACCGAGCATCCAGGAACTGATCGGCCAGGATGGCAGCTTGGTCGACTGTCTCTGGCTTCCGATCCCTTAACCATTCTCGTACTTCTGGCGAGGAGTGATCATAAAAGTGTTTGAGAAGAATGAGCTGGGAGGCTTTGACCAGGGTGGTTACTTGGCAGCCTGCGAACCAGTAGTCCAAGGAGCGGGTAGACTGGTGCACCCACTCCGTGAAAGGGCCAAACCAGAAAGGGCCAAAACCATTATGATAAGCAGTGAGCCAGGTAGTAGGGGGGTGGGGGTTAGCATTGGCAGCCCGGTATCCGTGACACACACACTGGAACACAGTGATACACTGATACCTATACACATACACATGCTGACAAACGGTTATACACTGATACCTATACACATACACTCAGTGATACGTATACGTATACACATACATATACGCTGACACACAGTAATACACTGATACCTATACACATACACACGCTGACAAACGGTGATACCTATGCACATAGTGATACACTGATACCTATACACATACACACAGTGATACACTGATACCTATACATATACACATAGTGATACACTGATACCTATACACATACATACACTGATACCTATACACACACACAGTAATACACTGATACCTATACACACACAGTGATACACTGATACCTATACACATACACACAGTGATACACTGATACCTATACACATACACACAGTGATACACTGATACCTATACACAAACACACAGTTATACACCGATACCTATATACATACGCACACTGATACCTATACACATACACACAGTTATACACTGATACCTATACACATACACACACTGATACCTACAAACATACACACACTGATACCTATACACATACACACAGGATACACTGTTACCTATACACATACACACAGTGATACACTGATACCTATACACATACACACAGTGATACACTGATACCTATACACATACACACACTGACACACAGTGATACACTGATAGTATCAGTGTATCACTGTGTGTCAGTGTGTGTATGTGTATAGGTATCAGTCTGATACCTATACACAAACACACACTGATATACCGGTACCTATACACATACACACACTGATACCTATACACATACACACAGTGATATACTGATACCTATACACACACACAGTGATACACTGATACCTATACACATACACACTGATACCTATACACATACACACACTGATACCTACAAACATACACACACTGATACCTATACACATACACACACTGACACACAGTGATACACTGATAGTATCAGTGTATCACTGTGTGTCAGTGTGTGTATGTGTATAGGTATCAGTCTGATACCTATACACATACACACACTGATACACCGATACCTATACACATACACACACTGATACCTATACACATACACACACTGATATACTGATACCTATACACACACACAGTGATACACTGATACCTATACACATACACACACTGATACCTATACACATACACACACTGATACCTACACACATACACACACTGATACCTATACACATACAAACACTGATACCTATACATATACACACAGTGATACACTGATACCTATATACACATACACACAGTGAGACACTGATACCTATACACATACACACAGTGATACACCGATACCTATACACATGCACACACTGATACCTATACACATACACACATATACCTATACACATACACACAGTGATACACTGATACCTATACACATACAGTGATACCTATACACATACACACAGTGATACACTGATACCTATATACACACACAGTGATACACTGATACCTATACACATACACAGACTGATACCTATACACATATACACAGTGATACACTGATACCTATACACATACACACAGTGATACCTATACACATACACGCTGATACACTGATACCTATACACATACACACAGTGATACACTGATACCTATATACACACACTGATACCTATACACATACACGCAGTGATACACTGATACCTATATACACATACACACAGTGATACACTGATACCTATACACATACACACAGGATACACTGATACCTATATACACATGCACACAGTGATTCACTGATACCTATACACATACACACAGGATACACTGTTACCTATACACATACACACAGTGATACACTGATACCTATACACATACACACAGGATACACTGTTATCTATACACATACACACAGTGATACACTGATACCTATACACATACACACAGTGATACACTGATACCTATACACATACACACACTGACACACAGTGATACACTGATAGTATCAGTGTATCACTGTGTGTCAGTGTGTGTATGTGTATAGGTATCAGTCTGATACCTATACACAAACACACACTGATACACCGGTACCTATACACATACACACACTGATACCTATACACATACACACAGTGATATACTGATACCTATACACACACACAGTGATACACTGATACCTATACACATACACACTGATACCTATACACATACACACACTGATACCTACACACATACACACACTGATACCTATACACATACAAACACTGATACCTATACATATACACACAGTGATACACTGATACCTATATACACATACACACAGTGAGACACTGATACCTATACACATACACACAGTGATACACCGATACCTATACACATACACACACTGATACCTATACACATACACACATATACCTATACACATACACACAGTGATACACTGATACCTATACACATACAGTGATACCTATACACATACACACAGTGATACACTGATACCTATATACACACACAGTGATACACTGATACCTATACACATACACACAGTGATACACTGATACCTATATACACACACAGTGATACACTGATACCTATACACATACACAGACTGATACCTATACACATATACACAGTGATACACTGATACCTATACACATACACACAGTGATACCTATACACATACACGCTGATACACTGATACCTATACACATACACACAGTGATACACTGATACCTATATACACACACTGATACCTATACACATACACGCAGTGATACACTGATACCTATATACACATACACACAGTGATACACTGATACCTATACACATACACACAGGATACACTGATACCTATATACACATACACACAGTGATTCACTGATACCTATACACATACACACAGGATACACTGTTACCTATACACATACACACAGTGATACACTGATACCTATACACATACACACAGGATACACTGTTACCTATACACATACACACAGTGATACACTGATACCTATACACATACACACAGTGATACACTGATACCTATACACATACACACACTGATACACTGTTACCTATACACACACACACAGTGATACACTGATACCTATACACACACACACAGTGATACACTGATACCTATACACACACACACAGTGATACACTGATACCTATACACACACACAGTGATACACTGATACCTATACACACACAGTGATACACTGATACCTATTCACATACACACACTGATACCTATACACATACACACAGTGATACACTGATACCTATACACATACACACACTGATACCTATTGTGACAGACCCCTCTGTCAGTACTGGAAGGTTTAACTTTGTTCAGTTTTGAGAAACTATTTTCTGAAGACAGGTTTCCTGGCATCAGCTATTGTTTACTGTAATTAAGTTTAGGTGATAAGCGTTCACCTTGTTTAATCACCTCCAGCCAGACTGCCAGGTGCCAAGAAGGACTCCATTATTTCTTGTGTTTAAGTGTTTTGTGGCAAACCTAGCCACTTTTGGACTATAATGTAAGAAAGGTTGTCTATAGGCTGTATTGTGTGCTATGTATATGTGACAGACCCTTCGGTCAGAACTAAAGAGTTAACTGTGTTCAGCTTTAAGAAGCTATTCTTGAACGACAAGGTTACTAGCCTCAGCTATTGTGTACTGTCATTAAAGTTAGTGATAAACAGTCCATTGTTTAACCACCCTCAGAGAGCAGACGCCTAGGTGATAAGAAAAGCCAAATGTGTCTTGTGTTTAAGTTGTTATCTGCCTAAGTAAAGTAATGTGACTCTATTGTGGCCTGTCCAAGGGTGTGGTCCCTCCATCTAATGTACAACATTCTTTCAACCCCCCATCTGGGGGGTCAGACCTGCATAAATACTAGGCATAGCCTTTTAATAAATGTCATTCTGTTTTAAACCTGAAAACTGGCTGGGTTGTGAATTGCTGATTCCCTATTCAGGACATTGTTCCCTGGTGTTAACCCTTGGTATCCTGTTGGTACCGTTACAATTGGTGGCAAGCGACGGAATGAACCCTATCGCCCAGAAGAGCAACTACCCAAGCCAGTAACCTCAGGAAGAGGGGGATTACTACAATACTGACTAAGATGGAAAGAGTACCAGGGAATGGCAAGCAGAATACAGCGAAAGAACCGACTACCGAAGTGAATGGAGACGGATTATTCTAAGCTAAAGAGACAAACGTTAAAGGAACTGCTAGAAGCCAGGGGAAAGATAGCCAGCAGCAAACCCAAGGCTATATTAATTGCCGAGCTGATGGAGGGAGACAGAGCTCGCAGCGCTACGCCTCCAGCAGCCATGGAGGAGACCCTATCCCAGAGGGAAATGAGGACCAGGCTGGAATTTTTACCCCAACCTGTACCACGGGATATGCTATCCGTGGTAATGGCAGATGTGCAGGAGTACGTGATGGCACACAGTCCGTGGAATGCATCCTCCCGAGCAGAATCCATTTCGGAAGCACTCAGCAACCCAGTAAGACCCAAAATCCCATACCATGCCTTTAAAATGTTTTGTGAGGAGAAGGATGAGATCAATGGATATTTACAGGATTTTGAGAGACTGTGCGAGTTACATGATTTGGAGCAGTCCGTATGGGTGCCGGTGCTAGCAGGCAAGCTAGCCGGTAGGGCAGCGGAAGCGTATCGCGCTGTACCCAGGGAGGACAGCAAGGATTACGCTAAAGTGAAGAGAGCGATCTTGGAAAGATATGCCATTACCCCAGAGGCATACCGGCGCAAGTTTAGAGGCCTGCGCAAGCCAGAAAGAGATTCACATTCAGAGTGGGCCCACAAGCTGGATCAAGCATCTCAAGGGTGGATACAGGCCAGCCAAGCTACCACCATGGAAGAATTGCGACAACTGATGCTGTTGGAGCAATTCTATAACGGCTTGTCCCCAGAAGCCCAAGAATGGGTGAGAGATCGAAAACTCCTCACCTTAACCGAAGCAGCCAGATTAGCAGACCAGCATTTTGATGCCAGGAGGCACCATGGACTACTGCCTAAGACATACGCTCGACCCACGGGACAGCCCAGTCCTCTACAGCCTAACAACCCCACAGCGGCACCTTTTCGCCCAGCCCCAGGGAATCCACCACCCCCCTCACGATACAACGGACGGGCGAATATACAATGCCACACCTGCAAGCAGTGGGGACATATGGCACGTGAGTGCACCCAAAATCGGAGCAGACAAGCTTGGAACCAGGTCAGACAGAACCTGGCCCCAAGGGCGGCTGCTCACCATTACCAAACGGAGCCAGCCGCTCATGAGGTGTTGAGCACCCAAGCCGAGGAACCCCTGGGAATTCTGCATGAGGTGATGTCGGTCCGGGCCACCGATAACCGGCAACATCACTGCCAACTGGTGACCGTAGAGGGGAAGGAGGTCCAGGGACTTCGGGATTCGGGAGCTACTTTAACCCTGATAGCTCCCCATTTGGTGCCGGATACAGCACACACTGGCGGATCCGTGGCAGTACGAGTGGCAGGGGGAGCAGTATACCGATTGCCCACTGCTAGAGTGGAGTACAGACCCCCAGTCACCCCAGCAGCTGCCAGTTACTAACCCCCGGCGCACCGCTATACCACACGGCCTCCAGCCACGAACTACCCTCAGAGAGCCCGGTTCAATTCGCGGGGCTACTCACAACCTATTCGGTGCTTTGGATGTAAGCAACTAGGGCACAAAAGACCAGAGTGTCCCCTAAACGCAGCGAACCAAGCACAGTCCTGGAGAAGACCCGCCGGCGGAATCCCACATAATCCTCAGCCTGCGGCCCGCTACATAGAGGCGCCAGAATGCTGGGGCAGCCTACATGAAGCAGACCCCATGCAAGCTGCCCACCGGAATAACCGGCAACGGGTTAAAGTGAATGGGAAGGAGGTCAGTGGTCTACGGGATACTGGTGCTACCATGACCTTGCTTCAAGAGAACTTGGTGTCTGAGAAACAGCACACTGGGGACACTGTGGCTGTGAGGGTAGCAGGGGGCGCTGTGTTCCGCCTACCTGTTGCCAGGGTACATTTGGATTGGGGAGTGGGCGCTAGACCTGTGAATGTGGGGGTCAAGAAGGACTTACCTGCTGATGTTCTCCTTGGAAATGACTAGGCCCCCCTTGTTTCTGCCTATGCTCCCATGGGTCCCGCTGATGTTAACCCTGTGACTACCCAAGCCCAGTCCCTCTGGGAAGAGGTACATGTTACAGAAGCATTAGTTATTTTGTTGTGAAGAGCTTATTTCCCAGCAGCAATGCCTGAACCAGCAAGCCAGCGCCTAAGAAGGGCTCCAAGAAAACCGTAACAAGTATCATTTCATAAAGAGTTAACTCTTTTTTTTCAGCTTTTAGAAACTATTGCCTAAATACACATTTTTGCTGGCCTCAGCTCTAAGTTTAGGGATAACCAATCCCATTGTCTAATCACCTCTGGAGCCAGGCTGCTAATTGATAAGATGAACTTGTAAACTTGTTATCTTAAGTACTGTAATCCTATTGTGGCCTGTCAAAGGACAGTGCTCTCTATCTAAATGTGTGATGGGGGATTTTGTGCTTCCCCCCCCTCTCCCCCTGGGAGTGCCTGTGTGCATGTAACCTTAATAAAAAGCAGGCTGGGCATCCCAGTGCTGAGTTCTTGTTTGACCCTCAATCGCAGCGTTGACTCGTTTTTGTGGGCAGAAGGGTATCCTAGCTGTACTGCAGCTAAGGGAGATTAGTCTATATTTGCGAGACTCATATAGAATACTATGGAAAGCAGCTTCTCCCCTCTTTAGCAATAGGGATCCAGGCTACTAAGCGGTCCATCTCTCAGCGAGACTAAGGGTAACCGTAACATTTGGCGGCAGCGGCGGGATTTTCCTGGATTTCCTAGGAGAGGTACAGAATGGATGGAGAGCGCTTACGAAAAATTGAAGCGTACAACCCTAAAGGATTTACTTGAAAGCAGAGGGGGGTACGCCAGCAACCGGCCGAGGAGAGAGCTGATCGCAGAATTGAACGAACTGGATCAGAGCTTCACAATGGCGGAAACACCGACCACGATTAGTGACGAAAAAAACAGGATTGTTCGGGAAAGGCTCTCATTATACGGGCCGAACCCCTCCATGGAATTGGTACAGCAGTTGATGGCGGAGGCGGACGAGGATATACGAGAGACTCGAGCCCACGAACTCAACCTAGCGAACGCACACCGCAATGCTGTAGCCCCGCAGGTAATCATCCCTGTCGAAAATGCTGGGAGGCCCAAGATACCCTATACGGCATTTCGACCCTTTCTAGAGAGCGAGACAGGGATTGATGAATATTTGGCGGACTTCGAAAGGCAATGTGCCCTGCACCAGATTCCCAACAGAGAGTGGCCCACGATATTGTCTGGGAAACTATCCGGGCGAGCCCTGGAAGCCTTTCGTACTCTGGGTGCTAAGGAAGTGACACAGTATGAGCTAGTTAAGGAGACACTGTTGCGACAGTATGCTGTAACTCCGGACACGTATCGCCGACAGTTTCGGGGCACGGAAAAGAAGCCTAACGATACCCATATGGAATGGGCGCACCGAATGCGGAGAGCGGCAAATCACTGGCTGAGCGGAAGTAAAGCGGTGACTGGGGAGGAAATTTTACAATTGTTTCTCTTAGAACATTTTTATAATGGCATGGAACAGCAAGGGAAGGAATGGCTGCGAGACAGGCGGCCTTCTACCTTAGAAGAAGCAGCCAAATTGGCCGATGAACATTATGACTCCCGTCTTCACGAATCCATGAACTACCGAGCTCCAGCACGGGTCGAACCCAGAGAGGTTTACCGTGCACCCCCTCGTGCTGAATTCCGAGCCCCGGTGCCCACAGGGCCCGTCCGACACTCAGGACCACCCAATAACAGCTCTGAGCGTCACAGACCGACTTGCCACCGATGCAAGCAACCAGGGCATTTCATGGCTAGCTGCCCCCTTAATACGCACCAGACACCCAGGAATTACAATTACCCCTCTGGGTCCTATCGTCCGGCCCGGGCCCTCTGTGTTAACCAAGAGGCCCCTATGGAGGGATATGTGGGGCCGCTTCACGAGGCAGACCCTGTATATGCTGCCTCAGATAACCGCCAGCACCATCGGCAGAGGGTATGGCTCGAGGGGCGATCTACCGAGGGATTGCGAGACACAGGGGCTACTATCACGCTGGTACAGAGTCATTTGGTGCCAGAGCACAAGCGATCCGGACAGACTGTGGCCGTTAGAGTGGCGGGGGGGGATGTGTACAAAATTCCAACAGCTAAAGTGCATCTTGATTGGGGAGCGGGAAAGGGGGCTGTGAACGTGGGCCTAATGGATAATTTACCTGCCGAAGTACTACTGGGCAACGATTTGGGCCCCATGACTTCTGCCTATGCTCCAGTATGCAACAACGAGGCGGACCCAGTGACTACACGGGCCCAAGCCCAGACCGAGCGAGAGCTCTCACCAGTGCGGGAGACACAGGTAAGACCTACCCCGACCTTGCCTGACAGGTTAGGCCCCATACCCTGGGACACCCCAGATGCTTTCGAGGCAGAGTCTAAGACTGACCCGACCTTACAAAAGTACCGGGAACGAGCAGAGACCGGAGGGGGCGGGGCAGATAACGAAACATTCTTATGGGAAAAAGGGAAACTATACCGCTGGACAGAGAAAAGGGGACAGCGTAGGCGACAGCTGGTAGTGCCCCACAAATACCGTCAAGAAATCCTCAAAATAGGCCACGACATCCCCTTAGCAGGCCACCTAGCCGTTACCCGTACCCTACACCGCATTACTCACACGTTCTTTTGGCCAGGGGTGCACTCTGACGTTAGAACTTACTGTAACACCTGCGATGTGTGTCAACGAGTAGGAAGGCGAGGCGATCACCCTAAAGCCCAGCTAGTAAATATGCCCATTGTAGAGGAACCCTTCAGCCGGGTTGCTATTGACCTAGTGGGACCACTGGCTACCCCTAGTCCCTCCGGTAAGCGCTACATTCTTACCGTAGTGGACTACGCTACCAGGTACCCAGAGGCTGTCGCCCTATCCAACATACAAGCGGATACGGTAGCGAATGCACTAGTACAGGTGTTCTCCCGGGTAGGATTTCCAAAAGAAATCCTATCCGACCGAGGCACCCAATTTACGGCTGAATTAACCCAACAACTCTGGCAGGTTTGCAAAATTAAGTCCCTCCTGAGCTCCCCATACCACCCCCAGACGAACGGGCTGTGTGAGAGGTTCAATGGGACCCTCAAGCAAATGCTCAAGACGTTCACTCAGGAATACCGAGACTGGGAACGCTTCCTGCCGCACCTCCTATTTGCTTATCGGGAGGTGCCCCAGGAAACGACAGGGTTCTCTCCCTTCGAGTTGCTCTACGGAAGAAAGGTACGGGGACCCCTAAACCTGATCCGGGAGCACTGGGAGGGAGAGATGGAGGCTGACGGTGTCCCCATTGTGCCATACGTGCTGGAACTCAGGGACCGAATGGAGCAATTAGCCAAATCCGTGCGGGCTAATCTCCAGTTGGCCCAGAGAAGACAGAAAGTATGGTACGATCGGGGGGCCCGAAAGAGAATCTTCACCATAGGACAAAAGGTGTTAGTACTTAAGCCGGTGAAGACAGACAAATTGCAGGCGTCCTGGCAGGGTCCCTACCAGATCGTAGAGAAAAGGGGAGACACCACTTATGTGATAGCTAGCTGCCATGACAACAATCTTAGAAAGACATTCCATGTAAACATGCTCAAGGAATATTTTGAGCGACCAGAGAACGTGACGGCCGTATGTTGTTCCCCTCAGGAAGACCCCGACAGTTTACCCATTCCAGACCTATTAGAAAAGAGTCTCCCCACAGGTATAGTGGCGCAGGTTCAGATAGGGGACCGACTTAGCCCCACTGAAAGGGAGCAGCTCAACCAACTCCTCCAGTCCAAACACCTCACCTTCTCCCCGAAGCCAGGGTACACTACTTTAACCACCCACCAGGTAGATACTCCGGGACAAGCTCCCTTGCGCCAGGCTCCGTACCGAATCCCCGAAGCAGTTAGGACAGGAATGAAGAAGGAGATCGATGAGATGCTCCAGCTCAGGGTAATTGAGCCCTCCGATAGTCCATGGGCCTCCCCAGTTGTCTTGGTGCCCAAGAAAGATGGGACCACCCGGTTCTGTGTAGACTATCGGAGGCTCAATGAAAATACCGTGACGGACGCTTACCCTATGCCCAGGGTAGACGAGCTACTCGATCGTATAGCCAGGGGAAATTACCTGACCACTATTGACCTCTGCAAAGGTTACTGGCAGATTCCCCTGGCCCCGGAGGCTATCCCCAAGTCGGCATTCGTCACCCCATTCGGCTTATATCAGTTTAGGGTAATGCCGTTTGGGATGAAGAATGCCCCAGCTACATTCCAGCGCTTGGTGGATAGGCTCCTGGATGGCTTCCAGAGTTTTGCTTGCGCCTACCTGGACGACATAGCGATCCACAGTGAGTCCTGGGAGGACCACTTAGCTCATGTGGGAATGGTTCTGGATCAGATCCGGGCTGCTGGCCTGACTCTGAAGCCAGAAAAATGCCACTTTGGGATGGCCGAGGTACAGTACCTGGGTCACCGGGTGGGGTGTGGAAAGCAGCGACCAGAGCCGGCCAAAATAGAAGCTGTCGCCAATTGGCCCACCCCCATCACTAAGACTCAGGTCCTAGCCTTCCTGGGCACGGCAGGGTACTATAGACGGTTCGTACCAGACTACAGCACACTTGCCAAACCCCTGACTGACTTGACCAAGAAGAACTTACCTCGACAGGTCCTGTGGTCTCCCCACTGTGAAACGGCTTTCCAGGCTCTCAAAAATGCTCTAATTAACGCTCCTGTCTTGGCGGCCCCAGCCCTTAACAAACGTTTTATCGTCCATACAGACGCTTCCATGTTCGGGCTGGGAGCTGTCCTCAGCCAAGTAGGCGAAGATGGAGGGGAGCATCCAGTTGCCTACATCAGCCGGAAGCTCCTGCCCCGCGAAGTCAGCTATGCAGCGGTCGAAAAAGAGTGTTTGGCTTTGGTGTGGGCATTAAAGAAATTGACTCCCTATTTATATGGTCAGGAGTTCACTCTGGTCACCGACCATAACCCGTTGGTGTGGCTGAACCGGGTCTCTGGAGATAACGGCAGGCTATTACGTTGGAGCTTATCGTTGCAACCCTTCAATTTCACCATTACTTACAGACCTGGGAAACAGAATGGCAACGCCGACGGGTTGTCCAGACAAACAGACCTCAGCCCCGCATAACCAGCGGTCTGGACAGCCTTAGTCTGCCCCGAAAAGGGGTCAGACCGTGTCTGCCAGAGTGTTCCACAGAAAGGGAGCACTGTTACAGAAGCATTAGTTATTTTGTTGTGAAGAGCTTATTTCCCAGCAGCAATGCCTGAACCAGCAAGCCAGCGCCTAAGAAGGGCTCCAAGAAAACCGTAACAAGTATCATTTCATAAAGAGTTAACTCTTTTTTTTCAGCTTTTAGAAACTATTGCCTAAATACACATTTTTGCTGGCCTCAGCTCTAAGTTTAGGGATAACCAATCCCATTGTCTAATCACCTCTGGAGCCAGACTGCTAATTGATAAGATGAACTTGTAAACTTGTTATCTTAAGTACTGTAATCCTATTGTGGCCTGTCAAAGGACAGTGCTCTCTATCTAAATGTGTGATGGGGGATTTTGTGCTTCCCCCCCCCTCTCCCCCTGGGAGTGCCTGTGTGCATGTAACCTTAATAAAAAGCAGGCTGGGCATCCCAGTGCTGAGTTCTTGTTTGACCCTCAATCGCAAGGGTTGACTCGTTTTTGTGGGCAGAAGGGTATCCTAGCTGTACTGCAGCTAAGGGAGATTATTCTATATTTGCGAGACTCATATAGAATACTATGGAAAGCAGCTTCTCCCCTCTTTAGCAATAGGGATCCAGGCTACTAAGCGGTCCATCTCTCAGCGAGACTAAGGGTAACCGTAACAGTACATTTTAACCGTGGTGGACTACGCCACTAGGTACCCCGAGGCCATTGCCCTCTCCAACATCCATGCAGAGACGGTAGCTGAAGCCTTAGTAAAAATATTTTCCCGGGTAGGGTTCCCCCAGGAGATAATATCGGATAGGGGCACCCAGTTTACCGCAGAGGTGACCCAACAACTAAAGACTGCTCTAACTAATGCGCATGTACTTGCTGCACCCGATCCCACTAAAAGATTTCTTGTTCACACAGACGCTTCGATGTTTGGAGTGGGGGCAGTGCTGAGCCAAGTTGGAGCAGATGGCGGAGAACACCCCGTAGCGTACTTGAGCCGAAAGTTGTTGCCCCGTAAAGTAAGCTACGCCGCCATCGAAAAAGAATGCCTGGCCGTGGTGTGGGCCCTCAAAAAGTTGCAGCCGTACCTGTATGGACAACCTTTTTCCTTACTCACAGATCACAACCCATTGGTGTGGCTGAACCGTGTGGCCGGAGACAATGCCAGGCTGCTGTGCTGGAGTTTGGCGCTGCAGCCCTTCGACTTTACCATCCATTACCGCCCAGGGAAACAAAACGGTAACGCCGACGGGTTGTCCAGACAAACTGAACTTGAAAAGTGATCTGTGAGTACTTCCCCGGACATCCCCAAGCCGATCCGTTGGGATCAGACTGTGTATGCCGGCTTGGTTCTGGGGGAGCATTGTGGCAAACCTAGCCATTTCTGGACTATAATGTAAGAAAGGTTGTCTATAGGCTGTATTGTGTGCTATGTATATGTGACAGACCCTTCGGTCAGAACTAAAGAGTTAACTGTGTTCAGCTTTAAGAAGCTATTCTTGAACGACAAGGTTACTAGCCTCAGCTATTGTGTACTGTCATTAAAGTTAGTGATAAACAGTCCATTGTTTAACCACCCTCAGAGAGCAGACGCCTAGGTGATAAGAAAAGCCAAATGTGTCTTGTGTTTAAGTTGTTATCTGCCTAAGTAAAGTAATGTGACTCTATTGTGGCCTGTCCAAGGGTGTGGTCCCTCCATCTAATGTACAACATTCTTTCAACCCCCCATCTGGGGGGTCAGACCTGCATAAATACTAGGCATAGCCTTTTAATAAATGTCATTCTGTTTTAAACCTGAAAACTGGCTGGGTTGTGAATTGCTGATTCCCTATTCAGGACATTGTTCCCTGGTGTTAACCCTTGGTATCCTGTTGGAACCGTTACATGTTTATTTGGTTAAGTAATGTAATTCTATTGTATCCTGTAAAAGGGCGTCTTCCCTCTATCTAATGTACTATACTCTTCCAATCCCCCATCTGGTCTCCTAGGGAGTGTCAACCAGGTGGGAGCCCTGCATAAATACTGGGCATATAGCCCTCAATAAAACACATTCTTCTGTTTTACCCTCAAGATGGAGCTTGGTCTCATGTTTGGGGGGAATTAACTGGGTTCATGTGTTGCTGATCCCGTATTCAGGGCATCTTTCATCTGGTATTAACCCTTGATATCCGGGTTATACCATAACAACTGGTGGCAAGCGACGGGATGATCCTCATCGCCCAGAAGAGCAACTACACATCCGGACCTAATGGGAATACCGTATGAAAGGCTGAAAAGAGCCACCCTTAAAGACCTGCTAGAACAACGGGGCCGACAAGCCAGTAACCTCAGGAAGAGGGAGATTATTACAAAACAGACAGAGATGGACGGAGTACCAGGGACCGAAGGAACCAATGGGCCCAGCATATCAGACAGAACCCCTGAAGAAGCAAGCTTTGACCGGGTGGTTAAAATAAGACTGGCACATTATGGCCCCAACCCGACTACAGAAATTATCGACCGGGTCATAGCCGCTGTGGAGGCCAACCTAATTTGCCAAAGCAGCACTGCAGCAGCCCAAGTCACAGCAACCCCAGTGGAAAAGAGAAAAGTACATTTCTCTTGTTAAGTGTATCCAGTCCACGGATCATCCATTACTTATGGAATATATTCTCCTTCCCAACAGGAAGTTGCAAGAGTCCACCCACAGCAAAGCTGCTATATAGCTCCTCCCCTAACTGCCATATTTAGTCATTCTCTTGCAAGCCTCAACATAGATAGGAGGTCGTGAGAGTCTGTGGTGATTTATACTTAGTTTATTCTTCAATCAAAAGTTTGTTATTTTTAAATGGCACCGGAGTGTGCTGTTTATCTCAGGCAGTATTTGGAAGAAGAATCTGCCTGCGTTTTTCTATGATCTTAGCAGACGTAACTGAGATCCATTTGCTGTTCTCACACATTCTGAGGAGTGAGGTACTTCAGAGGGGGAATGGCGTGCAGGTTTTCCTGCAGATAAGGTATGTGCAGTAAAATATTTTTCTAGGAATGGAATTGACTAAGAAAATACTGCTGATACCGAAGTAATGTAAGTAAAGCCTTAAATGCAGCGATAGCGACTGGTATCAGGCTTATTAATAGAGATACATACTCTTATAAAAATGTGTTTTAAAACGTTTGCTGGCATGTTTAATCGTTTTTTAACGTACATTGGTGATAACACTGTAATGTTGGTATAGCCTTAAATGCAGTAAAAGCGACTGGTATCAGGCTTATTAATAGAGATACATACTCTTGTAAAAATGTGTTTTAAAACGTTTGCTGGCATGTTTAATCGTTTTTTAACATATGTTTGGTGATAAAACTTATTGGGGCCTAAGTTTTTTCCACATGGCTGGCTTAAATTTTGCATAGAAACAGTTAACTGAAGCTTCCCACTGTTGTAATATGAGTGGGAGGGGCCTAATTTAGCGCTTTTTTGCGCAGTTAAAATTACAAAATGAATTATCCAGATTCCCTCAGCAGTCCCATGAATACTACAGGACATTTCTAAAGGGCTAAAAAGACTTCCAAAATCGTTTATAGGGAAGGTAATCCACAGCTCTGCTGTGGCAGTTTTGTTGTGTCTGTTTTTTAAAAACGTCTATGTCGTTTTTTTTATCTGTTTTTTGCATTAAGGGGTTAATCATCCATTTGCAAGTGGGTGCAATGCTCTGTTACCTTATTACATGTACTGTAAAAATTTCGTTTGTTTTACTGCCTTTTTTCACTGTTTTTCAAATTTTGACAAAATTTGTTTCTCTTAAAGGCACAGTAACGTTTTATATATTTGCTTGTTAACTTGATTTAAAGTGTTTTCCAAGCTTATTAGTCTCATTATTAGTCTGTTCTAACATGTCTGACATAGAGGAAGCTCTGTGTTCATTATGTTTTAAAGCCATGGTGGAACCCCATCTTAGAATGTGTACCAGATGTACTGATTTCATGTTAAACAATAAAGATCATTTTTTGTCTTTAAAAACATTATCACCAGAGGATTCTGTCGTGGGGGTAGTTATGCCGACTAACTCTCCCCACGTGTCAGACCTTTTGACTCCCGCTTTAGGGACTCACGCTCAAATGGCGCCAAGTACATCAAGGGCACCCATAGCGTTTATTTTACCAGGGGATTCTGTCGAGGGGAAAGTTATGCCGATTAACTCTCCCCACGTGTCAGACCCTTCGACTCCTGCTTCAGGGACTCACGCTCAAATGGCGCCAAGTACATCAAGGGCGTCCATAGCGTTTATTTACAAGACATGGCAAAGGTGGTGAATAATACTCTGGCAGCAGTATTAGTCAGACTACCTGAAATTAAAGGAAAGCAGATAGCTCTGGGGGTAGATACAGAGCATACAGACGCTTTAAGAACCATGTATGATACTACCTCACAATATGCTTAGTCTGTGGGTGATTTTTTTGACTCAGGGAAGATGATTTAACCTGATTCTGATATTTTTACATTTAAAATTTATGCTTGAGAACCTCCACTTGTTGCTCAGGGAGGCTTTGGCTGCTCTGAATGAATGTGTACAATCGCAGGGACAGAGAAATTGTGTAGACTGGATAAATAATATGCAGTGCCGGTGTGTACTGATGTTTTTCCAATACCTAAAGAGGTTTACTAAAAATTTTTTTAATAAGGAATGGGATAGACCAGGTGTGCCGTTCTCTTCCCCTCCTATTTTTTAGAAGAATGTTTTCTAATAGTTACCACCACACGGGACTTCTGGCAGACAGTTCCTAAGGTGGAGAGAAGAGTTTCTACTCTAGCTAAGCGTACCACTACCTCTGGCGAGGACAGTTGTGCTTTTTAGATCCAATGGATAAAAAATGTTTATTCAACAGGGTTTTATCCTGCAGCCCCTGGCATACATTGCTTCTGTCACTGCTGCTGCAGCGTTCTGGGTTGAGTCTCTTGATGAGGCTTTACAGTTAGCGACTCCATTGGATGAATATATTTGACAAGCTTATGCTAGCCAATTCCTTTGTTTTCTGATGCCTTTGTTCATTTGACTAGACTAACGGCTAAGAATTCTGTTTTTTACTGTACTGGCGCGCAGAGCGCTATGGCTTATATCATGGTCAGCTGTCGTGACTTTAATAAATAAGCTACTTAACTTCCCTTCAAGGGGCAGACCCTATTCGGGCCTGGTTTGAAGGAGATTATTGCTTATATCACTGGAGGAAAAGGTCATGCCCTTCCTCAGGATAG
Organism: Bombina bombina; assembly: GCF_027579735.1. NCBI lineage: Eukaryota > Metazoa > Chordata > Amphibia > Anura > Bombinatoridae > Bombina > Bombina bombina. Next base: position 7,973,281 of record NC_069509.1, on the reverse strand, counting down.
GAATCAAGGGCCAAAAAAGGCCTAATTTTCGTGCCTTTTAAAACTTCAGGGCAGGTGTGGCATCCACTTCCTCTAAGGCAAAACAAGAGGGAATTTTTGCTCAGTCCAAGGCGGTCTGGAGACAATTGGACCTGGAACAAAGATATGCAGGCCAAGGAGCCTGCTGCTGCCTCTAAGGCAGCATGAAGGAACGGACCCCGATCCGGTAACGGATCCTATAGGGGGCAGACTTTCATTCTTCGCCCTGGCGTGGGCAAGAGATGCCCAGCATCCCTAGGCATTGGAATTTATATCCCAGAGATATCTTCTGGATTTCAAAGATTCCCCCCCCAAAAAAGGGGAGATTTCGCCTTTCACAATTATCTGCAAACCAGATAAAAAAGGAGGCATTCTTACATTGTGTACGAGATCCATCCAGTTCCAAGAGAGGAACAGGGAAAGAGTTTTTACTCAAATCTGTTTGTGGTTCCCAAGGTGAGGGAACCTTCAGACCTATTTTGGATATAAAGATCTTAAACAAATTCCTCAAAATTCCGTCATTTAAGATGGAAACTATTCGTACCATCTTAACTATGATCCAGGAGAGTCAATAGAGGACTACAATGGATTTGAAGGATGCTTATCCTCACATTGTGATGCATAAAGATCACCTTCGTTTTTCAGGTTTGCCTTTCTAGACAGGCATTACCAGTTTGTAGCTCTTTTCTTTGGGATATCTACAGCCCCAAGAATCTTTATGGAGGTTCTGGGGTCGCTTTGGCGGTCCTTAGGCCGCGGGGCATAGAAGTGGCCCCTTAGTTAGACGACATCCTGATACAGGCGTCAAACATCCAAATTGCCAAGTCTCATACGGACGTAGTACTGGCATTTCTGAGATCACATGGGTGGAAAGAGAACAAGGAAAGAGTTCTCTATCCCCAATCTCAAGGGTTTCCCTCCTAGGGACTCTGATAGATTCTGTAGAAATGAAAATTTACCTGACGGAGTCCAGGTTGTCAAAGTTTCTACATTTCTGCCGTGTTTTTCATCCCATCCGCGCCCTTCGGTGGCTCAGTACATGAATGAAATCGGCTTAATAGGTAGCGGCAAGGGACATAGTACCGTTTGCACGTCTACATTTCAGACCGCTGCAACTATGCATGCTCAGTCAGAGGAACGGGGATTACACAGATTTGTCCCCCTGTTGAACCTGGACCAAGAGACCAGAGATTCTCTTCTCTGGTGACTATGTCGGGTCCATCTGTCCAAGGGTATGACCTTCCGCAGGTCAGATGGGACAATTGTTACAATGGATGCCAGCCTTTTAGGTTGGGATGCAGTCTGGAACTCCCTGAAGGCTCAGGGATAGTGGACTTAGGAGGAGACCCTCCTTCTAATAAATATTCTGGGAGTGATATTCCATGCTCTTCAGACTTGGCCTCAGTTAGCAAGTCTGAGGTACATCATACTCAGTCGGACAATATACACGACTGTGGCTTACATCAGCCATCAAGGGGGAACAGAAGTTCCCTAGTGATGTTAGAAGTCTTACAATAATTCCCTGGACAGAGACTCACTCTTGTCTATCAGCTATCCATATCCCAGGTGTTGAGAACTGGGAGGTGGATTTTCTAAGTCGTCAGACTTTTCTTCCGGGGGAGTGGGATTTCCTCCGGAGGTCAAGACCAAGCAGGAGAGGGCTTTGGTGTTTTTGACAGCGCCTGCGTAGCCACGCAGGCCCTGGTATGCAGATCTGGTGGACATGTCATCCTTTCCATCACGGTCTCTGCTTCTGAGACAGGTCCCTCTACCTCAGGGTCCTTTCAACCATCTAAATAGAATCAATCTGAGATGGACTGCCTGGAGACTGAACGCTTGATGTTATCAAAGCATGGCTTCTCCGAGTCAGTCATTGATACCTTAATACAGACATGAAAGCCTGTCTCTAGGAAAATTTAACATAGATATGGTGTAAATATCTGATTGTTATGAATCCAAGGGTTACTCATGGAGTAAAGCCTGGATTCCCAGGATATTATCTTTTCTCCAAGATGTTTTTGAGAAAAGGGTTGTCAGCTAATTCCTTAAAAGGGACAGATTTTTACTCTGTCTATTTTTTTGCACCAGCGCCTGGCAGGTATTCTAGACGTTCAGGCATTTGGTCAGGCTTTGGTTAGATCCAAGCCTGTGTTTAAAACTGTTGCTCCACCATGGAGCTTAAACCTGGTTCTTAAGGCTCTTCAAGAAGTTCCGTTTGAACCTTTTTTGTTCCATAGATATCAATCTTTATCTTGGAAAGTTCCTTTTGGGTAGCTATTTCCTCGACTCGTAGAGTCTCCAAGTTATCTGTGTTACAATGTGATTCTCCTTATCTGGTCCTTCGTACGGATAAGGTAGTCCTGCGTACCAACCTGGGTTTTTTCCTAAGGTGGTATCTAACAAGAACATCACTCAAGAGATAGTTGTTCCATGCTTGTATCCTAATCCTTCCTCAAAGAAGGAACGTCTATTACACAATATTGGACGTGGTTTGTGCTTTAAAGTTTTACTTACAAGTTACTACAGTTTTCATCAAACGTTCACCTTGTTTGTTGTCTATTCTGGACAGAGGAGAGGTCAAAAGACTTCAGCAGCCTCTCTGTCTTTTTGGTTAAAAAGCTTAATTCATTTAGCTTATGAGACTGCTGGACAGCAGCATCCTGAAGAGATTGCAGCTCATTCTACTAGAGCTGTGGTTTTCACTTGGGCCTTTTTTAAATGTGGCTTCTGTTGAACAGATTTACAAGACAGAGTCTTGGTCTGCGCTTCATACTTTTTCAAATTTAACAAATTTGATACCTTGCTTCTTCGGAGGCTATTTTTGGGAGAAAGGGTTTTTTTTTTTTACAGGCAGTGGTAACTTCCGTTTAAGTACCTGCCTTGTCCCTCCCATCATCCGTGTACTTTAGCTTTGGTATTGGTATTCCATAAGTAATGGATGATCCGTGGACTGGATACACTTAACAAGAGAAAACATAATTTATGCTTACCTGATAAATTTATTTCTCTTGTAGTGTATCCAGTCCACGGCCCGCCCTGTCACTTTAAGGCAGGTAATTTTTTCATTTGAACTACAGTCACCACTGCACCCTATGGTTTTTCCTTTCTCTGCATGTTTTCGGTCGAATGACTGAATATGGCAGTTAGGGGAGGAGCTATATAGCAGCTTTGCTGTGGGTGGACTCTTGCAACTTCCTGTTGGGAAGGAGAATATATTCCATAAGTAATGGATGATCCGTGGACTGGATACACTACAAGAGAAATAAATTTATCAGGTAAGCATAAATTATGTTTTTGCAGCTTTTAAAAACTTCATTGAAACAGAAGGAGAGATTGATGGGTACCTTGTGGATTTTGAGAGGCAATGTGCACTACACAAGGTACCCGCAGAGGACTGGGTCACAATATTATCCGGAAAATTATCCGGCCGGGCTAGCGAGGCTTTTCGGGCCATTCCGGATGAGGAAGTCGGGGATTATAATGCTGTAAAAGAGGCTCTGCTCTCCAGGTATGCGGTTACACCAGAGGCATACAGGAGGCGGTTCAGAGACACTGTTAAACTAGCTGGAGATTCCTACTTTGAGTGGGCATGTAAGGTGCACCGCAAAGCAGCTCACTGGATGGCGGGGTGCCAAGCCGTATCCGGGGAAGAGGTGCTGCAGCTATTCCTGTTGGAACTTTGCTTCGACAAGTTATCCGCAGGAGTTAGAGAGTGGGTTCGGGACCGTAAACCCTCCACACTGCATGATGCTGTTCGTCTGGCAGATGAGTATACGGATGCCCGCAAACTGGACACTGCTACCACTAAGACCCCTGCCAGAGTGGAGTACCGACCCACAGTCACCCCAGCAGCTACCAGTTACCAACCCCCGGCGCACCCCTCTACCACACCGCCTTCAGCCACGAACTATCCTCAGACAGCCCGGTTCAACTCACGGGACTACTCACAACCTATTCGGTGCTTTGGATGTAAGCAACTAGGGCACAAAAGACCAGAGTGTCCCCTAAACACAGCGAACCAAGCACAGTCCTGGAGGAGACCTGCCGGCGGAAACCCACGTAACTCTCAGCCTGCTGCCCACTGCGTAGAGGAGGAAGAATGCTGGGGCATCCTACATGAAGCAGACCCTGTGCAAGCTGCCCACCGGGATAACCGACAACAGCACCGGCAACTGGTTAAAGTGAATGGGAAGGAGGTCAGTGGTCTACGAGATACTGGTGCTACCATGACCTTGCTCCAAAAGAGCTTGGTGTTCGAGAACCAGCACACCGGAGACACTGTGGCTGTGAGGGTAGCAGGGGGCTCTGTGTTCCGCCTACCTGTTGCCCGGGTACATTTGGATTGGGTAGTGGGCGCTAGAAATATGAATGTGGGGGTCATGAAGGATTTACCAGCTGATGTTCTCCTTGGAAATGACTTGGCCCCCCTTGTTTCTGCCTACGCTCCGATGGGTCCCACTGATGTTAACCCTGTGACTACCCATGCCCAGACCCGTGCCGCAGAGACCGACCCACCTGCTGCTGAGACCCAGGTAAGACTCTCTCCCCCGACTTGTACCCTAGATCAGGCCCCCTTTGGCTGGGATACCCCAGAGACGTACGGGAGGGAAACCCGGGAGGATCCGACCCTTCAGAAGTATAGGGCTAGGGCAGATGCTGGAGAAGAGGGGGTAGATGGGGAACGTTATGAGTGGGTGGGGGATAGGCTATATAGAATCCCTAAACCTTCCCAGAAAAGTACTGCCCCTACATAGAATCGGCAGCTGGTGGTGCCTGCGAAATACCGGCAAGAGATTCTGCGGATTGGGCATGATGTACCATTAGCTGGACATCTAGGGTCCCGCCGCACAGCTCATAGGATCACCCAAAATTTCTTCTGGCCCAATTTTAACCGAGATGTGCGGGTATATTGTAGTACTTGTGACACCTGTCAACGAGTGGGTAAGCGGGGGGATCACCCAAAAGCTAGGCTTATGTCTATGCCTATCATTGGGGAACCCTTTTCCCGCATAGCCGTTGACATTGTGGGTCCACTGGCCAGAACTAGTCCATCAGGTAAGAAGTATATTCTCACCATGGTGGACTATGCCACTCGTTACCCAGAGGCAGTAGCACTGTCTAATATAGAGGCAGAGACAGTAGCTGATGCCCTGGTTAAGGTTTTTACTAGGGTCGGGTTCCCTAAGGAGATTCTCTCCGATCAGGGGACCCAGTTTACCGCTGTGCTCACCCAGCAGCTGTGGAAGGTGTGCGGCATTAAACCGCTGCTCAGTTCGCCTTATCACCCACAGACTAATGGTCTCTGCGAGCGCTTTAATGGCACCCTCAAGCAGATGCTGAGGACCTTTACTGACACTTGCAGAGACTGGGAGCGATTCCTGCCTCATCTGTTATTTGCGTACAGAGAGGTGCCCCAGGAATCTACTGGGTTCTCTCCCTTTGAGTTACTCTATGGGAGAAGGGTCCGCGGACCCCTGGATCTCATTAGAGGACACTGGGAGGGAGAGACAGAGCAGGAGGGGATCCCCATAGTACCATATGTCCTGGAACTCCGGGACCGCATGGAGAAACTGTCCCTGATGGTAAGGGAGAATCTCCAGCTAGCCCAGGGGAGACAGAAGAGGTGGTACGATCGGGGTGCCCGGCAGCGGGTCTTCCAGGTCGGACAGAAAGTTTTGGTGCTCAAGCCTGTAAGGACCAACAAGATGCAAGCATCTTGGCAGGGCCCATATAAGGTGTTAGCTCAGGTTTGTGATACTACCTATATTATAGCCAGCTGTGCAGATGAAAGGATCCAGCGATCCTTTCATGTGAACATGCTGAAGGAGTATCAGGAGAGGCCAGAGGCGTCACTGCAGTGTGTGCCCCTGCTGCAGATGACCCAGAGAATTTACCCCTGCCCGACTTACTAGAGAAGGACCCCTAGACTGACCTCACTAGTCTTGTGCAGCTAGGGGACCGGTTAAGCCCTACAGAGAAGGTACAGGCAAGACAGCTTCTGTGGGAGAAGCAGGTGATGTTCTCCCAAGAGCGCAGCTACACTACCCTAGCTGTAAATAAGGTAGAGACCCCTGGACAAAATCCCCTGCGACAGCCCCCCTACCGTATCCACAAGGCAGTCCGAGAAGGAATGCGGAAGGAGATACAGGAGATGGCTTGGCTGGGAGTCATTGAGCACTCTGATAGCCCTTGGGCTTCGCCTGTAGCCCTGGTACCTAAGAAATATGGGACCACCCGGTTCTGTGTGGACTACAGGCGGCTCAACAAAAGGACCACCACTGACGCCTACCCGATGCCCCGGGTAGACGAATTACTAGACCATATTGCTAGGGGACGCTATCTGACCACCATAGACCTGTGTAACGGCTATTGGCAGATTCCCCTGGCTGAGGATGCTATCCCCAAGTCGGCCTTCGTCACCCCATTTGGCCTGTACCAGTTTAAGGTCATGCCCTTTGGGATGAAGAATGCTCCGGCTACCTTCCAGCGTATGGTGGATAGACTCCTCGATGGCTTACAGGAATTTGCTTGTGCATACCTGGACGACATTGCGGTCTACAGTGAGTCCTGGGAGGAACACCTAATCCATGTAGGGGTGGTTCTGGACAAGATTCGGGCCGCTGGCTTTACCTTGAAACCAGACAAGTGTATCTAGGTATGGCTGAAGTACAGTACTTGAGTCACCGAGTGGGGTGCGGGAGCCAGAGACCGGAGCCATCCAAGGTAGAGGCTGTGGCTAACTGGCACACACCTATCACTAAGACCCAAGTGCTAGCCTTCCTGGGGATGGCCGGTTATTACCGACGTTTTGTCCCGGACTACAGTACTATCGCCAAGCCCCTGACTGACCTGACTAAAAAGAACCTTCCTATACAGGTCCTGTGGTCTCCAGCTTGTGAAGCCGTGTTTCAGGCACTGAAGCAGGCTCTTATGAATGCCCCTGTCTTGGCTGCCCCAGTCCCTAACAAACGTTTTCTCATTCATACAGATGCTTCCATGTATGGACTGGGGGCTGTGCTGAGCCATGTCGGGGAGGATGGAGGAGAGCACCCTGTCGCATACTTAAGCAGAAAGTTGTTACCCCGAGAAGTAAGTTATGCGGCAGTAGAGAAGGAATGTTTAGCCCTGGTCTGGGCACTGAAGAAGTTGAACCCTTATTTATACGGACAGGAATTCTCTCTCATAACGGACCACAATCCCTTAGTCTGGCTTAACCCGGTCTCAGGAGACAATGGTAGATTGCTGCGGTGGAGTTTAGCCCTCCAACCCTATAACTTCACCATCAGCTACCGGCCCGGTAAGCAAAACGGGAATGCAGATGGATTGTCCCGGCAAACTGACATTCCTACCACCTCCTAGTCCGGTCATCCCCAAGTTGACCCACCAAAGGGTCAAGCTGGGTCTGCCGCAGTGTCCCACCAGGAGGGAGCCCTGTGACAGACCCCTCTGTCAGTACTGGAAGGGTTAGCTTTGTTCAGTTTTGAGAAACTATTTTCTGAAGACAGGTTTCCTGGCATCAGCTATTGTTTACTATAATTAAGTTTAGGTGATAAGCGTTCACCTTGTTTAATCACCTCCAGCCAGACTGCCAGGTGCCAAGAAGGACTCCATTATTTCTTGTGTTTAAGTGTTTATTTGGTTAAGTAATGTAATTCTATTGTATCCTGTAAAAGGGCGTCTTCCCTCTATCTAATGTACTATACTCTTCCAATCCCCCATCTGGTCTCCTAGGGAGTGTCAACCAGGTGGGAGCCCTGCATAAATACTGGGCATATAGCCCTCAATAAAACACATTCTTCTGTTTTACCCTCAAGATGGAGCTTGTTCTCGTGTTTGGGGGGAATTAACTGGGTTCGTATGTTGCTGATCCCGTATTCAGGGCATCTTTCATCTGGTATTAACCCTTGATATCCGGGTTATACCATAACACCTATACACATACACACAGTGATACACTGATACCTATACACATACACACAGTGATACACTGATACCTATACACACACACACAGTGATACACTGATATCTGTACACACACACACAGTGATACATAGTGATGTCGCGAACCTAAAATTTTCGGTTTGCGAACCGCGGACTCGAACTTCCGGTATTGTTTGCGAACGCGCGAACCGCCATTGAATTCAATAGGCAGGCGAACTTTAAAACCTACAAGGACTCTTTCTGGCCACAATAGTGATGGAAAAGTTGTTTCAAGGGTACTAACACCTGGACTGTTGCATGCTGGAGGGGGATCCCTGGCAAAACTCCCATGGAAAATTACATAGTTGATGCAGAGTCTGCTTTTAAGCCATAATGGGTCTAAATCAACTAACATTCCCAAAGTGGCTGTCTCAAAACATCCCGGACAGAAGATAGATTGATAGTGATAGATAGGATAGATAGATATACATAGATTGATAGTTAGATAGAATCGATAGAAGAGAAATAGATAGATTTGTTAGATATATAATTACCCTAATAAATTCTAATAATCAAACATGCGTTCTTGGACCCAACTAGCTTGTGTCAATTAGTACTTTTCTTAGCACTTTAATCCCTGTTCCCCCCCCCCCCCCCATCAGGGGAGTTCTATATGGCCTGCCAGATTACCCTGAAAATTAACGAGGTTGTGTTTTAAGTACTACCATTCTTAGCACTTTAATCTCTGTAACTCCCCCTATTTGGTGAGGTCTATACGGCCTGGATGATTACCCATACAAAATATAATAATAAGACATCTGCTCTTAGTCTGCGACCCATGGTAACTATGTTGTGTTAATTAGTAATGTCCTTCGCATTTTAATAGCTGTTACTCATACTCACCCTATCGGTGGAGGTCTATATGGCCTGCATGATTACCCTTACAAAATATAACAACCAAACATATGTTCTGGGACCCATGGTAAGTAGGTTGTGTTATGTAGTACTGTTCTTTGCATTTTCATACCTGTTACAACACCAAATGGTGGCAGGTCTATCTGTCCTTCATGATTAGCTGCACCCAAACCCAAAAAAAGCCGAGTGGTCTTAGACTAACACCCATGGCTAACTCTGTTGTTTCAATTAGTACTATTCTTAGCACTTTCATCCCTGTTACGGGCGGTCTACATGGCCATCATGATTAGCCGAACAAAATACTACAATCCAACCTTTGCTCAGTCTTCATAGGCCCTTCATTGTCTGTATTTTGATAGTACAGTTCTTATTATTTTTATAGCTGATACAACACCGAATGTTGTCAGCTCTATATAGCCTGCATGATTAGCTGCACCCAATACAAAAATAAATCCAAGCGGTCTTGGATTAACACCCATGGCTAACTCTGTTGTTTCAAGTAGTACTATTCTTAGCACTTTCATCTCATCATCCCTGTTACTTCCAGGACTCTCGGTGGTGGTGGTCTACATGGCCATCATGATTAGCCTAACCAAATACTACAATCCAACCTTGGCTCAGTCTTCCTAAGGCCCTTCATTGGCTGTATTTTGGTAGTACTGTTCTTATTACTACATGGTGGTCTACATGGCCATCATGATTAGCCTAACCAAATACTACAATCCAACCTTGGCTCAGTCTTCCTAAGGCCCTTCATTGGCTGTATTTTGGTAGTACTGTTCTTATTACTACATGGTGGTCTACATGGCCATCATGATTAGCCTAACCAAATACTACAATCCAACCTTGGCTCAGTCTTCCTAAGGCCCTTCATTGGCTGTATTTTGGTAGTACTGTTCTTATTAGTTTAATAGCTGATACGACACCGAATGTTGTCAGCTCTATATGGCCTGCATGAATAGCCTCACCCAAAGCCAAAAAAAAGCCAAGCGGTTTTGCACTAACACCCATGGCTAACTCTGTTGTTTCAAGTTCTACTATTCTTAGCTCTTTCATCTCATCATCCCTGTTACTTCCAGGACTCTCAGTGGTGGTGGTCTACATGGCCATCATGATTAGCCTAACCAAATACTACAATCCAACCTTGGCCCAGTCTTCCTAAGGCCCTTCATTGGCTGTATTTTGGTAGTACTGTTCTTATTAGTTTAATAGCTGATACGACACCGAATGTTGTCAGCTCTATATGGCCTGCATGAATAGCCGCACCCAAAGCCAAAAAAAACCCAAGCGGTTTTGCACTAACACCCATGGCTAACTCTGTTGTTTCAAGTTCTACTGTTCTTAGCTCTTTCATCTCATCATCCCTGTTACTTCCAGGACTCTCGGTGGTGGTGGTCTACATGGCCATCATGATTAGCCTAACCAAATACTACAATCCAACCTTAGCCCAGTCTTCCTAAGGCCCTTCATTGGCTGTATTTTGGTAGTACTGTTCTTATTAGTTTAATAGCTGATACGACACCGAATGTTGTCAGCTCTATATGGCCTGCATGAATAGCCGCACCCAAAGCCAAAAAAAAGCCAAGCGGTTTTGCACTAACACCCATGGCTAACTCTGTTGTTTCAAGTTCTACTATTCTTAGCTCTTTCATCTCATCATCCCTGTTACTTCCAGGACTCTCGGTGGTGGTGGTCTACATGGCCATCAGGATTAGCCTAACCAAATACTACAATCCAACCTTGGCTCAGTCTTCCTAAGGCCCTTCATTGGCTGTATTTTGGTAGTACTGTTCTTATTAGTTTAATAGCTGATACGACACCGAATGTTGTCAGCTCTATATGGCCTGCATGAATAGCCGCACCCAAAGCCAAAAAAAAGCCAAGCGGTTTTGCACTAACACCCATGGCTAACTCTGTTGTTTCAAGTTCTACTATTCTTAGCTCTTTCATCTCATCATCCCTGTTACTTCCAGGACTCTCGGTGGTGGTGGTCTACATGGCCATCAGGATTAGCCTAACCAAATACTACAATCCAACCTTGGCTCAGTCTTCCTAAGGCCCTTCATTGGCTGTATTTTGGTAGTACTGTTCTTATTAGTTTAATAGCTGATACGACACCGAATGTTGTCAGCTCTATATGGCCTGCATGAATAGCCGCACCCAAAGCCAAAAAAAAGCCAAGCGGTTTTGCACTAACACCCATGGCTAACTCTGTTGTTTCAAGTTCTACTATTCTTAGCTCTTTCATCTCATCATCCCTGTTACTTCCAGGACTCTCGGTGGTGGTGGTCTACATGGCCATCATGATTAGCCTAACCAAATACTACAATCCAACCTTGGCTCAGTCTTCCTAAGGCCCTTCATTGGCTGTATTTTGGTAGTACTGTCATCCTTTTGAATAAACGATTACAGTAAAGGCATTGATTTTAGAAACCCACAGATCATTATTTGCAACCGTGAATTTAGAAAAAAAAATTGATTGCACACCCGTGACACTTATTTATGCTCAGGCCTTTTTAACACGAGGGTCCCGGAGCCTCAACCGAAACAACAGCATGAAAGAGGAGATATGTCATCCTTTTGAATAAAAGATAACAGGAAAGGCATTGATTTTAGAAACCCACAGATCATTATTTGCAACCGTGAAATTAGAAAAAAACATTGATTACACAGCCGTGACACTTATTTATGGTGGGCCTGGCTCACAGCAGGATGCAAGGCAGGAGGAAAGTGCTATTCAATGGCACCAGCAAACTGAGGATTCAAATCACAATTTGGATTGGTGTAAATAGTTGGCAAGACGGCCTGGCACAAAAGGATGGCAGGCAGGAGGGAGATGCAATTCAAGGAAACTAGGAGACTGATTACTGACAGTCTAAACAGTGATGATTGACAATTTATGCAATACTGTTAACAGAAATATGATTGCTGACAACAATTGGCTAGGTGGGCCTGGCTCACAGCAGGCTGCAAGGCAGGAGGAAAGTGCTATTTAATGGCACCAGCAAACTGAGGATTCAAATCACAGCAACTATTACCAAAAATTTTAATTTTTAATTATTAGAATACTGTCACAACAAATATGATTGGTGTAAATATTTTTTAAGTAGGCCTGGCACACAGGCTTGGAAGGCTGTAGAAAAGTGAAATTCAAAAGCACGAGCAAACTGAGGATTAAGATCATCAACAATAAAGATTTTTTTAATTTTAATTAGTAACTATACTGTGACAAAAAAATTGCATTGGTGTAAATAGTTGGCAAGACGGCCTGGCACAAAAGGATGGCAGGCAGGAGGGAGATTCAATTCAAGGAAACTAGGAGACTGATTACTGACAGTCTAAACAGTGATGATTGACAATTTTTGCAATACTGTTAACAGAAATATGATTGCTGACAACAATTGGCTAGGTGGGCCTGGCTCACAGCAGGCTGCAAGGCAGGAGGAAAGTGCTATTCAATGGCACCAACAAACTGAGGATTCAAATCACAGCAACTATTACCAAAAATTTAAATTTTTAATTATTAGAATACTGTCACAACAAATATGATTGGTGTAAATATTTTTTAAGTAGGCCTGGCACACAGGCTTGGAAGGCTGTAGAAAAGTGCAATTCAAAGGCACGAGCAAACTGAGGGTTAAGATCATCAACAATAAAGATTTTTTTAATTTTAATTAGTAACTATACTGTGACAAAAAATTAGGATCGGTGTAAATAGTTGGCAAGACGGCCTGGCACAAAAGGATGGCAGGCAGGAGGGAGATGCAATTCAAGGACACTAGGAGACTGATTACTGACAGTCTAAACAGTGATGATTGACAATTTTTGCAATACTGTTAACAGAAATATGATTGCTGACAACAATTGGCTAGGTGGGCCTGGCTCACAGCAGGCTGCAAGGCAGGAGGAAAGTGCTATTCAATGGCACCAGCAAACTGAGGATTCAAATCACAGCAACTATTACCAAAAATTTTAATTTTTAATTATTAGAATACTGTCACAACAAATATGATTGGTGTAAATATTTTTTAAGTAGGCCTGGCACACAGGCTTGGAAGGCTGTAGAAAAGTGCAATTCAAAGGCACGAGCAAACTGAGGGTTAAGATCAACACTAAAAAATTTTTTTATTTAAATTAATAACTATACTGTCTGACTGTGACAACAATTATGATTGGTGTAAATAGTTGGCTAGACGGCCTGGCACAAAAGGCTGGCAGTGGCAGGCAGGAGGTAAATGAAATTCAATGGCCCTAGGAGACTGAATATTTGCAGTACAAAAAATTATGTGTTTTTTTTTTTTATTACTGTTACAAGAATTGTGATTGGTGCCACTAATTGGCTACTTGGGCCTGGCAGACAGGCTGGCAGATATGAGTCGTGGATGGTAGGTAGGGCAGTAATTTAACACATTATGCTGTGTAAGTGACAAAAACACAGGACTGATAGAAAATTAAGTTACATTACACTAGCAAAATATTTTAAAATTTTAGATTTTAATATTAAAATTATGTTAAGAAGTGCAATGCACATATGACTCTATGAGTGGTCGCACTGGCTGGCTGCTACGTAGGGCAGCAATTATAACAACAGTATGCTGTGTAAGTCAGATAGACAGTTAGACACAGGCCTGATAGAAAATACAATTAGATTACACTAGCATAATGATTTAAAGACTTTTTTTTGGAAATTTTAAGAAAAAGGTTAAGCACATACATATGAGTCGTGGCTGATAGCCTTGGAAGGGCAGCTATTAAAAACAGTAGGCTATGTATGTCGGATACACACACGCCTGATAGAAAATACTATTAGATTACACTAGAAAAATGATTGAAATTATTTTTTGGGGGGGGAAATTAAAAAAAGGTTAAACACATATGAGTCGTGGCTCATAGACTAGGGAGGGCAGCAAGTAAACACAGTAGGCTCTCTATGTCAGCAAAACACACAGGCCGGATAGAAAATTAGATTTGATTACACTAGCAAACAAATTTAAACTTTTTTTTTTATATATATATATGAAAATTAAGGTGAAAGAAAAATAGATATGAGTGCTGGGTGGCTGCCTGGCACAGACCAATTAACCAAAAGACTGAAAAAAAAGAGGTATATTAATGCTGAGTGAGCCTGACAGACACAGGCATGATAGTAAATGTAATTAGATTACACTAGAAAAATATTTGTTTGTGTTTTTTTTAAAATTAAAAATAATGTTATAAACGGATATTAACACTGCTGGCTGCTGGCTGGCACAGAGCAATGAACCAGAGTATATGCTGTGTGACACTGGCCTGATAGAAAATGAAGAAAAATTACACTAGAAAAATAATTATATTTTTGGGTTAGTTAAATTTAAACTAATGTTGTTAGGGAGATATCAGTGGTGGCAGTAGTCACAGCATATGCTGTGAGCCTTAAACACACAGCTGAAAGCCAGGCAAATGCTAATAAAGGAAAAAAAACAAAAAACGGCATGAAATATAGCCATAAAAAGGGCTTTTTGGGGTGCTGTGCTTGCAGCAGAGATGAGTGGAGTCCTTCTGGACTGTAAATACACTAGCCTAGCTATGTTTTTCCTATTAATGTCATGAGCAAAAACATAACACGTCCTCTCATTAAAAAAGCAAGGTCATTATGAGTCTAAAATGGCGGAATCCGAGTAGCTGGGAGTGTCTGTGAGGGAGTGTCTGATGTTGATTGGCTCTAATGTGTCAGGAGGCTGTGACATAAAGGGTCAAAGTTTCCACAATGAGGACACATAGGGGCGGATCGCCATGTGTTCGCCCACAAACGCGAACGCGAACAACCTATGTTCGCTGTGAACCGTTCGCGGGCGAACAGTTCGGGACATCACTAGTGATACACTGATATCTGTACACATACACACAGTGATACACTGATACCTATACACATACACACAGTTATACACCGATACCTATACACATACACACAGTGATACACTGATACCTATACACCTACAAACAGTTATACACCGATACCTATACACATACACACAGTGATACACTGATACCTATAGACATACACACAGTGATACACTGATACCTATAGACATACACACAGTGATACACCAATACCTATACACATACACACACTGATACCTATACACATACACACTGTTATACATCGATACCTATACACATACACACAGTTATACACCGATACCTATACACATACACACAGTAATACACTGATACCTATACACATACACAGTTATACACCGATACCTATACACATACAAACAGTTATACACCGATACTGATACCTATACACATACACACACTGATACACTGATACCTATACACATACACACACTGATACCTATACACATACACACGCTGATACCTACACACACACACAGTAAAACACTGATACCTATACACATACACACAGTGATACCTATACACATACACACAGTGATATCTATACACACACACACAGTGATACACTGATACCTATACACATACACACACTTATACCTATACACATACACACAGTGATACACTGATACCTATACACATACACACACTGATACCTATACACATACTGATACACTGATACCTATACACATACACACACTGATACCTATACACATACTGATACACTGATACCTATACACATACACACACTGATACCTATACACATACACACACTGATACCTATACACATACACACACTGATACCTATACACATACACACGCTGATACCTATACACACACACACACGGTAAAACACTGATACCTATACACATACACACAGTGATACCTATACACATACACACAGTGATAACTATACACACACACAGTGATACACTGATACCTATACACATACACACACTGATACCTATACACATACACACACTGATACCTATACACACACCTGATACACTGATACCTATACACATACACACAGTGATACACTGATACCTATATACACACACACACACTGATACCTATACACATACACACAGTTATACACCGATACCTATACACATACACACAGTGATACACTGATACCTATACACATACACAGTTATACACCGATACCTATACACATACACACAGTTATACACCGATACTGATACCTATACACATACATACACTGATACCTATACACATACACACACTGATACCTATACACATACACACGCTGATACCTACACACACACACAGTAAAACACTGATACCTATACACATACACACAGTGATATCTATACACACACACACAGTGATACACTGATACCTATACACATACACACACTTATACCTATACACATACACACAGTGATACACTGATACCTATACACATACACACACTGATACCTATACACATACTGATACACTGATACCTATACACATACTGATACACTGATACCTATACACATACACACACTGATACCTATACACATACTGATACACTGATACACTGATACCTATACACATATACACACTGATACCTATACACATACACACACTGATACCTATACACATACACACGCTGATACCTATACACACACACACGGTAAAACACTGATACCTATACACATACACACAGTGATACCTATACACATACACACAGTGATAACTGTACACACACACAGTGATACACTGATACTTATACACATACACACACTGATACCTATACACATACACACAATGATACCTATACACACACGCTGATACACTGATACCTATACACATACACACAGTGATACACTGATACCTATATACACACACACACACTGATACCTATACACATACACACAGTGATACACTGATACCTATACACATACACACAGTGATACACTGTTACCTATACACATACACACAGTGATACACTGATACCTATACACATACACACAGTGATACACTGATACCTATACACATACACATAAGTAATTAAATGTCCTATCCTCCTGGCTTGCTGTAATAACATAAGAGCCATAGAACTGACTCAACCATAACTATATAATAATAATAACAACTTATATTTATAACTTTGATTAAATAAACACAAACACAGAGTGTAGGAAAAGACCCGTGGGTCACATTTATTGTAGAACAAGAGAACCGGCTGGAAGCAGCAAGGCAAACTATAACATGTGGCGGCAATCTAGCTAGGAGAGTAAGCAACCCCCTGCTAGGAAGAAGGTACGCGCCCGTGAATGCCTACACAAGCTTAGCTTAGCAGCATGCAGAAGGTTTAGGGAGTTCTCGGCATCTTTAGAATGGGGGAGGGATCCCCAGGCGCGTGCCTGCAGAGACCACCCTCCCCTGTGCAGCCATCACTCTACCTCTGATGGCAAACCAGGGCGTGGGCCAACCGCCTAACCAGGGTGTAAAGACAAAGAACTCCGAACCAGTAGGACCAAGTGTGACTAGGCGCGTGTGCATGCCACTACCTGGGGAGTCAAAAACTACCGTCCTTGGACTTAAGGAAATGAGCCGCGTAGCCCTCATTCTGCCTCAGACACCCTGCTGAAAACACCAAAGTGATGCCCAGCCTAAAGATTGCCGCAGTATCAAATTGAAGGGAGGGAGTTAGGGAAGCTGTGAAGACGAGCTGGAAATAGGGTTTGGGGCCTGTAGCCTGACTTATTAAAGGTAAGCTAAACCCCACCCTCACTAATGCAACATTGTTGCCACTTCACAGCAGCACACTCCTAAGGGCCTTAATTCTTATGTTTGTTCCGGGCTATGCTGCCCTCCACTGTCTTAAGTAATTAAATGCCCTATCCTCCTGGCTTGCTGTAATAACATAAGAGCCATAAAATGGACTCAACCATAACTATATAATAATAACTTATATTTATAACTTTGAATAAATAAACACAAACACAGAGTGTGGGAAAAGACCCATCGGTCACATTTATTGTAGAACAAGAGTACCGACTGGAAGCAACAAGGCAAACTATAACAGGTGGCGGCAATCTAGCTAGGAGAGTAAGCAACCCCCTGCTAGGAAGAAGGGCCGTGCCTGAGAATGCCTACACAAGCGGAGCTTAGCTGCACGCAGAAGGCTTAGGAAGTTCTCTGCATCTTTATAATAGGGGAGGGACCCCCAGGCGCGTGCCTGCAGAGACCACCCTCCACTGTGCAGCCGTCACTCTACCTCTGATGGCAAACCGGGGTGCGGGCCAACCGCCACAAGAGACAGCCCAACAGGCACAGCTCTTGCCGCCACACTCATAGGTGTAATAAAATAGCACGCCTCAAATTACATAGGAACATCTCTCAGATGTGTGCACCGCGTCCCTCCTGTAGAGGCTCCTCTCAACCGTTGTGATGTTCCCATGTTCCACAACAAAACCTCCTAAGTGTCCTAAGATGATCCTAACCTCCCTATTAATCTTCTTTCGGATCTGAAAGGCCACCCTGTGGGACTGCATATGTTGCCACTCAATTCTGGGGATGATGTTTGACCACCCTAATTTCGAGTGGGGGACCCACGTCTGAAAAGTGCGCAGATCAGACTGAATCACTGCACTCAGTTGCTTGCACGGTAAGAGCCGCATATCATTCCCCCCAGCATGAATGATCAGAACGTGGGGTTTCTCCCACCTGTGCAACGCACCATGCAGTAACTCAGGCAGACCCTGCCAAGTCAGACCCCTACGCCCCAACCATCTAATGGTGACTCTAGATGAGGGGAACCCCAGCTGACGCCCATCAGGTCTCGTGATCGCTCGCAGCTCCGCCCAGTGGATGTAGGAGTGACCCATGATCCACAGTCTCAATGGACCATCCCTCGGCCCTGAAAAAAAACAAGAGTTAACCAGGGAACATTGCAAAAGAAAACAATCATTTAGACAGTTAAAGGCCTAACATACAACAAATACCTCTTAGACCTCCATCTCCCCAGCGCTCTAATATGGTCGGCAGACCAACCTAAACCCGCATTGGTGGTAGCCGCTACAACCCTGAATGAGTGAGGAGCAATGACCCTCGGGTCAAGGCCCACTCAAGATGTTGCCCAGCCCAGAACTCTCCGGAATTGGAATCTTGTCAACGGGGAACAATCCCTGTGAACAAGGAATTGTGATGAATCCTCCGGACGCACATCCATGTAGGCCCTGATGAGTCTGACTGGGCAACAAGCTGAGCCTTCGTGGGCCGGCAAAGATATCCAAGCTCCTCTCCCTTCTTGGTCGGTTTTTGATCTAGGAAGAAATACAAGAATAGACGACTTGTCGTTCTTGACATGAGAGGCCTGAAGACCTCCAGGCTTGTTCCTCGAGGGGGGGGGACCAATTCCCCCACCCTGAGTGCCCCGTGGAAAGCCAGCCAAAAGGCGGCCGAGAACAGGGTAGCCTCATAGGCAGACGAACACACTGCCGGCAAAGCCTGACACAGAAATATCAAGCGCTCGATAGTAACAGGCTCCCTAACATCCTTTGTTCTGGGCACCATACGTCCCCAACCCCTCAACCCCTGCCTAACCAGGAAGGTCCTAGAGGAGTCAGTGAGGCCATACTGCTTACAGAAGAAGGACATGGCGGTCAGTCGAGACCCAACAGCCCCCTTTGATACCCCATTACCTTTAAGCTCGGTAATCCATTCCAGAAGACCCCATTGGTCGCCATCACAAGATGGTCGGCCCATCCTGTCACAGAAAGTGATCCACTCTGTCCATTGCTTCACGTAAGTGTTCCAGGTAGACGAGGCAAGTGAAGAACGGATCATCCCGATCAATGGTCCCCATCCAGCGCTACCTGCCATAAATAATCAGAACAAAGCGATCCGTTAGTATACGCATGAGGAACTAACGCATAGAAGGCTTCCCATTGAAAACGGGAAAGCGCATCCGCAATCCTATTCTGGACGCCCGGGACATGCCTAGCACGGAACACAATATTCAGGTGCAGACACCTCAGCACCAACAGTCTTAAGTATCGCACCACGGGAGGAGATCCAGATGTGAGCTTGTTAATAGCAAAAACAACGCTCATGTTATCTGTCCAGAATACCACTTTGCGGTCCCGAAGCTGGTCGCCCCAAACTTCAAGGGCCACTATGATGGGAAAAAGTTTGACTGAGCTTTACACTAACACAGTGATACATACACACATACATACACTAACACACAGTGATACACACACATACATACACACGTGCACTTGTACACAGGCAGTGATTCACACACACATACATATACACTAACGCACAGTGATACACACACACACATACATACACTAACACACAGTGATACACACACACACATACATACACTAACACACAGTGATACACACATACATACACTAACACACAGTGATACACACATACATACACTAACACACAGTGATACACACACATACATACACTAACGTGCACTTGTACACAGGCAGTGATACACACACACATACATACACTAACGCACAGTGATACACACACATACATACACTAACACACAGTGATAAACCCACACATACATACACTAACGCACAGTGATACACACACACACACATACATATACTAACACACAGTGATACACACACATACATACACTAACGCACAGTGACACATACATACACTAACGCACAGTGACACATACATACACTAACACACAGTGATACACACACATACATACACACGTGCACTTGTACACAGGCAGTGATACACGCACACATACATACACTAACACACAGTGATACACACACACATACATACACTAACGCACAGTGATACACACACACACACATACATACACTAACACACAGTGATACACACACACATACATACACTAACGCACAGTGATACACATGCACACATACATACACTAACGCACAGTAATACACACACACACATATATACACTAACACACAGTGATACATACACACACATACATACACTAACACACTGATACACACACATACATACACTAACACACAGTGATACACACACACATACATACACTAACGCACAGTGATACACACACACACACACACACATACATACACTAACGCACAGTGATACACACACATACATACACTAACACACAGTGATACACACACATACATACACTAACACACAGTGATAAACCCACACATACATACACTAACGCACAGTGATACACACGCACACATACATACACTAACGCACAGTGATACATACGCACACATACATACACTAACACACAGTGATACACACACACATACATACACTAACACACAGTGATACACACACACATACATACACTAACGCACAGTAACACATACATACACTAACGTGCACTTGTACACAGGCAGTGATACACACACACACATACATACACTAACACACAGTGATACACACACACATACATACACTAACGCACAGTGATACACACACACATACACTAACACACAGTGATACACACATACACTAACACACAGTGATATACATACACACACATACATACACTAACGCACAGTGACACATACACACCTACATATACTAACACACAGTGATACACACACATACATACACTAACACACAGTGATACACACACACATACACTAACACACAGTGATACACACACACATACATACACTAACACACAGTGATATACACACATACACTAACGCACAGTGATACACACATACACTAACACACAGTGATACACACACACATACATACACTAACACACAGTGATACACATACACTAACGCACAGTGATACACACACATACATACACTAACACACAGTGATACACACACATACATACACTAACACAGTGATACACACACACTAACGTGCACTTGTACACAGGAAGTGATACACACACACATACATACACTAACACACAGTGATACACACACATACACTAACACACAGTGATACACACACATACATACACTAACACACAGTGATACACACACATACATACACTAACGCACAGTGATACACACACACACATACACTAACACACAGTGATATACACACACACATACATACACTAACGCACAGTGACACATACACACATACATACACTAACACACAGTGATACACACACATACATACACTAACACACAGTGATACACACACATACACTAACACACAGTGATACATACACACACATACATACACTAACACACAGTGATACACACACATACACTAACGCACAGTGATACACACATACACTAACACACAGTGATACACACACAAACATACATACACTAACGCACAGTGATACACACACACACTAACACACAGTGATACACACACATACACTAACGCACAGTGATACACACACATACATACACTAACACACAGTGATACGCACATACATACACTAACACATACACTTACGCACAGTGATACACACATATGCATACACTAACACACAGTGATGCACACACACATATATACACTAACACACAGTGATATACACACACACATACATACATTAACACACAGTGATACACAAACACATACATATGATAACACACAGTGATACACACATACATACACTAACACACAGTGATACACACACATACACTAACACACAGTGATACACACACATACACTAACGCACAGTAATACACACATACACATACACTAACACACAGTGATATACACACACACATACATACACTAACACACAGTGATATACACACACACTAACACACAGTGATACACACACATACACTAATGCACAGTGATACACACACATACATACACTAACACACAGTGATACGCACATACATACACTAACACATACACTTACGCACAGTGATACACACATATGCATACACTAACAGTGATGCACACACACATATATACACTAACGCACAGTGATACACATACACTAACACACAGTGATGCACACACACATATATACACTAACGCACAGTGATACACATACACTAACACACAGTGATACACACACACACATACACTAACACACAGTGATACACACATACATACACTAACACACAATGATACACACACATATACATACACTAACGCACAGTGATACACTAACACACAGTAATACACACTTACATACACTAACATGCAGTGACACATACATACACTAACATGTACACAGGCAGTGATACACACACACATACATACACTAACACACAGTGATACACACACACATACATACACTAACACACAGTGTATGTATGTGTGTGTATGCATCACTAACGCACAGTGATACACACACACATACATACACTAACACACAGTGATACACACACACATACATACACTAACACACAGTGTATGTATGTGTGTGTATGCATCACTAACGCACAGTGATACACACACACATACATACACTAACACACAGTGATACACACACACTTACATACACTAACACAAAGTGATACACACACATATACACTAACACACAATGATACACACACATATACATACACTAACGCACAGTCATACACTAACGCACAGTAATACACACACACATACACTAACACACATTGATACACACATACATACACTAACACAAAGTGATACACACACACATACATACACTAACGTGCACTTGTACACAGACAGTGATACACAGATACTCTGTAATACTGAGAAGTCATTGCACAGGTCACAACATGCAGCAGGGAGCGGCTAAGATCATTGTTGCATGTAGCAGGGTGTGATTGTGTGTGTGTCACTGTGAGTGCCAGGGTCGGGCACTGCACATGGGTGTGCACAACAATGCCGTCACACAGGATTTTCTGAGTAGGAGACAAGTATCAGAGAGCGTGAGAAAAACACCGAGGGATGGCGATATCTGCAGAGAAGCATATCTGAGAGAAATTCACAGACAGAGACCTGAAGCTAAAGAAGAACAGTGGAAGAGAGAGAGCGTTGTGTTTCCTAAACAACTTATATGTTCCAGCTTGTTCATTTGACTGTCTCGCAGGTCCAATCTCTCAGCATCTAGCATCTGTCTCAGCAGCAGTGACTGTCTCTCAGGGTTTAACATCTGTCTCAGGAGCAGTGACTGTCTCTCAGGGTCTCACATCTGTCTCAGGAGCAGTGACTGTCTCTCAGGGTCTCACATCTGTCTCAGGAGCAGTGACTGTCTCTCAGGGTCTCACATCTGTCTCAGGAGCAGTGACTGTCTCTCAGGGTCCAACATCTGTCTCAGGAGCAGTGACTGTCTCTCAGGGTCTCACATCTGTCTCAGGAGCAGTGACTGTCTCTCAGGGTCTCACATCTGTCTCAGGAGCAGTGACTGTCTCTCAGGGTCCAACATCTGTCTCAGGAGCAGTGACTGTCTCTCAGGGTCCAACATCTGTCTCAGGAGCAGTGACTGTCTCTCAGGGTCTCACATCTGTCTCAGGAGCAGTGACTGTCTCTCAGGGTCTCACATCTGTCTCAGGAGCAGTGACTGTCTCTCAGGGTCTCACATCTGTCTCAGGAGCAGTGACTGTCTCTCAGGGTCTCACATCTGTCTCAGGAGCAGTGACTGTCTCTCAGGGTCTCACATCTGTCTCAGGAGCAGTGACTGTCTCTCAGGGTCTCACATCTGTCTCAGGAGCAGTGACTGTCTCTCAGGGTATCACATCTGTCTCAGGAGCAGAGACTGTCTCTCAGGGTCCAACATCTGTCTCAGGAGCAGAGACTGTCTCTCAGGGTCCAACATCTGTCTCAGGAGCAGTGACTGTCTCTCAGGGTCTCACATCTGTCTCAGGAGCAGTGACTGTCTCTCAGGGTCTCACATCTGTCTCAGGAGCAGTGACTGTCTCTCAGGGTCTCACATCTGTCTCAGGAGCAGTGACTGTCTCTCAGGGTCTCACATCTGTCTCAGGAGCAGTGACTGTCTCTCAGGGTCTCACATCTGTCTCAGGAGCAGTGACTGTCTCTCAGGGTCTCACATCTGTCTCAGGAGCAGTGACTCTCTCTATTCTATATTTGACATCCAGGTTGTCACATTTGCCTCTCAGCCTGTGCTTGGCTGCACTATTTGTGTGTGTCTGTCATTATGGGTGGAAACAATGTGAAGAATGTGTCAGACACTCAAACAGGTAAAACTGCAAACTGTTAATCTCTCTCTCACACACACACACTGTTAATCTCTCTCTCTCACACACACACACACACACTGTTAATCTCTCACACACACACACTGTTAATCTCTCTCACACACACACACACTGTTAATCTCTCTCACACACACACTGTTAATCTCTCTCACACACACACACACTGTTAATCTCTCTCACACACACACTGTTAATCTCTCACACACACACTGTTAATCTCACACACACACACACACACTGTTAATCTCTCACACACACACTGTTAATCTCTCTCACACACACACTGTTAATCTCTCTCTCTCACACACACACTGTTAATCTCTCTCACACACACACTGTTAATCTCTCACACACACACACTGTTAATCTCTCTCACACACACACACACACACACTGTTAATCTCTCTCACACACACACTGTTAATCTCTCTCACACACACACTGTTAATCTCTCTCACACACACACTGTTAATCTCTCTCACACACACACTGTTAATCTCTCTCACACACACACACTGTTAATCTCTCTCTCTATCTCTCTCACACACTGTTAATCTCTCTCACACACACACACTGTTAATCTCTCTCTCTATCTCTCTCACACACTGTTAATCTCTCTCACACACACACACTGTTAGTCTCTCTCACACACACACTGTTAATCTCTCTCACACACACACACTGTTAATCTCTCACACACACACACTGTTAATCTCTCACACACACACTGTTAATCTCTCACACACACACACTGTTAATCTCTCTCTCACACACACACACTGTTAATCTCTCTCACACACACACTGTTAATCTCTCTCACACACACACTGTTAATCTCTCTCACACACACACTGTTAATATCTCTCACACACACACTGTTAATATCTCTCTATCTCTCTCACACACTGTTAATCTCTCTCACACACACACTGTTAATCTCTCTCTCTATCTCTATCACACACTGTTAATCTCTCTCTCACACACACACTGTTAGTCTCTCTCTCTCTCTCACACACACACACACACACTGTTAATCTCTCTCACATACACACACTGTTAATCTCTCTCTCACAGACACACTGTTAATCTCTCTCTCACACACACACTGTTAATCTCTCTCTCTCACACACACACACTGTTAATCTCTCACACACACACACACTGTTAATCTCTCTCTCTATCTCTCTCACACACTGTTAATCTCTCTCTCACACACACACTGTTAGTCTCTCTCTCACACACACACACACACACACACTGTTAATCTCTCTCACATACACACACTGTTAGTCTCTCTCTCACACACACACAGTTAATCTCTCATACACACACGCTGTTAAATTAATCTCTCTCACACACACTGTTAAATTAATCTCTCTCACACACACTGTTAATCTCACACACACAAACACACACTGTTAATCTTTCACACACACACACTGTTAATCTCTATCACACACATACACTGTTAATCTCTCTCTCACACACACACTGTTAATCTCTCTCTCACACACACACTGTTAATCTCTCTCTCACACACACACACTGTTAATCTCTCTCACACACACACTGTTAATCTCTCTCTCACACACACACTGTTAATCTCTCTCTCACACACACACACTGTTAATCTCTCTCTCACACACACACTGTTAATCTCTCACACACACACTCTTAATCTCACACACACACTCTTAATCTCTCTCACACACACATGCTGTTTATCTCTCACACACACACACACACTGTTAATCTCTCTCACACACACTGTTAATCTCTCTCACACACACACACACACTGTTAATCTCTCTCTCTCACACACACTGTTAATCTCTCTCTCTCACACACACACTGTTAATCTCTCACACACACACTCTTAATCTCACACACACACTCTTAATCTCTCTCACACACACATGCTGTTAATCTCTCACACACACGCTGTTAATCTCTCACACACACGCTGTTAATCTCTCACACACGCTGTTAATCTCTCTCACACACACACTGTTAATCTCTCTCTCTCACACACACACACTGTTAGTCTCTCTCTCACACACACACTGTTAATCTCTCTATCTCTCACACACACACACACACACTGTTAATCTCTCTCACACACACACACACTGTTAATCTCTCTCACACACACACACACTGTTAATCTCTCACACACACACTCTTAATCTCACACACACACTCTTAATCTCTCTCACACACACATGCTGTTTATCTCTCACACACACGCTGTTAATCTCTCTCACACACACACACTGTTAATCTCTCTCACACACACACACTGTTAGTCTCTCTCTCACACACACACAGTTAATCTCTCATACACACACGCTGTTAAATTAATCTCTCTCACACACACTGTTAAATTAATCTCTCTCACACACACTGTTAATCTCACACACACAAACACACACTGTTAATCTTTCACACACACACACTGTTAATCTCTATCACACACATACACTGTTAATCTCTCTCTCACACACACACACTGTTAGTCTCCCTCACACACACACAGTTAATCTCTCATACACACACGCTGTTAAATGAATCTCTCTCACACACACTGTTAATATCACACACACAAACACACACTGTTAATCTCTCTCTCTCTCTCTCTCTCTCTCACTCACTCACACACACACACACACACACACAGTTAATCTCTCTCTCACACACACACAAACACACTGTTAATCTCTCTCACACACATACTGTTAATCTCTCTCTCTCTCTCACACACACACACACACACTGTTAATCTCTCACACACACTCTGTTAATCTCTCTTTCATACACACACACACACACTGTTAATCTCTCACACACACAAACTGTTTAATCTCTCACACACATACACACACTGTTAATCTCTCTCACACACACACACTGATAATCTCTCTCACACACACACTGTTTGTCTCTCTTACACACACACACAGTTAATCTCTCATAAACACACACTGTTAAATTAATCTCTCTCACATACACACTGTTAATCTCACACACACAAACACACACTTTTAATCTCTCTCTCTCACACACACTCACTGTTAATCTCTCTCTCTCTCTCAAACACATACTGTTAATCTCTCTCACACACTGTTAATCTCTCTCTCACACACACACACACACACACTGTTAATCTCTCTCTCACACACACACTGTTAATCTCTCTCACACACACACTGTTAATCTCTCTCACACACACACACACACACTGTTAATCTCTCACACACACTCTGTTAATCTCTCTCTCTCACACACACTGTTAATCTCTCTCACACACAAACTGTTAATCTCTCTCACACACACACACACACACTGTTAAACTCTCACACACACACACTGTTAATCTCTCACACACACTCTGTTAATCTCTCTCTCTCACACACACTGTTAATCTCTCTCACACACAAACTGTTAATCTCTCTCTCACACACACACACACTGTTAAACTCTCTCACACACACACTGTTAAACTCTCTCACACACACACTGTTAATCTCTCACACACACTCTGTTAATCGCTCTCACACACTCTGTTAATCGCTCTCACACACTCTGTTAATCGCTCTCACACACTCTGTTAATCGCTCTCACACACTCTGTTAATCTCTCTCACACACACTGTTAATCTCTCTCTCACACACACACACTGCTAATCTCTCACACACACTGTTAATCTCTCTCTCTCACACACACACACTGTTAATCTCTCACATACACACACACTGTTAATCTATCTCTCTCACACACACACAGTTAATCTCTCTCACACACAGACTGTTAATCTCTCTCACACACACACACACACTGTTAATCTCTCTCACACATGCTGTTAATCTTTCTCTCACACACAAGATATTAATCTCTCTCACACACGCTGTTAATCTCTCACACACACTGTTAATTTCTCTCTCACACAAACTGTTAATCTCATACACACAAACTGTTAATCTCTCTCACACACACACTGTTAATCTCTCTCACACACGCTGTTAATCTCTCACACACACAAACTGTTAATCTCTCTCTCACACACACACACACACTGTTAATCTCTATCACACACACACACTGTTAAATTAATATCTCTCACACACACACACTGTTAATCTCTCACACACACAAACTGTTAATCTCTCACACACACAAACTGTTAATCTCTCTCTCACACACACACACTGTTAATCTCACACACACACACACACTGTTAATCTCTCTCACACACACACTGTTAATCTCTCACACACACAAACTGTTAATCTCTCTCTCACACACACACTGTTAATCTCTCACACACACAAACTGTTAAAATTTTACACACACTGTTAATCTCCCTCACACACACACTGCTAATATCTCTCACACACACACTGTTAATCTCTCTCACACACACACTGTTAATCTCTCACACACACACAAACTGTTAAAATCTTACACACACATACACACTGTTAATCTCCCTCACACACACATTGTTAATATCTCTCACACACACTCTGTTAATCTCTCTCACACGCACACACTGTTAATCTCTCACACACACACACACACACACTGTTAATCTCTCTCTCACATACACACACACTGTTAATCTCTCTCTCTCACACTCTCACACACACACACACACACACTGTTAATCTCTCTCTCACACACACACACACTGTTAATCTCTCTCACACACACACACTGTTAATCTCATTCTCACACATGCTGTTAATCGCTCTCTCACACACACACACACACTGTTAATCTCTCTCTCTCACACACACTGTTAATCTCTCAAACACACACGCTGTTAATCTCTCCCAAACACACACGCTGTTAATCTCTCCCAAACACACACGCTGTTAATCTCTCTCTCACACACACATAGGGAGAATCTCAGTCACTTGGGAAGAGGGTACATTAATGTTACATAGGGGGAATCTCAGTCACTAGGGAAGAGGGTACATTAATGTTACAGAGGGGGAATCTCAGTCACTTGGGAAGAGGGTACATTAATGGTACATGGGGGGAATCTCAGTCACTTGGGAAGAGGGTACATTAATGTTACATAGGGGGAATCTCAGTCACTTGGCAAGATGATACATTAATGGTACATAGGGAGAATCTCAGTCACTTGGGAAGAAGTTACATTAATGGTACATAGGGAGAATCTCAATCACTTGGGAAGACGATATATTAATGGTACATAGGGGGAATCTCAGTCACTTGGGAAGAAGTTACATTAATGGTACATAGGGGGAATCTCAGTCACTTGGGAAGAGGGTACATTAATGTTACATAGGGGGAATCTCAGTCACTTGGGAAGAAGTTACATTAATGGTACATAGGGGGAATCTCAGTCACTTGGGAAGAGGGTACATTAATGGTACATAGGGGGAATCTCAGTCACTTGGGAAGAGGGTACATTAATGTTACATAGGGGGAATCTCAGTCACTTGGGAAGAGGGTACATTAATGTTACATAGGGGGAATCTCAGTCACTTGGGAAGAGGGTACATTAATGTTACATAGGGGGAATCTCAGTCACTTGGGAAGAGGGTACATTAATGTTACATAGGGGGAATCTCAGTCACTTGGGAAGAGGGTACATTAATGTTACATAGGGGGAATCTCAGTCACTTGGGAAGAAGTTACATTAATGGTACATAGGGAGAATCTTAGTCACTTGGGAAGAGGGTACATTAATGGTACATAGGGGGAATCTCTCTCACACACACACACACTGTTAATCGCTCTCTCATACACACACACACACACTGTTAATCTCTCAAACACACACGCTATTAATCTCTCACACACACACACGCTGTCAATCTCTCACACACACACTGTTAATTGCTCTCTCACACACACTGTTAATCTCTCACACACGCTGTTAATCTCTCACACACACTGTTAATCTCTCTCACACACTGTTAATCTCTCACACACGCTGTTAATCTCTCACACACGCTGTTAATCTCTCACACACACTGTTAATCTCTCTCACACATGCTGTTAATCTCTCACACACACTGTTAATCTCTCGCACACACACACACACACACTGTTAATCTCTATCACGCACACACTGTTGATCTCTATCACACACACACTGTTAATCTCTCTCACACACACACTGTTAATCTCTCTCTCACACACACATAGGGAGAATCTCAGTCACTTGGGAAGAGGGTACATTAATGTTACATAGGGGGAATCTCAGTCACTTTGGAAGAGGGTACATAAATGTTACATAGGGGGAATCGCAGTCACTTGGGAAGATGATACATTAATGGTACATAGGGAGAATCTCAGTCACTTGGGAAGAGGGTACATTAATGGTACATAGGGAGAATCTCAGTCACTTGGGAAGATGGTTCATTAATGGCACATAGGGGGAATCTCAGTCACTTGGGAAGACGGTACATTAATGGTACGTAGGGGGACTCTCAGTCACTTGGGAAGATGGTACATTAATGTTACATAGGGGGAATCAGTCACTTGGGAAGACAGTATATTAATGGTACATAGGGGGAATCTCAGTCACTTGGGAAAAGGGTACATTAATGTTACATAGGGGGAATCTTACTCACTTGGGAAGACGGTACATTAATGGTACATAGGGGGAATCTCAGTCACTAGTGAAGAGGGTACATTAATGGTACATAAGGAGAATCTCAGTCACTAGTGAAGACTGTACATTAATGGTACATAGGGGGAGTTTCAGTCACTTGGGAAGACGGTACATTAATGGTACATAGGGGGAATCTCAGTCACTTGGGAAGATGGTACATTAATGCTACATAGGGGAAAACTTAGTCACTTGGGAAGAGGGTACACTAATGGTACATAGGTGGAATTTCAGTCACTTGGGAAGACTGTACATTAATGGTACATAGGGGAAATCTCAGTCACTAGTGAAGACTGTACATTAATGGTACATAGGGTGAGTCTCAGTCACTTGGGAACACGGTACATTAATGTTACATAGGGGGACTCTCAGTCACTTGGGAAGATGGTACATTAATGTTACATAGGGGGAATCTCAGTCACTTGGGAAGACGGTACATTAATGGTACATAGGGGGAATCTCAGTCACTTGGGAAGACGGTACATTAATGGTACATAGGTGGAATCTCAGTCACTTGGTGAAATGGTACATTAATGGTGCATAGGGGGAATCTCAGTCACTTGGGAAGACTGTACATTAATGGTACATAGGGGAAATCTCAGTCACTAGTGAAGACTGTACATTAATGGTACATAGGGGAAATCTCAGTCACTAGTGAAGACTGTACATTAATTGTACATAGGGGGAGTCTCAGTCACTTGGGAAGACGGTACATTAATGGTACATAGGGGGGAATCTCAGTCACTTGGGAGACGGTACATTAATGGTACATAGGGGGAATCTCAGTCACTTGGGAAGACGGTACATTAATGGTACATAGGGGGAATCTCAGTCACTTGGGAAGAGGGTACATTAATGGTACATAGGTGGAATTTCAGTCACTTGGGAAGAGGGTACATTAATGGTACATAGGTGGAATCTCAGTCACTTGAGAAGATGGTACATTAATGGTACACATGGATAATCTCAGTCACTTGGGAAGATGGTACATTCATGGTACACATGGATAATCTCAGTCACTTGGGAAGAGGGAATATTAATGGTACATAGGGATAATCTCAGTCAATTGAGAGTCAGTACAGATGTGGCTTTAATTTGACCTTATCCTCTAACAATTGTCTCTTTTATTTGTTCTCATGAGTTTTTTATTCTGGAAATCTATGGGAAGTGATGTGAAGGTGAGAGGCCAAGACTTGTCATTTCAGGGATATGATACACTGTTTTCTCTTTCACAGAGTCACACATGGACCCTCCCTCACCTGCTTTGTACAAGACACACTCTTCTCCTGTATCTTCCCCCACAAGGGACACCTTTCATACCCCTTTGGGAAGCCCTGAATCAGGACTTACTCTAGGAGACCCAGGAATTTATCACAAGCAGTTGAGGAACGATGGAGGATGGCATGCCCCATTTGGCCGGGCCATAACACGGATCCATAGGGCATCCGATTCTCTTGGTGATATGCACATCCAGCTAGTGGCTCTACTAAGTCCAGGAGCCAACACAGAGAGTCCTCGGATACTGGACTCTGCTATGGGGTGGGGGGCCCGTCTGGGAGAAGTGAGAAGTGACCTGAAAGCTGGCCTGAGAGAGCTTGCAAACCTTAAAGCACAATATGTAGCAGTCAGCTCAGGTACGGTTAGGGCCCTATGCTTGCTTACCTAGCATATCTTATTCTTTACACTGAAAACCGGCACAGACCTGACATCGCTGATAATCACATGGTTTATTTGCTTTTGTTTTCTGCCTACCAGGTGAAGTTAAAAAAGCGGCAACTGAGTCCAGCCATGGGGAGGAAAACAAGAGGGACAGTTCCAGTCATAATCAGGTGAGAGAGAGAGATATGGGGGTCAAAGTTAGTCATATGAGACTGCCAATGAGTCATATGAGACTGCCAAAGAGCCAATGAGACTACCAGAGAGTCATATGAGACTGCCAGAGAGTAATTAGAGACTTCAATAGAGCCAATGAGACTGCCAGAGAGTCATATGAGACTGCCAGAGAGTCATATGAGACTGCCAGAGAGTCATATGAGACTGCAAAATAGTCATATGAGACTGTCAGAGAGTTAATAAGACTTCCAGGGAATCATATGAGACTGCCAGAGAATCATATAAGACTGCCAGAAAGTTATATGAGACCGCAAAAGAGTCATCTGAGACTGCCAGAGAGGCAATTGGACTGCTAGAGAGTCATATGAGACTGCAATAAAGTTATATGAGACTGTCAGAGAGTTAATAAGACTGCCAGAGAGTCATATGAGACTGCCAGAGAGTCACATGAGACTGACAAAGTGTCAGTGAGACTGCCAGGGAGCCTCATGAAAATGCCAGAGAGCCATATGAGACTTCCAGAGAGCCATATGAGACTGCCAGAAAGTCATATAAGACTGCCAGAGAGCCAATGAGACTGCCAGAAAGTCAATGAGACTGCCAGAGAGTTATATGAGACTACCAGAGAGTCAGTGAGACTGCCGGAGAATCATATAAAAATGACAAAGAGCCAATGAGACTGCAAGATTGTCATATGAGACTGTCAGAGAGTTAATAAGACTGCCAGAGAATCATATGAGAATGCCATAGAGTCAGTGAGACAGCCAGATGGTCAACGAGACTGTGAGAGGGTCACAAGACTTCCAGAGAGTCATATAAGACTGCAAGAGAGTCATTGAGACTGCCAGAGGATCATATGAGACTGCCAGAGAGTCATATGAGACTGCAAAAGAGTCATATGAGACTGCCAGAGAGCCAATTGGACTGCCAAAGAGTCATATGAGACTGCAAGAGAGTCATATGAGACTGCCAGAGAGTCGTATTTAACCACCAGAGAGTTATTAAGACAGCCAGAAAACTAATGAGACTGCCAGAGAGTCATATAAGACTGCCAGAAAGTCATATGAGACTGCAAAAGAGTCATATGAGACTGCCAGAGAGTCATATGAGACTGCCAGAGAGTCATATGAGACTTCCAGAAAGTCATATAAGACTGCAAAAAAGTCATATGAGACTGCCAGAGAGGCAATTGGACTGCCAGAGAGTCATATGAGACTGCCAGAGAGTCATATGAGACTGCCAGAGTCATATGAGACTGCAAAATAGTCATATGAGACTGCCAGAGAGCCAATTGGACTGCCAGAGAGTCATATAAGACTTTCAGAAAGTCATATGAGACTGCAAAAGAGTCATATGAGACTGCCAGAGAGTCATATGAGACTGCAAAAGAGCCATATGAGACTGCCAGAGAGCCAATTGGACTGCTAGAGAGTCATATAAGACTGCCAGAGAGTCATATGAGACTGCAAAATAGTCATATGAGACTGCCAGAGAGCCAATTGGACTGCCAGAGAGTCATATAAGACTGCCAGAGAATCATATGAGACTGCCAGAGAGTCATATAAGACTGCCAGAAAGTTATATGAGACTGCAAAAGAGTCATATGAGACTTCCAGAGAGGCAATTGGACTGCTAGAGAGTCATATGAGACTGCAATAAAGTTATATGAGACTGTCAGAGTTAATAAGACTGCCAGAGAGTCATATGAGACTGCCAGAGAGTCAATGAGACTGCCAGAGAGTCACATGAGACTGACAATGTGTCAGTGAGACTGCCAGGGAGCCTCGTGAAAATGCCAGAGAGTCTTATAAGACTTCCAGAGAGCCATATGAGACTGCCAGAAAGTCATATGAGACTGCCAGAGAGCCAATGAGACTGCCAGAAAGCCAATGAGACTGCCAGAAAGTCAATGAGACTGCCAGAGAGTTATATGAGACTACCAGAGAGTCAGTGAGACTGCCGGAAAATCATATAAAAATGACAAAGAGCCAATGAGACTGCAAGAGTGTCATATGAGACAGTCAGGGAGTTAATAAGACTGCCAGAGAATCATATGAGACTGCCAGAGAGTCAGTGAGACAGCCAGATGGCCAACGAGACTGCGAGAGAGTCACGAGACTGCCAGAGAGTCACATGAGACTGCCAGAAAATCAAATGAGACTGCCAGGAAAACATATGAGACTGCCAGAGAGCCAATGAGACTGCCAGAGAGTCATATGAGACTGCCAGAGAGTCATATGAGACTGCCAGAGAGTCATATGAGACTGCAAAAAAGTTATATGAGACTGTCAGAGAGTTAATAAGACTGCCAGAGAGTCATATGAGACTGCCAGATTCATATGAGACTGCCAGAGAGTCATATGCAACTGCCAGAGAGTCATATGAGATTGCCAGAGATTCAGTGAGACTGCTAGAGAGTCGTATGAAACCACCAGAGTTATTGAGACTGTCAGAGAGTCAGTGAGACAGTGAGACTTCCAGAGAGTCATATGAGACTTCCAGAGAGTCATATGAGAATGCCAGAGAGCCAATGAGACTACCAGAGAGTCATATGAGACTGCCAGAGGGTTGTTGAGACTGCTAGAGAGCCAATGAGACTGTCAGAAGTCATGTGAGACTGCCAGAGAGTTAATTGGACTGCCAGAGAGTCAATAAAAACTGCCAGTGAGTCAGTGAGACTGCCCGAAAGTCATGAGACTGCCAGAAAGTCATATGAGACTGCAAACGAGTCATATGAGACTGCCAGAGAGCCAATTGGACTTCCAGATAGTCATATGAGACTGCCAGAGAGTCATATGAGACTTTCAGAAAGTCATATGAGACTGCAAAAGAGTCATATGCGACTGCCAGAGAGCCAATTGGGCTGCCAGAGAGTCATATTAGACTGACAGAGAGTCATAAGGGACTGCCAGAGAGTCATATGAGACTACCAGAGAGTCAATGAGACTGCCAGAGAGTCAATGAGACTGCCATGGAGCCTTATGAGACTGCCAGAATGTCATATGATACTGCCAAAGAGTCATATGAGACTGCAAAAGAGTCATATGAGACTGCCAGAGAGCCAATTGGACTGCCAGATAGTCATATGAGACTGCCAGAGAGTCATATGAGACTTTCAGAAAGTCGTATGAGACTGCAAAAGAGTCATATGAGACTGCCAGAGAGCCAATTGGGCTGCCAGATAGTCATATGAGACTGCCAGAGAGTCATATGAGACTTTCAGAAAGTCATATGAGACTGCAAAAGAGTCATATGAGACTGCCAGAGAGCCAATTGGGCTGCCAGAGAGTCATATTAGACTGACAGAGAGTAATATGAGACTGCCAGAAAGTCATATGAGACTGCAAAAGAGTCATATGAGACTGCAAAAGAGTCATATGAGACTGCCAGAGAGCCAATTGGGCTGATAGAGAGTCATATTAGACTGCCAGAGAGTAATATGAGATTGCCAGAAAGTCATATGTGACTGCATAAGAGTCATATGAGACTGCCAGAGAGGCAATTGGACTGCCAGAGAGTCATATGAGACTGCCAGAGAGTAACATGAGACTGCCAGAGAGTCAGTGAGACTGCCATGGAGCCTTGTGAGACTGCCAGAATGTCATATGAGACTGCCAGAGAGTCATATGAGACTGCCAAAGGGTCAATGAGACTGCCAGAAGTCATATGAGAATGACAAGAATTCATATGAGACTGTCAGAGGGTCAATGAGACTGCCAGAGAGTCAGTGAGACTGCCAGAGAGTCACATGAGACTTCTAGAGGGTCACATTAGACTGCCAGAGAGTCACATGAGACTTCCAGAGAGTCATATGAGACTGCCAGAGAGTCAATGAGACTGCCAGAAAGTCATATTAGACTTCCATAGAGTCATATGAGACTGCAAGAGAGTCAATGAGCCTGCCAGAGTCATACGAGACTGCCAGAGATTCATACGAGACTGCCAGGAATTTAATGAGACTGACAGAGAGTTAATGAGACTGCCATAGAGTTATATGAGACTGCCAGAGAGTCAGTAAGACTGCTAGAGAGTCGTATTTAACCACCAGAGAGTTATTAAGACTGCTAGAAAACCAATGAGACTGCCAGAGAGTCATAAGACTGCCAGAAAGTCATATTAGACTGCAAAAGAGTCATATGAGACTGCCAGATAGCCAATTGGACTGCCAAAAAGTCATATGAGACTGCCAGAGAGCCAATGAGACTGCCAGAAAGCCAATAAGACTGCCAGAAAGTCAATGAGACTTTCAGAAAGTCATATGAGACTGCCAGAGAGTCATATGAGACTGCCAGAGTTTCATATGAGACTGCCAGAGAGTCATATAAGACTGCCAGAAAGTCATATGAGATTGCCAGAGAGGCAATGAGACTGCCAGAAAGTCAATGAGACTGCCAGAGAGTTATATGAGACTGCCAGAGTGTCAGTGAGACTGCCAGAGAATCATATGAAAATGCCAGAGACTGCCAGAAAGTCAATGAGACTTTCAGAAAGTCATATGAGACTGCCAGAGAGTCATATGAGACTGCCAGAGAGTCATATGAGACTGCCAGAGTTTCATATGAGACTGCCAGAAAGTCATATGAGACTGCAAAAGAGTCATGTGAGACTGCCAGAAAATCATATGTGACTGCCAGAGAGTCATATAAGACTGCCAGAAAGTTATATGAGACTGCAAAAGAGTCATCTGAGATTGCCAGAGAGGCAATTGGACTGCCAGAGAGTCATATGAGACTGCCAGAAAGTCATATGAGACTGCCAGAGAGCCAATGAGACTGCCGGAAAGCCAATGAGACTACCAGAAAGCCAATGAGACTGCCAGAGAGTCATATGAGACTGCAAGAGTATTATATGAGACTGTCAGAGAGTTAATAAGACTGCCAGAAAGTCACATGAGACTTCCAGAGAGTCATATGAGACTGCCAGAGAGTCAATGAGACTGCCAGAGAGTCAATGAGACTGCCAGAGAGTCATACGAGACTGCCAGAGATTTATACAAGACTGCCAGGTATTTAATGAGACTGCAAGAGAGTCAATGAGACTGCCAGAGAGTCATACGAGACTGCCAGAGAGTCATACGAGACTGCCAGGTATTTAATGAGACTGACAGAGAGTTAATGAGACTGCTATAGAGTCATATGAGACTGCCAGAGAGTCAGTAAGACTGCTAGAGAGTCGTATTTAACCACCAGAGAGTTATTAAGACTAAGATTACTGAAGTTATTAAGACTGCCAGAAAACCAATGAGGCTGCCAGAGAGTCATATAAGACTGCCAGAAAGTCATATGAGTATGAGACTGCAAAAGAGTCATATGAGACTGCCAGAGAGCCAATTGGACTGCCAAAGAGTCATATGAGACTGCCAGAGAGTCATATGAGACTTTCAGAAAGTCATATGAGACTGCAAAAGAGTCATATGAGACTGCCAGAGAGTCATATGAGACTGTCAGAAAGCCATATAAGACTGCAAAAGAGTCATATGAGACTGCCAGAGAGCCAATTGGACTGCCAGAGAGTCATATGCGACTGCCAGATAGTCATATAAGACTGCCAGAGAATCATATGTGACTGCCAGAGAGTCAATGAGACTGCCAGAAAGTCATATGAGACTGCCAGAGAGCCAATGAGACTGCCGGAAAGCCAATGAGACTACCAGAAAGCCAATGAGACTGCCAGAGAGTCATATGAGACTGCAAGAGTATTATATGAAACTGTCAGAGAGTTAATAAGACTGCCAGAGAGTCACATGAGACTTCCAGAGAGTCATATGAGACTGCCAGAGAGTCAATGAGACTGCCAGAGAGTCAAACGAGACTGCCAGAGACTCATACGAGACTGCCAGGTATTTAATGAGACTGCCAGGGAGTCATAGAGACTGCCAGGGATTTAATGAGACTGACAGAGAGTTAATGAGACTGCTATAGAGACATATGAGACTGCCAGAGAATCAGTAAGACTGCTAGAGAGTCGTATTTAACCACCAGAGAGTTATTAAGACTGCCAGAGATTCATATAAGACTGCCAGAAAGTCATATGAGTATGAGACTGCAAAAGAGCCATATGAGACTGCCAGAGAGTCATATGAGACTTTCAGAAAGTCATATGAGACTGCAAAAGAGTCATATGAGACTGCCAGAGAGTCATATGAGACTGCCAGAAAGCCATATAAGACTGCAAAAGAGTCATATGAGACTGCCAGAGAGCCAATTGGACTGCCAGAGAGTCATATGTGACTGCCAGATAGTCATA
Source organism: Bombina bombina (assembly GCF_027579735.1). Lineage (NCBI taxonomy): Eukaryota > Metazoa > Chordata > Amphibia > Anura > Bombinatoridae > Bombina > Bombina bombina. The sequence continues at coordinate 7,933,699 of NC_069509.1, read as the reverse complement.
TTAGACTGCCAGAGAGTCATATGAGACTGCCAGAGAGTCATATGAGACTTTCAGAAAGTCATATGAGAATGCAAAAGAGTCATATGAGACTGCCAGAGAATCATATGTGACTGCCAGAGAGTCATATAAGACTGCCAGAAAGTCATATGAGACTGCCAGAGAGCCAATGATACTGCCAGAGAGCCAATGAGACTGCCAGAAAGCCAATGAGACTACCAGAAAGCCAATGAGACTGCCAGAGAGTCATATGAGACTGCAAGAGTATTATATGAGACTGTCAGAGAGTTAATACGACTGCCAGAGAGTCACATGAGACTTCCAGAGAGTCATATGAGACTGCCAGAGAGTCAATGAGACTGCCAGAGAGTCAAACGAGACTGCCAGGTATTTAATGAGACTGCAAGAGAGTCAATGAGACTGCCAGAGAGTCATAGAGACTGCCAGGGATTTAATGAGACTGACAGAGAGTTAATGAGACTACAATAGAGTCATATGAGACTGCCAGAGAATCAGTAAGACTGCTAGAGAGTCGTATTTAACCACCAAAGAGTTATTAAGACTGCCAGAAAACCAATGAGACTGCCAGAGAGTCATATAAGACTGCCAGAAAGTCATATGAGTATGAGACTGCAAAAGAGTCATATGAGACTGCCAGAGAGTCATATGAGACTTTCAGAAAGTCATGAGACTGCCAGAGAGTCATGAGACTGCAAAAGAGTCATATGAGACTGCTAGAAAGCCATATAAGACTGCAAAAGAGTCATATGAGACTGCCAGAGAGCCAATTGGACTACCAGAGAGTCATATGCGACTGCCAGATAGTCTTATAAGACTGCCAGAGAGTCATATGAGACTTTCAGAAAGTCATATGAGACTGCAAAAGAGTCATATGAGACTGCCAGAGAGTCATATGAGACTGCCAGAAAGTCATATAAGACTGCAAAAGAGTCATATGAGACTGCCAGAGAGCCAATTGGACTGACAGAGAGTCATATGCGACTGTCAGAGAGTCATATGAGACTGCCAGAGAGTCATATGAGACTGCCAGAGAGCCAATTGGACTACCAGAGAGGCATATGCGACTGCCAGATAGTCATATGAGACTGCCAGAGAGTCATATGAGAATGCAAGAGAGTCATATGAAACTTTCAGAAAGTCATATGAGACTGCAAAAGAGTCATATGAGACTGCCAGAGAGTCATATGAGACTGCAAAATAGTCATATGAGACTGTCAGAGAGTTAATAAGACTTCCAGAGAATCATATGAGACTGCCAGAGAATCATATAAGACTGCCAGAGAATCATATGAGACTGCCAGAAAGTTATATGAGACTGCAAAAGAGTCATCTGAGATTGCCAGAGAGGCAATTGGACTGCCAGAGAGTCATATGAGACTGCCAGAAAGTCATATGAGACTGCCAGAGAGCCAATGAGACTGCCGGGAAAGCCAATGAGACTACCAGAAAGCCAATGAGACTGCCAGAGAGTCATATGAGACTGCAAGAGTATTATATGAGACTGTCAGAGAGTTAATAAGACTGCCAGAAAGTCACATGAGACTTCCAGAGAGTCATATGAGACTGCCAGAGAGTCAATGAGACTGCCAGATAGTCAATGAGACTGCCAGAGAGTCATATGAGACTGCCAGAGATTTATATGAGACTGCCAGGTATTTAATGAGACTGCAAGAGAGTCATACGAGACTGCCAGGTATTTAATGAGACTGACAGAGAGTTAATGAGACTGCTATAGAGTCATATGAGACTGCCAGAGAGTCAGTAAGACTGCTAGAGAGTCGTATTTAACCACCAGAGAGTTATTAAGACTAAGATTACTGAAGTTATTAAGACTGCCAGAAAACCAATGAGGCTGCCAGAGAGTCATATAAGACTGCCAGAAAGTCATATGAGTATGAGACTGCAAAAGAGTCATATGAGACTGCCAGAGAGACAATTGGACTGCCAAAGAGTCATATGAGACTGCCAGAGAGTCATATGAGACTTTCAGAAAGTCATATGAGACTGCAAAAGAGTTATATGAGACTGCCAGAGAGTCATATGAGACTGCCAGAAAGCCATATAAGACTGCAAAAGAGTCATATGAGACTGCCAGAGAGCCAATTGGACTGCCAGAGAGTCATATGCGACTGCTAGATAGTCATATAAGACTGCCAGAGAGTCATATGAGACTGCCAGAGAGTCATATGAGACTTTCAGAAAGTCATATGAGAATGCAAAAAAGTCATATGAGACTGCCAGAGAATCATATGTGACTGCCAGAGAGTCATATAAGACTGCCAGAAAGTCATATGAGACTGCCAGAGAGCCAATGAGACTGCCAGAAAGCCAATGAGACTACCAGAAAGCCAATGAGACTGCCAGAGAGTCATATGAGACTGCAAGAGTATTATATGAAACTGTCAGAGAGTTAATAAGACTGCCAGAGAGTCACATGAGACTTCCAGAGAGTCATATGAGACTGCCAGAGAGTCAATGAGACTGCCAGAGAGTCAAACGAGACTGCCAGAGATTCATACGAGACTGCCAGGTATTTAATGAGACTGCCAGGGAGTCATAGAGACTGCCAGGGATTTAATGAGACTGACAGAGAGTTAATGAGACTGCTATAGAGACATATGAGACTGCCAGAGAATCAGTAAGACTGCTAGAGAGTCGTATTTAACCACCAGAGAGTTATTAAGACTGCCAGAGATTCATATAAGACTGCCAGAAAGTCATATGAGTATGAGACTGCAAAAGAGCCATATGAGACTACCAGAGAGTCATATGAGACTGCAAAAGAGTCATATGAGACTGCCAGAAAGTCATATGAGACTGCCAGAAAGCCATATAAGACTGCAAAAGAGTCATATGAGACTGCCAGAGAGCCAATTGGACTGCCAGAGAGTCATATGCGACTGCCAGAGAGTCATATAAGACTGCCAGAGAGTCATATGAGACTGCCAGAGAGTCATATGAGACTTTCAGAAAGTCATATGAGAATGCAAAAGAGTCATATGAGACTGCCAGAGAATCATATGTGACTGCCAGAGAGTCATATAAGACTGCCAGAAAGTCATATGAGACTGCCAGAGAGCCAGTGAGACTGCCAGAAAGCCAATGAGACTGCCAGAGAGTCAATGAGACTGCCAGAGAGTCAATGAGACTGCCAGAGAGTCATACGAGACTGCCAGAGATTTATATGAGACTGCCAGGTATTTAATGAGACTGCAAGAGAGTCATACGAGACTGCCAGGTATTTAATGAGACTGACAGAGAGTTAATGAGACTGCTATAGAGTCATATGAGACTGCCAGAGAGTCAGTAAGACTGCTAGAGAGTCGTATTTAACCACCAGAGAGTTATTAAGACTAAGATTACTGAAGTTATTAAGACTGCCAGAAAACCAATGAGTCTGCCAGAGAGTCATATAAGACTGCCAGAAAGTCATATGAGTATGAGACTGCAAAAGAGTCATATGAGACTGCCAGAGAGACAATTGGACTGCCAAAGAGTCATATGAGACTGCCAGAGAGTCATATGAGACTTTCAGAAAGTCATATGAGACTGCAAAAGAGTCATATGAGACTGCCAGAGAGTCATATGAGACTGCCAGAAAAGCCATATAAGACTGCAAAAGAGTCATATGAGACTGCCAGAGAGCCAATTGGACTGCCAGAGAGTCATATGCGACTGCTAGATAGTCATATAAGACTGCCAGAGAGTCATATGAGACTGCCAGAGAGTCATATGAGACTTTCAGAAAGTCATATGAGAATGCAAAAAAGTCATATGAGACTGCCAGAGAATCATATGTGACTGCCAGAGAGTCATATAAGACTGCCAGAAAGTCATATGAGACTGCCAGAGAGCCAATGAGACTGCCAGAAAGCCAATGAGACTACCAGAAAGCCAATGAGACTGCCAGAGAGTCATATGAGACTGCAAGAGTATTATATGAAACTGTCAGAGAGTTAATAAGACTGCCAGAGAGTCACATGAGACTTCCAGAGAGTCATATGAGACTGCCAGAGAGTCAATGAGACTGCCAGAGAGTCAAACGAGACTGCCAGAGATTCATACGAGACTGCCAGGTATTTAATGAGACTGCCAGGGAGTCATAGAGACTGCCAGGATTTAATGAGACTGACAGAGAGTTAATGAGACTGCTATAGAGACATATGAGACTGCCAGAGAATCAGTAAGACTGCTAGAGAGTCGTATTTAACCACCAGAGAGTTATTAAGACTGCCAGAGATTCATATAAGACTGCCAGAAAGTCATATGAGTATGAGACTGCAAAAGAGCCATATGAGACTACCAGAGAGTCATATGAGACTTTCAGAAAGTCATATGAGACTGCAAAAGAGTCATATGAGACTGCCAGAGAGTCATATGAGACTGCCAGAAAGCCATATAAGACTGCAAAAGAGTCATATGAGACTGCCAGAGAGCAATTGGACTGCCAGAGAGTCATATGAGACTGCCAGAGAGTCATATAAGACTGCCAGAGAGTCATATGAGACTGCCAGAGAGTCATATGAGACTTTCAGAAAGTCATATGAGAATGCAAAAGAGTCATATGAGACTGCCAGAGAATCATATGTGACTGCCAGAGAGTCATATAAGACTGCCAGAAAGTCATATGAGACTGCCAGAGAGCCAGTGAGACTGCCAGAAAGCCAATGAGACTACCAGAAAGCCAATGAGACTGCCAGAGAGTCATATGAGACTGCAAGAGTATTATATGAGACTGTCAGAGAGTTAATACGACTGCCAGAGAGTCACATGAGACTTCCAGAGAGTCATATGAGACTGCCAGAGAGTCAATGAGACTGCCAGAGAGTCAAACGAGACTGCCAGAGATTCTACGAGACTGCCAGGTATTTAATGAGACTGCAAGAGAGTCAATGAGACTGCCAGAGAGTCATAGAGACTGCCAGGATTTAATGAGACTGACAGAGAGTTAATGAGACTACTATAGAGTCATATGAGACTGCCAGAGAATCAGTAAGACTGCTAGAGAGTCGTATTTAACCACCAAGAGTTATTAAGACTGCCAGAAAACCAATGAGACTGCCAGAGAGTCATATAAGACTGCCAGAAAGTCATATGAGTATGAGACTGCAAAAGAGTCATATGAGACTGCCAGAGAGTCATATGAGACTTTCAGAAAGTCATGAGACTGCAAAAGAGTCATATGAGACTGCCAGAGAGTCATATGAGACTGCTAGAAAGCCATATAGACTGCAAAAGAGTCCATATGAGACTGCCAGAGAGCCAATTGGACTACCAGAGAGTCATATGTGACTGCCAGAAGTCTTATAAGACTGCCCAGAGAGTCATATGAGAATGCCCAGAGAGTCATATGAGACTTTCAGAAAGTCATATGAGACTGCAAAAGAGTCATATGAGACTGCCAGAGGAGTCATATGAGACTGCCAGAGAGCCAATTGGACTACCAGAGAGGCATATGCGACTGCCAGATAGTCATATGAGACTGCCAGAGAGTCATATGAGAATGCAAGAGAGTCATATGAAACTTTCAGAAAGTCATATGAGACTGCAAAAGAGTCATATGAGACTGCCAGAGAGTCATATGAGACTGCCCAGAGAGTCATATGAGACTGCAAAATAGTCATATGAGACTGTCAGAGAGTTAATAAGACTTCCAGAGAATCATATGAGACTGCAAGAGAATCATATAAGACTGCCAGAGAATCATATGAGACTGCCAGAAAGTTATATGAGACTGCAAAAGAGTCATCTGAGATTGCCAGAGAGGCAATTGGACTGCCAGAGAGTCATATGAGACTGCCAGAAAGTCATATGAGACTGCCAGAGAGCCAATGAGACTGCCGGAAAGCCAATGAGACTGCCGGAAAGCCAATGAGACTGCCAGAGAGTCATATGAGACTGCAAGAGTATTATATGAGACTGTCAGAGAGTTAATAAGACTGCCAGAAAGTCACATGAGACTTCCAGAGAGTCATATGAGACTGCCAGAGAGTCAATGAGACTGCCAGAGAGTCAATGAGACTGCCAGAGAGTCATACGAGACTGCCAGAGATTTATATGAGACTGCCAGGTATTTAATGAGACTGCAAGAGAGTCATACGAGACTGCCAGGTATTTAATGAGACTGACAGAGAGTTAATGAGACTGCTATAGAGTCATATGAGACTGCCAGAGAGTCAGTAAGACTGCTAGAGAGTCGTATTTAACCACCAGAGAGTTATTAAGACTAAGATTACTGAAGTTATTAAGACTGCCAGAAAAACCAATGAGGCTGCCAGAGAGTCATATAAGACTGCCAGAAAGTCATATGAGTATGAGACTGCAAAAGAGTCATATGAGACTGCCAGAGAGCCAATTGGACTGCCAAAGAGTCATATGAGACTGCCAGAGAGTCATATGAGACTTTCAGAAAGTCATATGAGACTGCAAAAGAGTCATATGAGACTGCCAGAGAGTCATATGAGACTGTCAGAAAGCCATATAAGACTGCAAAAGAGTCATATGAGACTGCCAGAGAGCCAATTGGACTGCCAGAGAGTCATATGCGACTGCCAGATAGTCATATAAGACTGCCAGAGAGTCATATGAGACTGCCAGAGAGTCATATGAGAATGCAAAAAAGTCATATGAGACTGCCAGAGAGTCATATGAGACTGCCAGAGAGTCAATGAGACTGCCAGAAAGTCATATGAGACTGCCAGAGAGCCAATGAGACTGCCGGAAAGCCAATGAGACTACCAGAAAGCCAATGAGACTGCCAGAGAGTCATATGAGACTGCAAGAGTATTATATGAAACTGTCAGAGAGTTAATAAGACTGCCAGAGAGTCACATGAGACTTCCAGAGAGTCATATGAGACTGCCAGAGAGTCAATGAGACTGCCAGAGAGTCAAACGAGACTGCCAGAGACTCATACGAGACTGCCAGGTATTTAATGAGACTGCCAGGGAGTCATAGAGACTGCCAGGGATTTAATGAGACTGACAGAGAGTTAATGAGACTGCTATAGAGACATATGAGACTGCCAGAGAATCAGTAAGACTGCTAGAGAGTCGTATTTAACCACCAGAGAGTTATTAAGACTGCCAGAGATTCATATAAGACTGCCAGAAAGTCATATGAGTATGAGACTGCAAAAGAGCCATATGAGACTGCCAGAGAGTCATATGAGACTTTCAGAAAGTCATATGAGACTGCAAAAGAGTCATATGAGACTGCCAGAGAGTCATATGAGACTGCCAGAAAGCCATATAAGACTGCAAAAGAGTCATATGAGACTGCCAGAGAGCCAATTGGACTGCCAGAGAGTCATATGTGACTGCCAGATAGTCATATAAGACTGCCAGAGAGTCATATGAGACTGCCAGAGAGTCATATGAGACTTTCAGAAAGTCATATGAGAATGCAAAAGAGTCATATGAGACTGCCAGAGAATCATATGTGACTGCCAGAGAGTCATATAAGACTGCCAGAAAGTCATATGAGACTGCCAGAGAGCCAATGATACTGCCAGAGAGCCAATGAGACTGCCAGAAAGCCAATGAGACTACCAGAAAGCCAATGAGACTGCCAGAGAGTCATATGAGACTGCAAGAGTATTATATGAGACTGTCAGAGAGTTAATACGACTGCCAGAGAGTCACATGAGACTTCCAGAGAGTCATATGAGACTGCCAGAGAGTCAATGAGACTGCCAGAGAGTCAAACGAGACTGTCAGGTATTTAATGAGACTGCAAGAGAGTCAATGAGACTGCCAGAGAGTCATAGAGACTGCCAGGGATTTAATGAGACTGACAGAGAGTTAATGAGACTACAATAGAGTCATATGAGACTGCCAGAGAATCAGTAAGACTGCTAGAGAGTCGTATTTAACCACCAAAGAGTTATTAAGACTGCCAGAAAACCAATGAGACTGCCAGAGAGTCATATAAGACTGCCAGAAAGTCATATGAGTATGAGACTGCAAAGAGTCATATGAGACTGCCAGAGAGTCATATGAGACTTTCAGAAAGTCATGAGACTGCCAGAGAGTCATGAGACTGCAAAAGAGTCATATGAGACTGCTAGAAAGCCATATAAGACTGCAAAAGAGTCATATGAGACTGCCAGAGAGCCAATTGGACTACCAGAGAGTCATATGCGACTGCCAGATAGTCTTATAAGACTGCCAGAGAGTCATATGAGACTTTCAGAAAGTCATATGAGACTGCAAAAGAGTCATATGAGACTGCCAGAGAGTCATATGAGACTGCCAGAAAGTCATATAAGACTGCAAAAGAGTCATATGAGACTGCCAGAGAGCCAATTGGACTGACAGAGAGTCATATGCGACTGTCAGAGAGTCATATGAGACTGCCAGAGAGTCATATGAGACTGCCAGAGAGCCAATTGGACTACCAGAGAGGCATATGCGACTGCCAGATAGTCATATGAGACTGCCAGAGAGTCATATGAGAATGCAAGAGAGTCATATGAAACTTTCAGAAAGTCATATGAGACTGCAAAAGAGTCATATGAGACTGCCAGAGAGTCATATGAGACTGCAAAATAGTCATATGAGACTGTCAGAGAGTTAATAAGACTTCCAGAGAATCATATGAGACTGCCAGAGAATCATATAAGACTGCCAGAGAATCATATGAGACTGCCAGAAAGTTATATGAGACTGCAAAAGAGTCATCTGAGATTGCCAGAGAGGCAATTGGACTGCCAGAGAGTCATATGAGACTGCCAGAAAGTCATATGAGACTGCCAGAGAGCCAATGAGACTGCCGGAAAGCCAATGAGACTACCAGAAAGCCAATGAGACTGCCAGAGAGTCATATGAGACTGCAAGAGTATTATATGAGACTGTCAGAGAGTTAATAAGACTGCCAGAAAGTCACATGAGACTTCCAGAGAGTCATATGAGACTGCCAGAGAGTCAATGAGACTGCCAGAGAGTCAATGAGACTGCCAGAGAGTCATATGAGACTGCCAGAGATTTATATGAGACTGCCAGGTATTTAATGAGACTGCAAGAGAGTCATACGAGACTGCCAGGTATTTAATGAGACTGACAGAGAGTTAATGAGACTGCTATAGAGTCATATGAGACTGCCAGAGAGTCAGTAAGACTGCTAGAGAGTCGTATTTAACCACCAGAGAGTTATTAAGACTAAGATTACTGAAGTTATTAAGACTGCCAGAAAACCAATGAGGCTGCCAGAGAGTCATATAAGACTGCCAGAAAGTCATATGAGTATGAGACTGCAAAAGAGTCATATGAGACTGCCAGAGAGACAATTGGACTGCCAAAGAGTCATATGAGACTGCCAGAGAGTCATATGAGACTTTCAGAAAGTCATATGAGACTGCAAAAGAGTTATATGAGACTGCCAGAGAGTCATATGAGACTGCCAGAAAGCCATATAAGACTGCAAAAGAGTCATATGAGACTGCCAGAGAGCCAATTGGACTGCCAGAGAGTCATATGCGACTGCTAGATAGTCATATAAGACTGCCAGAGAGTCATATGAGACTGCCAGAGAGTCATATGAGACTTTCAGAAAGTCATATGAGAATGCAAAAAAGTCATATGAGACTGCCAGAGAATCATATGTGACTGCCAGAGAGTCATATAAGACTGCCAGAAAGTCATATGAGACTGCCAGAGAGCCAATGAGACTGCCAGAAAGCCAATGAGACTACCAGAAAGCCAATGAGACTGCCAGAGAGTCATATGAGACTGCAAGAGTATTATATGAAACTGTCAGAGAGTTAATAAGACTGCCAGAGAGTCACATGAGACTTCCAGAGAGTCATATGAGACTGCCAGAGAGTCAATGAGACTGCCAGAGAGTCAAACGAGACTGCCAGAGATTCATACGAGACTGCCAGGTATTTAATGAGACTGCCAGGGAGTCATAGAGACTGCCAGGGATTTAATGAGACTGACAGAGAGTTAATGAGACTGCTATAGAGACATATGAGACTGCCAGAGAATCAGTAAGACTGCTAGAGAGTCGTATTTAACCACCAGAGAGTTATTAAGACTGCCAGAGATTCATATAAGACTGCCAGAAAGTCATATGAGTATGAGACTGCAAAAGAGCCATATGAGACTACCAGAGAGTCATATGAGACTGCAAAAGAGTCATATGAGACTGCCAGAGAGTCATATGAGACTGCCAGAAAGCCATATAAGACTGCAAAAGAGTCATATGAGACTGCCAGAGAGCCAATTGGACTGCCAGAGAGTCATATGCGACTGCCAGAGAGTCATATAAGACTGCCAGAGAGTCATATGAGACTGCCAGAGAGTCATATGAGACTTTCAGAAAGTCATATGAGAATGCAAAAGAGTCATATGAGACTGCCAGAGAATCATATGTGACTGCCAGAGAGTCATATAAGACTGCCAGAAAGTCATATGAGACTGCCAGAGAGCCAGTGAGACTGCCAGAAAGCCAATGAGACTGCCAGAGAGTCAATGAGACTGCCAGAGAGTCAATGAGACTGCCAGAGAGTCATACGAGACTGCCAGAGATTTATATGAGACTGCCAGGTATTTAATGAGACTGCAAGAGAGTCATACGAGACTGCCAGGTATTTAATGAGACTGACAGAGAGTTAATGAGACTGCTATAGAGTCATATGAGACTGCCAGAGAGTCAGTAAGACTGCTAGAGAGTCGTATTTAACCACCAGAGAGTTATTAAGACTAAGATTACTGAAGTTATTAAGACTGCCAGAAAACCAATGAGGCTGCCAGAGAGTCATATAAGACTGCCAGAAAGTCATATGAGTATGAGACTGCAAAAGAGTCATATGAGACTGCCAGAGAGACAATTGGACTGCCAAAGAGTCATATGAGACTGCCAGAGAGTCATATGAGACTTTCAGAAAGTCATATGAGACTGCAAAAGAGTCATATGAGACTGCCAGAGAGTCATATGAGACTGCCAGAAAGCCATATAAGACTGCAAAAGAGTCATATGAGACTGCCAGAGAGCCAATTGGACTGCCAGAGAGTCATATGCGACTGCTAGATAGTCATATAAGACTGCCAGAGAGTCATATGAGACTGCCAGAGAGTCATATGAGACTTTCAGAAAGTCATATGAGAATGCAAAAAAGTCATATGAGACTGCCAGAGAATCATATGTGACTGCCAGAGAGTCATATAAGACTGCCAGAAAGTCATATGAGACTGCCAGAGAGCCAATGAGACTGCCAGAAAGCCAATGAGACTACCAGAAAGCCAATGAGACTGCCAGAGAGTCATATGAGACTGCAAGAGTATTATATGAAACTGTCAGAGAGATAATAAGACTGCCAGAGAGTCACATGAGACTTCCAGAGAGTCATATGAGACTGCCAGAGAGTCAATGAGACTGCCAGAGAGTCAAACGAGACTGCCAGAGATTCATACGAGACTGCCAGGTATTTAATGAGACTGCCAGGGAGTCATAGAGACTGCCAGGGATTTAATGAGACTGACAGAGAGTTAATGAGACTGCTATAGAGACATATGAGACTGCCAGAGAATCAGTAAGACTGCGAGAGAGTCGTATTTAACCACCAGAGAGTTATTAAGACTGCCAGAGATTCATATAAGACTGCCAGAAAGTCATATGAGTATGAGACTGCAAAAGAGCCATATGAGACTACCAGAGAGTCATATGAGACTTTCAGAAAGTCATATGAGACTGCAAAAGAGTCATATGAGACTGCCAGAGAGTCATATGAGACTGCCAGAAAGCCATATAAGACTGCAAAAGAGTCATATGAGACTGCCAGAGAGCCAATTGGACTGCCAGAGAGTCATATGCGACTGCCAGAGAGTCATATAAGACTGCCAGAGAGTCATATGAGACTGCCAGAGAGTCATATGAGACTTTCAGAAAGTCATATGAGAATGCAAAAGAGTCATATGAGACTGCCAGAGAATCATATGTGACTGCCAGAGAGTCATATAAGACTGCCAGAAAGTCATATGAGACTGCCAGAGAGCCAGTGAGACTGCCAGAAAGCCAATGAGACTACCAGAAAGCCAATGAGACTGCCAGAGAGTCATATGAGACTGCAAGAGTATTATATGAGACTGTCAGAGAGTTAATACGACTGCCAGAGAGTCACATGAGACTTCCAGAGAGTCATATGAGACTGCCAGAGAGTCAATGAGACTGCCAGAGAGTCAAACGAGACTGCCAGAGATTCATACGAGACTGCCAGGTATTTAATGAGACTGCAAGAGAGTCATTGAGACTGCCAGAGAGTCATAGAGACTGCCAGGGATTTAATGAGACTGACAGAGAGTTAATGAGACTACTATAGAGTCATATGAGACTGCCAGAGAATCAGTAAGACTGCTAGAGAGTCGTATTTAACCACCAAAGAGTTATTAAGACTGCCAGAAAACCAATGAGACTGCCAGAGAGTCATATAAGACTGCCAGAAAGTCATATGAGTATGAGACTGCAAAAGAGTCATATGAGACTGCCAGAGAGTCATATGAGACTTTCAGAAAGTCATGAGACTGCAAAAGAGTCATATGAGACTGCCAGAGAGTCATATGAGACTGCTAGAAAGCCATATAAGACTGCAAAAGAGTCATATGAGACTGCCAGAGAGCCAATTGGACTACCAGAGAGTCATATGTGACTGCCAGATAGTCTTATAAGACTGCCAGAGAGTCATATGAGAATGCCAGAGAGTCATATGAGACTTTCAGAAAGTCATATGAGACTGCAAAAGAGTCATATGAGACTGCCAGAGAGTCATATGAGACTGCCAGAGAGCCAATTGGACTACCAGAGAGGCATATGCGACTGCCAGATAGTCATATGAGACTGCCAGAGAGTCATATGAGAATGCAAGAGAGTCATATGAAACTTTCAGAAAGTCATATGAGACTGCAAAAGAGTCATATGAGACTGCCAGAGAGTCATATGAGACTGCCAGAGAGTCATATGAGACTGCAAAATAGTCATATGAGACTGTCAGAGAGTTAATAAGACTTCCAGAGAATCATATGAGACTGCCAGAGAATCATATAAGACTGCCAGAGAATCATATGAGACTGCCAGAAAGTTATATGAGACTGCAAAAGAGTCATCTGAGATTGCCAGAGAGGCAATTGGACTGCCAGAGAGTCATATGAGACTGCCAGAAAGTCATATGAGACTGCCAGAGAGCCAATGAGACTGCCGGAAAGCCAATGAGACTGCCGGAAAGCCAATGAGACTGCCAGAGAGTCATATGAGACTGCAAGAGTATTATATGAGACTGTCAGAGAGTTAATAAGACTGCCAGAAAGTCACATGAGACTTCCAGAGAGTCATATGAGACTGCCAGAGAGTCAATGAGACTGCCAGAGAGTCAATGAGACTGCCAGAGAGTCATACGAGACTGCCAGAGATTTATATGAGACTGCCAGGTATTTAATGAGACTGCAAGAGAGTCATACGAGACTGCCAGGTATTTAATGAGACTGACAGAGAGTTAATGAGACTGCTATAGAGTCATATGAGACTGCCAGAGAGTCAGTAAGACTGCTAGAGAGTCGTATTTAACCACCAGAGAGTTATTAAGACTAAGATTACTGAAGTTATTAAGACTGCCAGAAAACCAATGAGGCTGCCAGAGAGTCATATAAGACTGCCAGAAAGTCATATGAGTATGAGACTGCAAAAGAGTCATATGAGACTGCCAGAGAGCCAATTGGACTGCCAAAGAGTCATATGAGACTGCCAGAGAGTCATATGAGACTTTCAGAAAGTCATATGAGACTGCAAAAGAGTCATATGAGACTGCCAGAGAGTCATATGAGACTGTCAGAAAGCCATATAAGACTGCAAAAGAGTCATATGAGACTGCCAGAGAGCCAATTGGACTGCCAGAGAGTCATATGCGACTGCCAGATAGTCATATAAGACTGCCAGAGAGTCATATGAGACTGCCAGAGAGTCATATGAGAATGCAAAAAAGTCATATGAGACTGCCAGAGAATCATATGTGACTGCCAGAGAGTCAATGAGACTGCCAGAAAGTCATATGAGACTGCCAGAGAGCCAATGAGACTGCCGGAAAGCCAATGAGACTACCAGAAAGCCAATGAGACTGCCAGAGAGTCATATGAGACTGCAAGAGTATTATATGAAACTGTCAGAGAGTTAATAAGACTGCCAGAGAGTCACATGAGACTTCCAGAGAGTCATATGAGACTGCCAGAGAGTCAATGAGACTGCCAGAGAGTCAAACGAGACTGCCAGAGACTCATACGAGACTGCCAGGTATTTAATGAGACTGCCAGGGAGTCATAGAGACTGCCAGGGATTTAATGAGACTGACAGAGAGTTAATGAGACTGCTATAGAGACATATGAGACTGCCAGAGAATCAGTAAGACTGCTAGAGAGTCGTATTTAACCACCAGAGAGTTATTAAGACTGCCAGAGATTCATATAAGACTGCCAGAAAGTCATATGAGTATGAGACTGCAAAAGAGCCATATGAGACTGCCAGAGAGTCATATGAGACTTTCAGAAAGTCATATGAGACTGCAAAAGAGTCATATGAGACTGCCAGAGAGTCATATGAGACTGCCAGAAAGCCATATAAGACTGCAAAAGAGTCATATGAGACTGCCAGAGAGCCAATTGGACTGCCAGAGAGTCATATGTGACTGCCAGATAGTCATATAAGACTGCCAGAGAGTCATATGAGACTGCCAGAGAGTCATATGAGACTTTCAGAAAGTCATATGAGAATGCAAAAGAGTCATATGAGACTGCCAGAGAATCATATGTGACTGCCAGAGAGTCATATAAGACTGCCAGAAAGTCATATGAGACTGCCAGAGAGCCAATGATACTGCCAGAGAGCCAATGAGACTGCCAGAAAGCCAATGAGACTACCAGAAAGCCAATGAGACTGCCAGAGAGTCATATGAGACTGCAAGAGTATTATATGAGACTGTCAGAGAGTTAATACGACTGCCAGAGAGTCACATGAGACTTCCAGAGAGTCATATGAGACTGCCAGAGAGTCAATGAGACTGCCAGAGAGTCAAACGAGACTGCCAGGTATTTAATGAGACTGCAAGAGAGTCAATGAGACTGCCAGAGAGTCATAGAGACTGCCAGGGATTTAATGAGACTGACAGAGAGTTAATGAGACTACAATAGAGTCATATGAGACTGCCAGAGAATCAGTAAGACTGCTAGAGAGTCGTATTTAACCACCAAAGAGTTATTAAGACTGCCAGAAAACCAATGAGACTGCCAGAGAGTCATATAAGACTGCCAGAAAGTCATATGAGTATGAGACTGCAAAAGAGTCATATGAGACTGCCAGAGAGTCATATGAGACTTTCAGAAAGTCATGAGACTGCCAGAGAGTCATGAGACTGCAAAAGAGTCATATGAGACTGCTAGAAAGCCATATAAGACTGCAAAAGAGTCATATGAGACTGCCAGAGAGCCAATTGGACTACCAGAGAGTCATATGCGACTGCCAGATAGTCTTATAAGACTGCCAGAGAGTCATATGAGACTTTCAGAAAGTCATATGAGACTGCAAAAGAGTCATATGAGACTGCCAGAGAGTCATATGAGACTGCCAGAAAGTCATATAAGACTGCAAAAGAGTCATATGAGACTGCCAGAGAGCCAATTGGACTGACAGAGAGTCATATGCGACTGTCAGAGAGTCATATGAGACTGCCAGAGAGTCATATGAGACTGCCAGAGAGCCAATTGGACTACCAGAGAGGCATATGCGACTGCCAGATAGTCATATGAGACTGCCAGAGAGTCATATGAGAATGCAAGAGAGTCATATGAAACTTTCAGAAAGTCATATGAGACTGCAAAAGAGTCATATGAGACTGCCAGAGAGTCATATGAGACTGCCAGAGAGTCATATGAGACTGCAAAATAGTCATATGAGACTGTCAGAGAGTTAATAAGACTTCCAGAGAATCATATGAGACTGCCAGAGAATCATATAAGACTGCCAGAGAATCATATGAGACTGCCAGAAAGTTATATGAGACTGCAAAAGAGTCATCTGAGATTGCCAGAGAGGCAATTGGACTGCCAGAGAGTCATATGAGACTGCCAGAAAGTCATATGAGACTGCCAGAGAGCCAATGAGACTGCCGGAAAGCCAATGAGACTACCAGAAAGCCAATGAGACTGCCAGAGAGTCATATGAGACTGCAAGAGTATTATATGAGACTGTCAGAGAGTTAATAAGACTGCCAGAAAGTCACATGAGACTTCCAGAGAGTCATATGAGACTGCCAGAGAGTCAATGAGACTGCCAGAGAGTCAATGAGACTGCCAGAGAGTCATATGAGACTGCCAGAGATTTATATGAGACTGCCAGGTATTTAATGAGACTGCAAGAGAGTCATACGAGACTGCCAGGTATTTAATGAGACTGACAGAGAGTTAATGAGACTGCTATAGAGTCATATGAGACTGCCAGAGAGTCAGTAAGACTGCTAGAGAGTCGTATTTAACCACCAGAGAGTTATTAAGACTAAGATTACTGAAGTTATTAAGACTGCCAGAAAACCAATGAGGCTGCCAGAGAGTCATATAAGACTGCCAGAAAGTCATATGAGTATGAGACTGCAAAAGAGTCATATGAGACTGCCAGAGAGACAATTGGACTGCCAAAGAGTCATATGAGACTGCCAGAGAGTCATATGAGACTTTCAGAAAGTCATATGAGACTGCAAAAGAGTTATATGAGACTGCCAGAGAGTCATATGAGACTGCCAGAAAGCCATATAAGACTGCAAAAGAGTCATATGAGACTGCCAGAGAGCCAATTGGACTGCCAGAGAGTCATATGCGACTGCTAGATAGTCATATAAGACTGCCAGAGAGTCATATGAGACTGCCAGAGAGTCATATGAGACTTTCAGAAAGTCATATGAGAATGCAAAAAAGTCATATGAGACTGCCAGAGAATCATATGTGACTGCCAGAGAGTCATATAAGACTGCCAGAAAGTCATATGAGACTGCCAGAGAGCCAATGAGACTGCCAGAAAGCCAATGAGACTACCAGAAAGCCAATGAGACTGCCAGAGAGTCATATGAGACTGCAAGAGTATTATATGAAACTGTCAGAGAGTTAATAAGACTGCCAGAGAGTCACATGAGACTTCCAGAGAGTCATATGAGACTGCCAGAGAGTCAATGAGACTGCCAGAGAGTCAAACGAGACTGCCAGAGATTCATACGAGACTGCCAGGTATTTAATGAGACTGCCAGGGAGTCATAGAGACTGCCAGGGATTTAATGAGACTGACAGAGAGTTAATGAGACTGCTATAGAGACATATGAGACTGCCAGAGAATCAGTAAGACTGCTAGAGAGTCGTATTTAACCACCAGAGAGTTATTAAGACTGCCAGAGATTCATATAAGACTGCCAGAAAGTCATATGAGTATGAGACTGCAAAAGAGCCATATGAGACTACCAGAGAGTCATATGAGACTTTCAGAAAGTCATATGAGACTGCAAAAGAGTCATATGAGACTGCCAGAGAGTCATATGAGACTGCCAGAAAGCCATATAAGACTGCAAAAGAGTCATATGAGACTGCCAGAGAGCCAATTGGACTGCCAGAGAGTCATATGCGACTGCTAGATAGTCATATAAGACTGCCAGAGAGTCATATGAGACTGCCAGAGAGTCATATGAGACTTTCAGAAAGTCATATGAGAATGCAAAAGAGTCATATGAGACTGCCAGAGAATCATATGTGACTGCCAGAGAGTCATATAAGACTGCCAGAAAGTCATATGAGACTGCCAGAGAGCCAGTGAGACTGCCAGAAAGCCAATGAGACTGCCAGAGAGTCAATGAGACTGCCAGAGAGTCAATGAGACTGCCAGAGAGTCATACGAGACTGCCAGAGATTTATATGAGACTGCCAGGTATTTAATGAGACTGCAAGAGAGTCATACGAGACTGCCAGGTATTTAATGAGACTGACAGAGAGTTAATGAGACTGCTATAGAGTCATATGAGACTGCCAGAGAGTCAGTAAGACTGCTAGAGAGTCGTATTTAACCACCAGAGAGTTATTAAGACTAAGATTACTGAAGTTATTAAGACTGCCAGAAAACCAATGAGGCTGCCAGAGAGTCATATAAGACTGCCAGAAAGTCATATGAGTATGAGACTGCAAAAGAGTCATATGAGACTGCCAGAGAGACAATTGGACTGCCAAAGAGTCATATGAGACTGCCAGAGAGTCATATGAGACTTTCAGAAAGTCATATGAGACTGCAAAAGAGTCATATGAGACTGCCAGAGAGTCATATGAGACTGCCAGAAAGCCATATAAGACTGCAAAAGAGTCATATGAGACTGCCAGAGAGCCAATTGGACTGCCAGAGAGTCATATGCGACTGCTAGATAGTCATATTAGACTGCCAGAGAGTCATATGAGACTGCCAGAGAGTCATATGAGACTTTCAGAAAGTCATATGAGAATGCAAAAAAGTCATATGAGACTGCCAGAGAATCATATGTGACTGCCAGAGAGTCATATAAGACTGCCAGAAAGTCATATGAGACTGCCAGAGAGCCAATGAGACTGCCAGAAAGCCAATGAGACTACCAGAAAGCCAATGAGACTGCCAGAGAGTCATATGAGACTGCAAGAGTATTATATGAAACTGTCAGAGAGTTAATAAGACTGCCAGAGAGTCACATGAGACTTCCAGAGAGTCATATGAGACTGCCAGAGAGTCAATGAGACTGCCAGAGAGTCAAACGAGACTGCCAGAGATTCATACGAGACTGCCAGGTATTTAATGAGACTGCCAGGGAGTCATAGAGACTGCCAGGGATTTAATGAGACTGACAGAGAGTTAATGAGACTGCTATAGAGACATATGAGACTGCCAGAGAATCAGTAAGACTGCTAGAGAGTCGTATTTAACCACCAGAGAGTTATTAAGACTGCCAGAGATTCATATAAGACTGCCAGAAAGTCATATGAGTATGAGACTGCAAAAGAGCCATATGAGACTACCAGAGAGTCATATGAGACTTTCAGAAAGTCATATGAGACTGCAAAAGAGTCATATGAGACTGCCAGAGAGTCATATGAGACTGCCAGAAAGCCATATAAGACTGCAAAAGAGTCATATGAGACTGCCAGAGAGCCAATTGGACTGCCAGAGAGTCATATGCGACTGCCAGAGAGTCATATAAGACTGCCAGAGAGTCATATGAGACTGCCAGAGAGTCATATGAGACTTTCAGAAAGTCATATGAGAATGCAAAAGAGTCATATGAGACTGCCAGAGAATCATATGTGACTGCCAGAGAGTCATATAAGACTGCCAGAAAGTCATATGAGACTGCCAGAGAGCCAGTGAGACTGCCAGAAAGCCAATGAGACTACCAGAAAGCCAATGAGACTGCCAGAGAGTCATATGAGACTGCAAGAGTATTATATGAGACTGTCAGAGAGTTAATACGACTGCCAGAGAGTCACATGAGACTTCCAGAGAGTCATATGAGACTGCCAGAGAGTCAATGAGACTGCCAGAGAGTCAAACGAGACTGCCAGAGATTCATACGAGACTGCCAGGTATTTAATGAGACTGCAAGAGAGTCAATGAGACTGCCAGAGAGTCATAGAGACTGCCAGGGATTTAATGAGACTGACAGAGAGTTAATGAGACTACTATAGAGTCATATGAGACTGCCAGAGAATCAGTAAGACTGCTAGAGAGTCGTATTTAACCACCAAAGAGTTATTAAGACTGCCAGAAAACCAATGAGACTGCCAGAGAGTCATATAAGACTGCCAGAAAGTCATATGAGTATGAGACTGCAAAAGAGTCATATGAGACTGCCAGAGAGTCATATGAGACTTTCAGAAAGTCATGAGACTGCAAAAGAGTCATATGAGACTGCCAGAGAGTCATATGAGACTGCTAGAAAGCCATATAAGACTGCAAAAGAGTCATATGAGACTGCCAGAGAGCCAATTGGACTACCAGAGAGTCATATGTGACTGCCAGATAGTCTTATAAGACTGCCAGAGAGTCATATGAGAATGCCAGAGAGTCATATGAGACTTTCAGAAAGTCATATGAGACTGCAAAAGAGTCATATGAGACTGCCAGAGAGTCATATGAGAC
The DNA here is from genome assembly GCF_027579735.1 of Bombina bombina. Taxonomy (NCBI): domain Eukaryota; kingdom Metazoa; phylum Chordata; class Amphibia; order Anura; family Bombinatoridae; genus Bombina; species Bombina bombina. The sequence continues at coordinate 7,913,515 of NC_069509.1, read as the reverse complement.
TGCCAGAGAGCCAATTGGACTACCAGAGAGGCATATGCGACTGCCAGATAGTCATATGAGACTGCCAGAGAGTCATATGAGAATGCAAGAGAGTCATATGAAACTTTCAGAAAGTCATATGAGACTGCAAAAGAGTCATATGAGACTGCCAGAGAGTCATATGAGACTGCCAGAGAGTCATATGAGACTGCAAAATAGTCATATGAGACTGTCAGAGAGTTAATAAGACTTCCAGAGAATCATATGAGACTGCCAGAGAATCATATAAGACTGCCAGAGAATCATATGAGACTGCCAGAAAGTTATATGAGACTGCAAAAGAGTCATCTGAGATTGCCAGAGAGGCAATTGGACTGCCAGAGAGTCATATGAGACTGCCAGAAAGTCATATGAGACTGCCAGAGAGCCAATGAGACTGCCAGAGAGCCAATGAGACTACCAGAAAGCCAATGAGACTGCCAGAGAGTCATATGAGACTGCAAGAGTATTATATGAGACTGTCAGAGAGTTAATAAGACTGCCAGAAAGTCACATGAGACTTCCAGAGAGTCATATGAGACTGCCAGAGAGTCAATGAGACTGCCAGAGAGTCAATGAGACTGCCAGAGAGTCATACGAGACTGCCAGAGATTTATATGAGACTGCCAGGTATTTAATGAGACTGCAAGAGAGTCATACGAGACTGCCAGGTATTTAATGAGACTGACAGAGAGTTAATGAGACTGCTATAGAGTCATATGAGACTGCCAGAGAGTCAGTAAGACTGCTAGAGAGTCGTATTTAACCACCAGAGAGTTATTAAGACTAAGATTACTGAAGTTATTAAGACTGCCAGAAAACCAATGAGGCTGCCAGAGAGTCATATAAGACTGCCAGAAAGTCATATGAGTATGAGACTGCAAAAGAGTCATATGAGACTGCCAGAGAGCCAATTGGACTGCCAAAGAGTCATATGAGACTGCCAGAGAGTCATATGAGACTTTCAGAAAGTCATATGAGACTGCAAAAGAGTCATATGAGACTGCCAGAGAGTCATATGAGACTGCCAGAAAGCCATATAAGACTGCAAAAGAGTCATATGAGACTGCCAGAGAGCCAATTGGACTGCCAGAGAGTCATATGCGACTGCTAGATAGTCATATAAGACTGCCAGAGAGTCATATGAGACTGCCAGAGAGTCATATGAGACTTTCAGAAAGTCATATGAGAATGCAAAAAAGTCATATGAGACTGCCAGAGAATCATATGTGACTGCCAGAGAGTCATATAAGACTGCCAGAAAGTCATATGAGACTGCCAGAGAGCCAATGAGACTGCCAGAAAGCCAATGAGACTACCAGAAAGCCAATGAGACTGCCAGAGAGTCATATGAGACTGCAAGAGTATTATATGAAACTGTCAGAGAGTTAATAAGACTGCCAGAGAGTCACATGAGACTTCCAGAGAGTCATATGAGACTGCCAGAGAGTCAATGAGACTGCCAGAGAGTCAAACGAGACTGCCAGAGATTCATACGAGACTGCCAGGTATTTAATGAGACTGCCAGGGAGTCATAGAGACTGCCAGGGATTTAATGAGACTGACAGAGAGTTAATGAGACTGCTATAGAGACATATGAGACTGCCAGAGAATCAGTAAGACTGCTAGAGAGTCGTATTTAACCACCAGAGAGTTATTAAGACTGCCAGAGATTCATATAAGACTGCCAGAAAGTCATATGAGTATGAGACTGCAAAAGAGCCATATGAGACTACCAGAGAGTCATATGAGACTTTCAGAAAGTCATATGAGACTGCAAAAGAGTCATATGAGACTGCCAGAGAGTCATATGAGACTGCCAGAAAGCCATATAAGACTGCAAAAGAGTCATATGAGACTGCCAGAGAGCCAATTGGACTGCCAGAGAGTCATATGCGACTGCCAGAGAGTCATATAAGACTGCCAGAGAGTCATATGAGACTGCCAGAGAGTCATATGAGACTGCCAGAAAGCCATATAAGACTGCAAAAGAGTCATATGAGACTGCCAGAGAGCCAATTGGACTGCCAGAGAGTCATATGCGACTGCCAGAGAGTCATATAAGACTGCCAGAGAGTCATATGAGACTGCCAGAGAGTCATATGAGACTTTCAGAAAGTCATATGAGAATGCAAAAGAGTCATATGAGACTGCTAGAAAGTCATATGAGACTGCCAGAGAGCCAGTGAGACTGCCAGAAAGCCAATGAGACTGCCAGAGAGTCAATGAGACTGCCAGAGAGTCATACGAGACTGCCAGAGATTTATATGAGACTGCCAGGTATTTAATGAGACTGCAAGAGAGTCATACGAGACTGCCAGGTATTTAATGAGACTGACAGAGAGTTAATGAGACTGCTATAGAGTCATATGAGACTGCCAGAGAGTCAGTAAGACTGCTAGAGAGTCGTATTTAACCACCAGAGAGTTATTAAGACTAAGATTACTGAAGTTATTAAGACTGCCAGAAAACCAATGAGGCTGCCAGAGAGTCATATAAGACTGCCAGAAAGTCATATGAGTATGAGACTGCAAAAGAGTCATATGAGACTGCCAGAGAGCCAATTGGACTGCCAAAGAGTCATATGAGACTGCCAGAGAGTCATATGAGACTTTCAGAAAGTCATATGAGACTGCAAAAGAGTCATATGAGACTGCCAGAGAGTCATATGAGACTGCCAGAAAGCCATATAAGACTGCAAAAGAGTCATATGAGACTGCCAGAGAGCCAATTGGACTGCCAGAGAGTCATATGCGACTGCTAGATAGTCATATAAGACTGCCAGAGAGTCATATGAGACTGCCAGAGAGTCATATGAGACTTTCAGAAAGTCATATGAGAATGCAAAAAAGTCATATGAGACTGCCAGAGAATCATATGTGACTGCCAGAGAGTCATATAAGACTGCCAGAAAGTCATATGAGACTGCCAGAGAGCCAATGAGACTGCCAGAAAGCCAATGAGACTGCCAGAAAGCCAATGAGACTGCCAGAGAGTCATATGAGACTGCAAGAGTATTATATGAAACTGTCAGAGAGTTAATAAGACTGCCAGAGAGTCACATGAGACTTCCAGAGAGTCATATGAGACTGCCAGAGAGTCAATGAGACTGCCAGAGAGTCAAACGAGACTGCCAGAGATTCATACGAGACTGCCAGGTATTTAATGAGACTGCCAGGGAGTCATAGAGACTGCCAGGGATTTAATGAGACTGACAGAGAGTTAATGAGACTGCTATAGAGACATATGAGACTGCCAGAGAATCAGTAAGACTGCTAGAGAGTCGTATTTAACCACCAGAGAGTTATTAAGACTGCCAGAGATTCATATAAGACTGCCAGAAAGTCATATGAGTATGAGACTGCAAAAGAGCCATATGAGACTACCAGAGAGTCATATGAGACTTTCAGAAAGTCATATGAGACTGCAAAAGAGTCATATGAGACTGCCAGAGAGTCATATGAGACTGCCAGAAAGCCATATAAGACTGCAAAAGAGTCATATGAGACTGCCAGAGAGCCAATTGGACTGCCAGAGAGTCATATAAGACTGCCAGAGAGTCATATAAGACTGCCAGAGAGTCATATGAGACTGCCAGAGAGTCATATGAGACTTTCAGAAAGTCATATGAGAATGCAAAAGAGTCATATGAGACTGCCAGAGAATCATATGTGACTGCCAGAGAGTCATATAAGACTGCCAGAAAGTCATATGAGACTGCCAGAGAGCCAGTGAGACTGCCAGAAAGCCAATGAGACTACCAGAAAGCCAATGAGACTGCCAGAGAGTCATATGAGACTGCAAGAGTATTATATGAGACTGTCAGAGAGTTAATACGACTGCCAGAGAGTCACATGAGACTTCCAGAGAGTCATATGAGACTGCCAGAGAGTCAATGAGACTGCCAGAGAGTCAAACGAGACTGCCAGAGATTCATACGAGACTGCCAGGTATTTAATGAGACTGCAAGAGAGTCAATGAGACTGCCAGAGAGTCATAGAGACTGCCAGGGATTTAATGAGACTGACAGAGAGTTAATGAGACTACTATAGAGTCATATGAGACTGCCAGAGAATCAGTAAGACTGCTAGAGAGTCGTATTTAACCACCAAAGAGTTATTAAGACTGCCAGAAAACCAATGAGACTGCCAGAGAGTCATATAAGACTGCCAGAAAGTCATATGAGTATGAGACTGCAAAAGAGTCATATGAGACTGCCAGAGAGTCATATGAGACTTTCAGAAAGTCATGAGACTGCAAAAGAGTCATATGAGACTGCCAGAGAGTCATATGAGACTGCTAGAAAGCCATATAAGACTGCAAAAGAGTCATATGAGACTGCCAGAGAGCCAATTGGACTACCAGAGAGTCATATGTGACTGCCAGATAGTCTTATAAGACTGCCAGAGAGTCATATGAGAATGCCAGAGAGTCATATGAGACTTTCAGAAAGTCATATGAGACTGCAAAAGAGTCATATGAGACTGCCAGAGAGTCATATGAGACTGCCAGAAAGTCATATAAGACTGCAAAAGAGTCATATGAGACTGCCAGAGAGCCAATTGGACTGACAGAGAGTCATATGCGACTGTCAGAGAGTCATATGAGACTGCCAGAGAGTCATATGAGACTGCCAGAGAGCCAATTGGACTACCAGAGAGTCATATGCGACTGCCAGATAGTCATATGAGACTGCCAGAGAGTCATATGAGAATGCAAGAGAGTCATATGAAACTTTCAGAAAGTCATATGAGACTGCAAAAGAGTCATATGAGACTGCCAGAGAGTCATATGAGACTGCCAGAAAGTCATATGAGACTGCAAAATAGTCATATGAGACTGTCAGAGAGTTAATAAGACTTCCAGAGAATCATATGAGACTGCCAGAGAATCATATAAGACTGCCAGAGAGTCATATGAGACTGCCAGAAAGTTATATGAGACTGCAAAAGAGTCATCTGAGATTGCCAGAGAGGCAATTGGACTGCCAGAGAGTCATATGAGACTGCAATAAAGTTATATGAGACTGTCAGAGAGTTAATAAGACTGCCAGAGAGTCATATGAGACTGCCAGAGAGTCACATGAGACTGCCAGAGAGTCACATGAGATGGACAATGTATCAGTGAGACTGCCAGGGAGCCTCATGAAAATGCCAGAGAGTCATATGAGACTTCCAGAGAGCCATATGAGACTGCCAGAAAGTCATATGAGATTGCCAGAGAGCCAATGAGACTGCCAGAAAGTCAGTGAGACTGCCAGAGAATTATATGAGACTACCAGAGAGTCAGTGAGACTGCCGGAGAATCATATAAAAATGACAAAGAGCCAATGAGACTGCAAGAGTGTCATATGAGACTGTCAGAGAGTTAATAAGACTGCCAGAGAATCATATGAGACTGCCACAGAGTCAGTGAGACAGCCAGATGGTCAACGAGATTGCGAGAGAGTCACAAGGCTGCCAGAGAGTCACATGAGACTGCCAGAGAATCACATGAGACTGCCAGAAAATCAAATGAGACTAAATACACACAGAGAGAAGCACACTCACAGGAACGAACAACTGGCTCAATACTATAGTTAGCCTGTTCTATGGCGATTTACCACCTGGGTGCAGCTTCTTTTAGCCCAGTAATGCTTTTCACAGAGAAAAACTCTCCTGTAGTATATCAGTCTGATCCCGCCTATTACAGTCAGTTCAGCGCCGAAATACCAGGCAATTCCTCTCTGAACAAGGAACACAGCAACCCCAGACGATCGTTTCGGCCTTCATTGGGCCTCGTCAGTGAGGTGTAGCCATATTCCTCTAAGCACACTGAACAAGGAGTCCACGTCTGGTTTCCCCTTTTTCCCAAAGGGAAAATCAAATGAGACTGCCATGGAAACATATGAGACTGCCAGAGAGCCAATGAGACTGCCAGAGAGTCATATGAAACTGCCAGATTCATATGAGACTGCCAGAGAGTCATATGCGACTGCCAGAGACTGGGTCATATGCGATTGCCAGAGATTCAGTGAGACTGCTAGAGAGTCGTATGAAACCACTAGACTGTCAGAGAGTCAGTGAGACAGTGAGACTTCCAGAGAGTCATATGAGACTTCCAGAGAGTCATATGAGACTGCCAGAGAGTCATATGAGACTGCCAGAGGGTCATTGATACTGCCAGAGAGCCAATGAGACTGCCAGAAGTCATATGAGACTGCCAGAGAGTCAATGAGACTGCCAGAGAGTCAATAAAAACTGCCAGTGAGTCAGTGAGACTGCCCAAAAGTCATATGAGACTGCAAAAGAGTCATATGAGACTGCCAGAGAGCCAATTGGACTGCCAGATAGTCATATGAGACTGCCAGAGAGTCATATGAGACTTTCAGAAAGTCATATGAGACTGCAAAAGAGTCATCTGAGACTGCCAGAGAGCCAATTGGACTGCCAGAGAGTCATATTAGACTGCCAGAGAGTCATTTGAGACTGCCAGAAAGTCATATGAGACTGCAAAAGTCATATGAGACTGCCAGAGAGTCATATGAGACTATCAGAGAGTCAATGAGACTGCCAGAGAGTAACATGAGACTGCCAGAGAGTCAGTGAGAATGCCATGGAGCCTTATGAGACTGCCAGAGAGTCATATGAGACTGCCAGAGGGTCAATGAGACTGCCAGAAGTCATATGAGACTGACAGAAATTCATATGAGACTGTCAGAGGGTCAATGAGACTGCCAGAGAGTCAGTGAGACTGCCAGAGAGTCAGTGAGACTGCCAGAGAGTCAGTGAGACTGCCAGAGAGTCACATGAGACTTCTAGAGGGTCATATGAGACTGCCAGAGAGTCACATGAGACTTCCAGAGAGTCATATGAGACTGCCAGAGAGCCAATGAGACTGCCAGAGAGTCATATTAGACTTCCAGAGAGTCATATGAGACTGCAGGAGAGTCAATGAAACTGCCAGAGAGTCATAAGAGACTGCCAGGGATTTAATGAGACTGACAGAGATTTAATGAGACTGCCATAGAGTCATATGACAATGTAACATGAAACACAGCACTCACTGCACAGCAAGGAACAGGTTCACCAAACCCAGCATAAATATGAAGAAAACAGAAATGTTCCAGCTGGTGCAAAAACCTTTTATTGTGCAAACAGGGATAAGACAAAGCAACGTTTCAGGCTCACAATTAGCCCTTTCTCAAGCTTAACCATAAATAAGTGAACAAACATTTAAATAGCCATAATGGCGCCAAATATTGTGATTAAAAGTGGTACACTGTTGCCCTCTAGTGAACAGCAACAATATAACATCCAAACATGTATTAACCCTTTAAGGACACAGCATTCAGTTTGCTCAATTGTTTTATGACGGAAAAATTCTGTCATATGTCCTTAAGAGGTTAAAGTGTATTTTGATGACTGAATATATCGCCACCTAGTGAATAATCATCATATTGTCTACCAGATATATATTTAACATATGTGAAAAAATAGCATATATAAAAAAATAACTGTGAATCAATTTATCAATATATAAGTGACAACAATTAATATATTCTTTACAATAAAAATTTAAAATGCATTGAAAATGCAATTAATCATTTGATATAATAACCACAATACATCAAATTAAAAAACATATGTCAAGTGTGTCAATCCACAAATAAACAAATTATTTTTATCTTACCAATTATTTTGATTTTATACTATCTTAATTCATTGCCTATCACATCAGTAGATTGAATCAGTAGACTGACACACTTGCATCTTGGTCAATATTGGATATTCAACACTATATGTACACACACACACTCAGAGACACTAGGTCTCATATAAATGCGTGTATATGGGCACACATATGTGCATATATAATTTGAACAGTACAATACCTGTAAAAAGAGACTTTTAATATCATTCTTATTTTATTGAGTTACCAAAAGGCAGTCCAATTGCATTCCCTATTCAAGCCTCTCGGCCACAAGGTGCACAATTCATTTATCCAAAATGTTTCTCGCCTACTCAGTATATTCTCCTTATCTCCCCCTCTTCTAGGTGTATTAACCCTCTCAATGATTTGAAAACGCAGTTGACTTATCCTGTGGCCTGCCTCTAAAAAGTGACCAGCCACAGGAGCATCCTTCTTTTCACAACGAATATTCAACTTGTGCTCTGAGATCCTTTCTCGTGCCTCCCTGGTCGATTGACCAATGTACATCAAGGAGCACGGACATTTAATTGCGTAAATAATATACTCAGACCTACAAGTCAAATATTCATTGATAGAATACTTCTTACCCATGTAAGGGTGACAAAAAGTGTCACCCTTGATCATAGAATTGCAATTAATGCAAGATAGACACGGGTAACATCCTTTTCGTTTTTGGCCAGTTATTGTACTTTGAACATTTTTCTTAACACCAATATCAGCTCTCACCAATTTATCTTTAGTATTAGGACTACGTTTATCTGGAGATAAATTAAAGAGGATTACATTTATATCTCAGTACAATACAAGGAGCAATCAAATTAATAAAATCATTTGGAAATATTGGCATATTTTATCCAAATGTCACCCAGATATAGGTGCCTTTTCATTACCACCTATGTTGGCTTATAAACGTAGTCCTAATACTAAAGATAAATTGGTGAGAGCTGATATTGGTGTTAAGAAAAATGTTCAGAGTACAATAACTGGCCAAAAACGAAAAGGATGTTACCCGTGTCTATCTTGCATTAATTGCAATTCTATGATCAAGGGTGACACTTTTTGTCACCCTTACACGGGTAAGAAGTATTCTATCAAAGAATATTTGACTTGTAGGTCTGAGTATATTATTTACGCAATTAAATGTCCGTGCTCCTTGATGTACATTGGTCAATCGACCAGGGAGGCACGAGAAAGGATCTCAGAGCACAAGTCGAATATTCGTTGTAAAAAGAAGGATGCTCCTGTGGCTGGTCACTTTTTAGAGGCAGGCCACAGGATAAGTCAACTGCGTTTTCAAATCATTGAGAGGGTTAATACACCTAGAAGAAGGGGAGATAAGGAGAATATACTGAGTAGGCGAGAAACATTTTGGATAAATGAATTGTGCACCTTGTGGCCGAGAGGCTTGAATAGGGAATGTAATTGGACTGCCTTTTTGTAACTCAATAAAATAAGAATGATATTAAAAGTCTCTTTTTACAGGTATTGTACTGTTCAAATTATATATGCACATATGTGTGCCCATATACACGCATTTGTGACAGACCCTTCTGTCAGTACTGAAAGAGTTAACTTTGTTCAGCTTTGAGAAGCTATTTTCTAAAGACAGGTTTGCTAGCATCAGCTATTGTGTACTGTAATTAAGTTTTAGTGATAAACATTCACATTGTTTAATCACATCCAGAGAGCAGACGCCCAAGTGATAAGAAGGACTAAATTGTTTATCTGCTTAAGTAATGTAATTCTATTGTATCATGTCAAAGGGCGTTTTCCCTCTATCTAATGTACAATATTCTTTCAACCCCCCATCTGGTCTCAGACCTGCATAAATACTGGGCATATAGCCCTCAATAAAGTGCATTCTGTTTTAACCTTCAATGTGGAGCCTGGTCTCATGTTTGAGGGGGGAATTAGCTGGGTTGTGAGTTGCTGATCTCACATTCAGGGCATCTTCCATCTGGTATTAACCCTTGGTATCCTGTGGGTACCGTAACAATTGGTGGCAAGCGACGGGATGATCCTTATCGCCCAGAAGAGCAACTACACAAGCCAGTAACCTCAGGAAGAGGGGGATTATTACAATACTGACCAAGATGGAAAGAGTACCAGGGACCGAAGGAACCAATGGGCTCAGCATATCAGACAGAACCCCCGAAGAAGCAAGCTTTGACCGGGCTGTCAAAATAAGACTGGCACATTATGGCCCCAACCCATCTGCGGAAATTATCGACCGGGTCATAGCAGCTGTGGAGGCCAACCTACTTCGCCAAAGCGGCGCTGCAGCAGCCCAAGTCACAGCCACCCCAGTGGAAAAGAGAAAAGTACATTTTGCAGCTTTTAAAAACTTCCTGGAAACAGAAGGAGAGATTGATGGATACCTTGCGGATTTTGAGAGGCAATGTGCACTACACCAGGTACCCACAGAGGACTGGGTCACGATATTATCCGGGAAATTATCCGGCCGGGCAAGTGAGGCTTTTCGGGCCATTCCAGATGAGGAAGTCGGGGATTATAATACTGTAAAAGAGGCTCTGCTCTCCAGGTATGCGGTTACACCGGAGGCATACCGGAGGCGGTTCAGAGACACTGTTAAATTAGCTGGTGATTCCTACGTTGAGTGGGCATGTAAGGTGCACCGCACAGCATCTTACTGGATGGCGGAGTGCCAAGCCGTATCTGGGGAAGAGGTGCTGCAGCTATTCCTGTTGGAACATTGCTTTGACAAGTTATCAGCAGGAGTTAGAGAGTGGGTTCGGGACCGTAAACCCTCCACCCTGCATGAAGCTGCTCGCCTGGCAGATGAGTATACGGATGCCCGCAAACTGGACACTGCTACCACTAAGCCCCCTGCTAGAGTGGGGTACAGACCCCCAGTCACCCCAGCAGCTACCAGTTACCAACCCCCGGCGCACCGCTATACCACACGGCCTCCGACCACGAACTACCCTCAGAGAGCCCGGTTCAATTCGCGGGGTTACTCACAACTTATTCAGTGCTTTGGATATAAGCAACTAGGGCACAAAAGACCAGAGTGTCCCCTAAACACAGCGAACCAAGCACAGTCCTGGAGAAGACCCGCCGGCGGAATCCCACGTAACCCTCAGCCTGCGGCCCACTATGTAGAGGAGCAAGAATGCTGGGGCATCCTACATGAAGCAGACCCCGTGCAAGCTGTCCACCGGGATAACTGACAACAGCACCGGCAACTGGTTAAAGTAAATGGGAAGGAGGTCAGTGGTCTACGGGATACTGGCGCTACCATGACCTTGCTCCAAAAGAACTTGGTGTCCGTGAACCAGCACACCGGAGACACTGTGGCTGTGAGGGTGGCAGGGGGCACTGTGTTCCGCCTATCTGTTGCCCGGGTACATTTGGATTGGGGAGTGGGCGCTAGACATGTGAATGTGGGGGTCATGAAGGATTTACCAGCTGATGTTCTCCTTGGAAATGACTTGGCCCCCCTTGTTTCTGCCTATGCTCCCATGGGTCCCACCGATGTTAACCCTGTGACTACCCGTGCCCAGATCCATGCCGCAGAGACTGACCCACCTGCTGCTGAGCCCCAGGACGCTGAGCTCAGTAAATCCCTATCCGCTATTGATACGTGGGAGTCCCGTTACAATGCGCTGATGAAAGAAAAGAGCCAAGTAGAGGATGAAATGGTCATGATAAACAATCACGTACAGTGCTAGCGGGAGAGAAGAGGAGCGCAGAGGAAAAAGCACGTTTAGAACGGGAATCTCTGCTAGACAAGCTGCACCGACAGACTGCAGAAAACACCAGCTTGAGAGTGGAACATGAAACATTAAAGACAAACTTAGCAACACTGGAGGAGAAGCTGACGCTGGCTCATAGTGAGGTGCAGCAACTCAAGGGCACCCTACGTCAGTATGAAGGACTTATGGATACCTATAAAGAGCAGGTACAAAAACCACGTAAAGAAGCTGATGAGATTTTGAAGGACTGTTTAGCCCGGGTCTGGGCACTGAAGAAGTTGAACCCTTATTTATACGGGCAGGAATTCTCTCTCATAACGGGAATACAGATGGATTGTCCCGGCAAACTGACAGGCCTACCACCTCCTAGTCCGGTCATCCCCAGGTTGACCCACCAAAGGGTCAATCCGGGTCTGCCGGAGTGTTCCACTAGGAGGGAGCTATGTGACAGACCCTTCTGTCAGTACTGAAAGAGTTAACTTTGTTCAGCTTTGAGAAGCTATTTTCTAAAGACAGGTTTGCTAGCATCAGCTATTGTGTACTGTAATTAAGTTTTAGTGATAAACATTCACATTGTTTAATCACATCACATTAGCTGGGCTGTGAGTTGCTGATCTCACATTCAGGGCATCTTCCATCTGGTATTAACCCTTGGTATCCTGTTGGTACCGTAACAGCATTTATATGAGACCTAGTGTCTCTGAGTGTGTGTGTGTACATATAGTGTTGAATATCCAATATTGACCAAGATGCAAGTGTGTCAGTCTACTGATTCAATCTACTGATGTGATAGGCAATGAATTAAGATAGTATAAAATCAAAATAATTGGTAAGATAAAAATAATTTGTTTATTTGTGGATTGACACACTTGACATATGTTTTTTAATTTGATGTATTGTGGTTATTATATCAAATGATTAATTGCATTTTCAATGCATTTTAAATTTTTATTGTAAAGAATATATTAATTGTTGTCACTTATATATTGATAAATTGATTCACAGTTATTTTTTTATATATGCTATTTTTTCACATATGTTAAATATATATCTGGTAGACAATATGATGATTATTCACTAGGTGGCGATATATTCAGTCATCAAAATACACTTTAATACATGTTTGGATGTTATATTGTTGCTGTTCACTAGAGGGCAACAGTGTACCACTTTTAATCACAATATTTGGCGCCATTATGGCTATTTAAATGTTTGTTCACTTATTTATGGTTAAGCTTGAGAAAGGGCTAATTGTGAGCCTGAAACGTTGCTTTGTCTTATCCCTGTTTGCACAATAAAAGGTTTTTGCACCAGCTGGAACATTTCTGTTTTCTTCATAGAGTCATATGAGACTGCTAGAGAGTCGTATTTAACCACAAGAGAGTTATTAAGACTGCCAGAAAACCAATGAGACTGCCAGAGAGCCAATTGGACTGCCAAAGAGTCATATGAGACTGCCAGAGAGTCATATGAGACTGCCAGAGAGTCATATGAGACTTTCAGAAAGTCATATGAGACTGCAAAAGAGTCATATGAGACTGCCAGAGTCATATGAGACTGCCTGAGAGCCAATGAGACTGCCAGAGAGCCAATGAGACTGCCAGAAAGCCAATGAGGCTGCCAGAAAGTCATATGAGACTGCCAGAAAGTCATATGAGACTGCAAAGAGTCATATGAGACTGCCAGCGTTTTATATGAGACTGCCAGAAAGTCATATGAGACTGCAAAAGAGTCATATGAGACTGCCAGAGAGTCATATGAGACTGCCAGAAAGTCATATGAGACTGCCAGAGAGCCAATGAGACTGCCAGAAAGCCAATGAGACTGCCAGAAAGTCAATGAGACTTTCAGAAAGTCATATGAGACTGTCAGAGAGTCATATGAGACTGCCAGCGTTTTATATGAGACTGCAAAAGAGTCATATGAGACTGCAAAAGAGTCATATGAGACTGCCAGAGAGTCATATGAGACTGCCAGAGAGCCAATGAGACTGCCAGAAAGCCAATGAGACTGCCAGAAAGTCAATGAGACTGCCAGAGAGTTATATGAGACTGCCAGAGTGTCAGTGAGACTGCCAGAGAATCATATGAAAATGCCAAAGAGCCAATGAGACTGCCAGAGAGTCATATGAGACTGCAAGAGTATTATATGAGACTGCCAGAGAGTTAATAAGACTGCCAGAGAGTCATATGAGACAGCGAGAGAGTCAGTGAGACAGCCAGATGGTCAATGAGACTGCGAGAGAGTCATGAGACTGCCAGAAAACCACATGAGACTGCCAGAGAACCACATGAGACTGACAGAAAATCAAATGAGACTGCCAGAAAATCATATGAGACTGCCAGAGAGTCATATGAGACTGCAAAAGAGTCATATGAGACTGCCAGATAGTCATATGAGACTGCAAGAGAGTTATATGAGACTGTCAGAGAGTCATATGAGACTGCCAGAGAGTCATATGAGACTGCCAGAGAGTCATATGAGACTGCAAGTGTCAGTGAGACTGCTAGAGATTCAATGAGACTGCCAGAGAGTAACATGAGACTGCCAGAGACTCAGTGAGACTGCTATGGAGCCTTATGAGACTGCCAGAATATCATATGAGACTGCCAGAGAGTCATATGAGACTGCCAGAGAGTCATATGAGAATGCCAGAGAGTCATATGAGACTGCCAGAGAGCTAATGAGACTACCAGAGAGTCATATGAGACTGTCAGATAGTTGATTAGACTTCCAGAGTGTCCCATGAGACTGACAGATAGTTAATAAAACTGCAAGGGAATCATGTGAGACTTCCAGAGAGTTAATGAGACTGCCAGAGTTAATAAGACTGCCAGAGAGTCAGTGAGTCTTCCATTAAGTCAGTGAGACTGCCAGAGAGTCATATGAGACTGCCAGATAGTCATATGAGACTTCCAGAGAGTCAATGAGACTGTCAGAGAGTCAGTGAGACTGCCAGAAAGTCAATGAGACTGCCAGAGAGTCATTGAGACTGCCAGAGAGTCAGGGAGACTGCTAGAGAGTCAGGGAGACTGCCAAAGAGTCATATGAGACTGCCAGAGAGTCATATACAAAAGCTCTCCCCTCAGGTGAGATGATCTAAGCAGTCTCGTCAGTATGGAGAGTTCCCTAACAAATGTTAGAAACACAAATTATACATTATACAGTTACCAGTAAGCAATAAAAAGAGAGACATGCAGAAAAAATAAGAATTATAGGAAAACATAATCTAGGCTTACATGGTGGTGAGAGTCCATGATCCGTTACTCTTTGGAATTACCTTTCCTCGCAACTAGGATGGGGCAAAGAGTCCCAAACCGCAAGAGCTCAGTAGAACGCCTCTAAGCAAAAGAGGTAGGAAAGGCAATGAGCAGAATATTAGGAGCAGGGGAAAAAAGATGTGCGTAAAAAATAAACCAACACAAAAAAAAAACAGGGTGGGGTCTCATGGACTCTCACCACCATGAAAGAAATTAATTTACCAGACAAGCATAAATCATGTTTACTTTCATACAGGTGGTGAGAGTCCATGTTCTTTTACTCCTGGGATCTAATACTCAAGCCGTGGAGTACACGAGTAATGAGAAATAAAGGCTGGATATAAAATCCGCAACCCAAAGAATAAATATGCAATTAAAGAGACCAACAGGCGAAAACAAAATTATCCTGACGCAATTGTCTCAAGACCTTCCTACCAAAGGCTGCCTTAGAAGAGGCAAAAAAGCCATCAAATTATCCATCTAGGTGGAGGCAGTGCCAATAAGCTTTATTAATAAAAAGATAGACCAAAGAGCAAAAGAAACGGCAGAAGTTTTCTGCCCCTTCTTGGAACCAGAAAAGTGTACAAACAGTCTGAAATCCTACAGAACTTCAAGGCTCTTACAACATTCAAGTTATGAAGAAGAAGTCTCTCTGAATAAATCTAGAATTAAGACATAAAGAAGGGACAACAATTCCTGACATATATCTAAAGACACCACCTTAAAAAAAAAAATCAACGTCCACAAAACAGCCTTATCCTGGTGAAAAATAAGATAAGGAGACTCACGTGAAAGAGCAGACAATTCAGAGACTTTTCAAGCAGAAGAAATAGCCAAGAGAAAACAAAACCTTCCAAGCAAGATACATTGGCTTAAGAACAGGTTAAATTCTAGCCATAGCTAGAACAAAACTATGAATGTCAGAAAGATATCACGGTCCAAATAGGACGAGCAAAATAAGTCCCCTGCACAATTATCTGATGCCACCCAGACAGGAACTAAATTGTCCTGTGATAAAACATATGAGTATGTCTCTGTACACAGCTAAACGAGTACTAAAGAGTTGTATCTGTGAATATGTGACCAGCATCGACCAAGCTTTTTCTATGTGTATAGCATAGCATTTCCCGAATTATGGATCTGTATTAGAAAACACAGTTCATACAGACTGTAATTGTACTAAAATAATTAGGAAAAGTCCCAAATCATCAATCTGATATATGCAATAGCTTGTCTGCATGTCTCAGACTGAGCACTCCCAGAGTCCGTCTCACTTGTCAGAACTTAGTAGTCCTCCTCCTCGAGACGACTCCTAGATCTGCACGCAGTTGTGCACTTCTCACTCAAGAGTAGTCTAGAGCAGAGACACGGCACGTGCAATCACGTGCCCCAAAAACTGTGACTGGCCATGTGACTGCAGATGTTAGGCTCATGTACTGGATCTGTATGTGGTCACATGATAAGATATGTGACCAATAATATTGCATACAAAATAATTAAATTGCAGAGCAGCCAGGGGGATGTGGGGCAATGCGGGACAGACGTGAATCTACCCGGGACAGCGGACAGACTCTTAAAATCGGCGCAGTTGGGTGGTATGAGCTGACGATGCCTCCAGTAATCAAATGAGTAAACAGAAAGCATCTAATGCAGAAAACATGAGACCAAATCCCTCCATACAAAACAGCACCAGAGAGAAAGAGACTGAAGAATTAGACAAACTAACGCTAGCTTCAACCTACTTACAACTATCAAAGAGAGATTCATGGAAACTAAATCAGAAAACAACAACAGTCTGCAAGCCAAAGCAGAAGGGCTCCCAGAACCAAAATAAATATTATATTACAGCAATAAACTGAAAGAGCTTGTCTAGAAAGGCAAACCTTAAAGGGACACTGAAACCAAAAAATTTTCTTTCATGATTCAGATAGAGCATGCAATTTTAAACAACTTTCTAATTTCCACCTATTATCAATTTTTCTTCATTCGCTTGCTATCTTTATTTGAAAAGGAAGAATGAAAGTTTAGAAGCCGGCCCAATTTTGGTTCACAACCTGGGTTGTCCTTGCTGATTGGACAGCACCAATACACAAGTGCTGTCCAGGGTCTGAACCAACAATTGGCTGGCTCCTTAGCTTAGATGCCTTCTTTTTCAAATAAAGATAGCTAGAGAACACAGAAAAAATGATAATAGGAGTAAATTATATAGTTGCTTTAAATTGCATGCTCTATCTGAATCATGAAAGAAAAAAAATTGGGTTTAGTGTCCCTTTAAGTTCTTTTTCCCAGAATTGTGATCTGGGGCAAGAATGTCTGGATCGGGGCCCATACCTTTAAGCAGCACTGGAATATGGAGTAGATTTTTGGACTTCTAGATTTGATCCAGAACAAACTAAGCTTCCAGGCAGAGCCAAAGGATACTTGTTTATGAGGGGAGAAAATAGACTTCTGTTTCCTGTTCTGACCAAAAGGGCAAAAACAATTAGAAACTCCAGAATAGCCTTTGAACTCCTGTCCTGAGGAAGAAAAGCTTTCTAGTCTACAGACAAAGTAGAGATAATATAATCCAAACAAAATCACTTTAAAAGAGAAAGAATATGTTCAACTTTTAACAGAAAAGAGTATGTCTGTAACATAACAAGAGGAAGACCCTAAATGTCAGAAAAACCTCCCACTTTGAGGAATTAGCAAATTCATAAACAAAAACATTAACCTTAGAGGGCACAGAGCTACTAAAAGGTAAATTATGAACTGTCAACTGCCCGTAAATACTGAAGGAGGCATAGCTGCCAACATGCCAGATACTGAAGAGAAAATAAAGTCCTAGCTCCAACATCACTTCGCAAAGCTTTTCAAGGATGGATTTAACTGCATTAGAGACATTTCTCATTGAATTCTGTAGTGGATTTACAAATGTGACTATATGATAAATTAGTCTTCTCCTAGGACAGAATCTGTAAGGAACAAACAAAAAGAGCAGTAACACCTTTAGAAGCGAGAGCAGCATTCAAATGCATTTAAACAATACAAATATGCTCCAGGTAATGTTTAAGATTAAGGCAATGATGCCGGAACATGTTAGGCGTGATCTTACAGTTTTTAATATGACTTAATAAAGATATGGACTGGACATTTTATCCAGAAAGCGTGGCGGCTTGATTTTTTCTTGACTGCTATTGATATTCCCTGATTGCCTGGCACCTTACTTTCCTTTTGTGGTTCAGCTGATGCTGATTGGAGCACCATCTGTCATATGGTGGAGGAGTGTCCGTGACGTAACAAAGTACCCGGAAGTTCAACAGGACTAGTGGAGCAAGGGGTGTATCGTAGTCGCTACAGAAGTGATTTACCCACCTCGGATCTGAAAGTGATGAACAGCATTATCACCTATCTGACAGCACAGTTTCCAAGTACAAAGGGCGGTGAGTAACCGGCCTTGTGGAAGGAGGTCATTCTGATTGCTGCTTTTGCGGACTGTTTGTATTCCACGCTGTGGAGTGGGAGCCGCTCACCGCATTCATGCTCAGTCTAGGACACTGATTTATGCACCACCTAGGTTTGATTGTGACTGGAGCTGGCCATATACTGCTATTCATAATCTTTTGCTTACTATAAACACATGTAACACTGATTAGAAAAGTGTTCAAAAGCTCAGATTCTAAAGTAGGTTACGGCACAGAAACAAAAAGCTCTATAGCAGCAAAAAACTACAAAAGTAGTAATGTGTATAAGAACAAAAATATAGTTATATCCCCACAAGGAGCTCTTGACGAAATGGAAATTACCCCCTCCAAAAGCAACTGCTTAAAAAAATGACTATGCAAAGGTGCATGATCCGACATGTAGGATAAAGCACTATGATACAGAGGAAACAAATCCGACCTATAGGTAGCGCACCTAAGAGAAAAGGAAGAAAGCGCACGTTAACCAACATTGGATAAAGAGAAAGAGCACATTAAAAAAAAAAAAAAGTACCTGAAGTTTGACACACGTCAAAAAAACGAGTGTCCTATACAAGCTAAATATCCAGCGTGCACAATCCTGAGGGCTTACATGCGCCAAGAAGCACACAAACCCGAAAGTCGACACGTGGGGAAGAAAAGCAAAAAACTTTATTGCACGTCAAAAAATTTAAAGGGGAATACACATTAATATTCTGTCTCAAGGCTATGTATACTAAAAATATATATACAAATTACCAAAAAGGCTTTGAGAGTGCCAAATAATAATAATACTTACCATAAGAAACTCATCTACCAGTAAAACCAGTAGAAAACCAAGCCAGTGATGAAACATATCAGCAGAGGATATGGAATAGGAGTATACTGAAGACCCAGCAGGAGGAGGCAAAGGACAGTTCCCTGCAACACCCGTGGAAGGCTAGTGACTAATGTCCCATGAGGTGAAAAAAGAGTCATTACCCATACTCCATACAACCGTCTGACAAGCACACTGCACTCTGAGGGGAAATGGGCCTCAAATCAGTCCAAGAACCCCTCTCACTGAATAATAATAAGCACATCTTCATTCTTCACCTTCCTCCAGCTGAGGCAAAGACAAGACTGAGGTGCCAGTAAGGTGGGAGGGGTTTTATAGAGCTCTCAGGGTTTGGGAATCTTTAGCTCTTCCTAGTGACAGGAAAGACTAATTTCCAGGAGTAATGCATTGTGGACTCTCACCACCTGTATAAAATAAATATATATATATATATATATATATATATATATATATATATATATATATATATATATATGTAAAAGCTTCACTTTTTGACAGGTAGAGAGAGAGCGACAGGAATGGCAGAGAGAGCGAGAGCATCTGAAAACAGAACTACAAAAGCGAGATGACATCATACGAGTGTACTCTGAGCGTGTGAGAGAGCTGGAATCCAGGAGACCTCTAGAGGAAGAGACACTGAAAGGTGAGAGGTCATCGACACTAAAGGTTGTCAAAGGCTCTGCAGTGATGGGCAGTTGGGGAGGAATGCTCTGCAGTGATGGCTACAAGGGAAGAATGCTCTGCAGTGATGGGCTACAGGGGAGGAATGCCCTGCAGTGATGGGCTACAGGGGAGGAATGCCCTGCAGTGATGGGCTACAGGGGAGGAATGCCCTGCAGTGATAGGCTACAGGAGGGTGATGTTCTGCAGTGATGGACTACAGGAGTGTGATGCTCTGCAGTGATAGGCTACAGGAGGGTGATGCTCTGCAGTAATGGGCTACGGGGGAAGAAAGCTCTGCAGTGATGGGCTACAGGGGAGGAATGCTCTGCAGTGATGGGCTACAGGGGAGGATCAGCCAATAGGAATGCAAGTGACGCCATGTTTAAACGCGTAACTTGCATTCAATATTCAGTGTATGGCGGTGATCTTACGAAGAGTATCCTCCACGCTACATGGCTCCGTGGTTGCTGGTCTTCAGTTCCGCGGTCATCTCTGCTCCGCGCCGTTTTGGTCCTGGATGAAGATGGAAGAAGTTGCAGGCTCCAAGAATACTTCACCGCCGCCTGGAAGAAGACCTTCTCCATCGGACTTCAGGAACGGTGAGTACCTCTTTTGGGCTTATAGCTGAAAAAGAGCTGAATGCCCCTTTAAGAGCAATGCCCATACAAATGCTACTTTAGGGGCAATGGGTAATTTAGGATTTTTTAGTGTTAGGTATTTTTTATTTTGGGGGTTTGGTGGGTGGGGGTTTTACTTTTAGGGGGGACTTAGAATTTTTTTAAGGTAAAAGAGCTGTTTAACTTAGGCCAATGCCCTACAAAATGCCCTTTTAAGGGCTATTGGTAATTTAGTTTAGATTAGAAGGCTTTTTTATTTTCATAGGGATTAGGTTTAATTTTTTTAATTTTTGATAATTTGCGGATAGATTACGAGTTTTGCGTTAAGCTGAAAAAGTAGCGTTAACAGGTCCTAACGCTGCTTTTTCACTACAAATGCTATTACGAGTCTTGCAGGTTTAGGGGCACAGCACACTTCTTTGGCCTTACCGCAAAACGACTTACGTAAACTTTGTAAACCCTTTTTTCTATGGGACATCCATAGCGCCGGTATTACGAGTCTGTCCTGCGAAGCCAAAAAGTGAGCGGTACACCCTCTACCGACAAGATACGTAACGCATAAAACTCATAACTAAAGTGCTAAAAAGTACACTAACACCCATAAACTACCTATTAACCCCTAAACCGAGGCTCTCCCGCATCACAAACACTAAAATAAAATTGTAACCTCTAATCTGCCGCTTTGGACATCGCTGCCACTATAATAAATATATTAACCCCTAAACCGCCGCACTTCGGCCTCGCAAACACTAGTTAAATATTATTAACCCCTAATCTGCCACCGCTAACATCGCCGCCACCTACTTTATACTTATTAACCCCTAATCTGCCACCACTATATTAAATGTATTAACCCCTAAACCTAAGTCTAACCCTAACCCTAACACCCCCTAACTTAAATATAATTTAAATAAATCTAAAGAAAATTACTATCATTAAACAAATTATTCCTATTTAAAACTAAATACTTACCTATAAAATAAACCCTAAGATAGCTACAATATAACTAATAGTTACAATGTATCTAGCTTAGGGTTTATTTTTATTTTACAGGCAAGTTTGTATTTATTTTAACTAGGTACAATAGTTATTAAATAGTTATTAACTATTTACTAACTACCTAGTTAAAATAAAGACAAATTTACTTGTAAAATAAAACCCAACCTAAGTTACAATAACACCTTACACTACAATTAAATAAATTAACTAGATTAAATACAATTAAATAAATTAAATTAGCTAAATCACAAAAAAACAAACACTAAATTACAGAAAATAATAAACAAATTACAAGATATTTAAACTAATTACACCTAATCTAATAGCCCTATCAAAATAAAAAAGCCCTCCCAAAATAAAAAAAAAAAACCCTAGCCTAAACTAAACTGCCAATAGCCCTTAAAAGGGCCTTTTGCGGGGCATTGCCCCAAAGTAATCAGCTCTTTTACTTGTAAAAAAAAATAATACAACCAACCCCCCAACAGTAAAACCCACCACCCACACAACCAACCCCCCAAATAAAATACTAATTAAAAAAACATAAGCTCCCCATTGCCCTGAAAAGGGCATTTGGATGGGCATTGCCCTTAAAAGGGCATTTAGCTCTTTTGCAGGCCCAAAGCCCTAACCTAAAAATAAACCCTCCCAATACACCCTTAAAAAAATCCTAACACTAACCCCCGAAGATTCACTTACCGGGAGAAGTCTTCATCCAAGCGGCAAGATGTCCTCAACGAAGACGGCAGAAGTGGTCCTCCAGACGGGCAGAAGTCTTCATCCAGATGACATCTTCTATCTTCATCCATCCGGCGTGGAGCGGCTCCATCTTCAAGACATCCGGCGCGGAGCATCCTCTTCAAACGACGGCTTCTTCGTAATAAATATCTCTTTAAGTGACATCATCCAAGATGACGTCCCTTAGATTCCGATTGGCTGATAGAATTCTATCAGCCAATCGGAATTAAAGTAGAAAAAATCCTATTGGCTGATTGGATCAGCCAATATGATTGAACTTCAATCCTATTGGCTGATCCAATCAGCCAATAGGATTGAGCTTGCATTCTATTGGCTGATTGGAACAGCCAATAGAATGCCAGCTCAATCCTATTGGCTGATTGCATCAGCCAATAGGATTTTTTCAATCATATTGGCTGATCCAATAAAAATACCTGTGAAGAGAAAAGAGAATACAATAGTGCAAAACTGTTTGTACACAGTGTAGTGTTGTAGAAAATATGCTCACCAGTATGTCGTCAACGTGTTTCGGCCTATATTAGGCCTTTCTCAAGACTATCAGTCATTTGGGGTACCTGGGCTTACTATTATCATTTATTTTAGGGCACCACCTTTTTTTTCTACTCCCATAACTACACTGCTTTTATCATTTTGCATTGTTTTATTTTTACCATTTATTGCACTCTCACTGTATGTAGTGTTTTTGTTTGTGTATCTCACTACACCACTCATTTTAGTAGCGCCTTTGGTCTTCAGACTGAAATAGCTTTTAGATTAATTTCTTCGCATACACTTAGGCTTTTTATATTGTATTTTATATATTTGTTTAATCACATCCAGAGAGCAGACTTCCAAGTGATAAGAAAGGCTCAAGTGTGTCTTGTGTTTAACTTGTTTATCTGCTTAAGTAATGTAATTCTATTGTGGCATGTCAAAGTGCGTTTTCCCTCTATCTAATGTACAATATTCTTTCAACCCCCCATCTGGGGTCAGACCTGCATAAATACTGGGCATATAGCCTTCAATAAAGAGCATTCTGTTTTAACCTTCAATGTGGAGCCTGGTCTCATGTTTGAGGGGGGAATTAGCTGGGTTGTGAGTTGTTGATCTCACATTCAGGGCATCTTCCATCTGGTATTAACCCTTGGTATCCTGTTGGCACCGTAACAATTGGTGGCAAGCGACGGGATGATCCTTATCGCCCAGAAGAGCAACTACACAAGCCAGTAACCTCAGGAAGAGGGGGATTATTACAATACTGACTAAGATGGAAGGAGTACCAGGGACCGAAGGAACCAATGGGCCCAGCATATCTGTAACAATCAACTCACTTGTAATTGTAATTACCAAGATATCATGTAAAATTGAGGATGTGTTACAAGAGTTGAGGATGACAGTACACTATATGCTTTTAGTGAACTGTATAACACTTGTTGTTAATTTTGCCGGACAGCTAGCTCCCAGTAACTGGAGTGTCTATTAGTGGGAGTTGACTTTGGCAGGTATTCGTAGCAATGGATATACAGAGATAAACAGTAGTGCAGAGGTTAAATATACATCAGGATGCAGTTAGTAGAGAGAGATCAGGGTTAAATGCAAACAGCTTCAGTCTACAAACAGTAGTGCAGAGGTTAATTGTACTTCAGTATGCAGTTAGTAGAGAGAGTTCATGGTTAAATGCAAGCAGCTTCACTATACAAATCTTACACTTGTAGTATGTTTAAGTTTACTTCAGAAGAGAGTTGCACAGTGTTTTTATGAAAGTATATACAGCACCTGTCCAGAAGTCGCTGAATGAGATTTCCCCTTTAAGCAAACAGCAGCTGCTGTGAGTGCGATGTGTGCAGCACAGAGATCCGGTCCCAATGAGCTTGGTGAGCAGTGTGAAGGCTGTGGTCCCTGCGTTTCCTGTTTGCTGAGTGGCGTGTCACGCCAGGTTGTTAGGAATACTCACAAGCAGACCCTGGATGGGTGAGGTGTGGAGTGAAGTCCTGCTGCAGTTATGTAATGTCAGCTCCGGCTGAAGTAGAGGTATGCTGATAGAAAAGGAAATAAATACACAGTTTAAATCCTGTTATGCTGTAGAAAAGGTAAGGACTGGAACTGTAGCTATTACACTTCAATAAACCAGCAAAGGACCATGGGAGGAAGCAGGTTTATATTGGGTTCAGGTAGGAAGTTAACAAGATGTAAAGGTGGTATAAAGTATTTGCTTGACACATTTAAGGTGGAATAGGAGGATCATGACACATCCCCCCCCCAAAGATCCATCAAGAAGGGATCAGGGTGCGGGACGATCGGGATGGCGCCTATGAAAGAGAGACACCAGCTGGGGAGCCGAGAGGTTGGCTGCAGGCTCCCAAGAATCTTCAGAGGAATCAAACCCAGCCCAATGGACAAGGTACTGCAGTTGTCCATTGCATCGACGAGAGTCCAAAACCGAATGTACTTCATATTCGGGATCCGGCGTCGGGGACACCAGAGCAGGAAGAGGCAGAAAACGAGAGGTATCACAGGGTTTGATCAATGATATATGAAAAGTCGGGTGGATGCGATAAGTAGCAGGGAGCTGTAAGGTAACAGTAAGTGGGTTGCGAATGGCTACAATTGGAAAAGGACCAACAAAGAGATTGTTAAACTTCCTGCATGGTGAGGGTATTTTAAGATTTTTTGTGCTCAACCAAACCATGTCCCCAACCTTGTAATTTGGTTGTGGACGATGCCGTAAATCATAGTAGCGCTTTTGAGAAGCTTGTGCATGCTTGATATTGCTTTGGACCACATTGTATGTTAGTTTAATAGAATTGATGAGATCATTAACTTGAGGACAAGGAGTGTGAGAGGATGATAAGGGATGGAACCGTGGATGGAGTCCTGAGTTGATATAGAAAGGTGAAAATCCGGTAGAAGAGTTAGTAGTATTGTTGTATGCGAATTCTGCTTGAGGTATGTAGGAGACCCATGATTCGTGTGTGCTAGAGCAGAAGCATTTTAAGTACTGCTCTAGCCACTGGTTTGTCCTCTCACAGAGACCATTTGACTGCGGGTGGTATGAGGTGGTGAGATGTTGCTGAATGGAAAGAGAGGAACAGAGAAATTTCCAAAACTTTGAGGTGAACTGCGAGCCTCTGTCACTCAATACAGATGTAGGTAATCCATGAAGGCGCACAACCTCTTTGATAAACAGCTCGGCGGTTTGTTGTGCTGTAAGGAGAGAGTCAGTTGGTATAAAATGAGCCATACGAGAAAATAGATCCACTACGACAAATATGGCAGTCTTTCCTTGGGATCTAGGGAGATCAACGATAAAGTCCATAGAGAGGCTTTTCCATGGGCAATCTGGAATGGGTAGGTTTTGTAACAGGCCAATAGGCAATTGGTGTGAAGGCTTAGAGGTCTCTGACAGGTGGGGCAGGACTTGACATAGGCTTTTACTGAGTTTTTCATGGAGGGCCACCAAAAATGTCTTTGTAGGAGATCCAGTGTCTTTTGTACACCTAAGTGTCCAGCCAGTGTAGAATCATGTGTGAGTTGTAAAGCCTTGTCACGGAGAGAGGGAGGTATATAAAACTTAGAGTTGTTACATAGGATACCATTGTCATCCATAGATAAAGTGTAGGAACTTGTAGTGGGATCCAATTGTTGTTGGGTTTTGAGCTCTGAAAAATCCTTGGACATGAAACCAATGAAGGATGTTTTAGGGATTATAGTTGCGTAGGAAGGATCAGAGTGGGGCTTATGGTCCTTGCGTGAGAGTGCGTCAGCTTTACCGTTTTTTGATCCGGGGCGGTAGCTTATGGTAAAATTGAACCGGGAGAAGTAGAGGCTCCAACGAAGTTGACGAGCAGAGAGAGTGCGATTGGTTTGGAGGTATTGGAGATTTTTGTGATCGGTGAGAATAGTTATAGGGTGTTCTGCCCCCTCCAGTAAGTGTCTCCACTGATCAAAGGATGACTTGATGGCTAATAACTCTTTTTCCCCTGTGGGGTAATTCAACTCAGTGGGTGTTAAAAGTCTGGAGAAATAACAAACAGGATGGATCTGTTTTTCAGGAGAGGACCTTTGAGAAAGAACTGAACCGATGGCATATTCGGAAGCGTCAACTTCTAATATGAACTGAGCTTTGCTGTTTGGTAATTGAAGAATAGGTGATGTCACAAACAGGGACTTGAGGTCATTGAAGGCTTTTTGAGACTGAGGGGTCCAGAGGAAAGGCTTTGTCGTCTTAGTGAGATTTGTTAATGGCTTAGTGATAGCTGTGAAATTACGGATAAAGCTCCTGCAAAAGTTTGCAAAGCCTAAGAAGCGTTGTACTTCTTTGATAGTGGTTGGTGTAGGCCAAGATGTGATGGCTTTGATTTTATTGTCTTCCATCATAATGGTACTTTGACTGATACGGTAACCTAGGAATGAGACTTCTGTAGCATGGAAGAGACATTTCTCTAATTTTACGTAAAGCCTATGTGACCTTAGTCTGGACAACACTTGCCTGACATGTATGACATGTTCTGAAAGGGAAGAAGAATAGATTAGAATATCGTCAAGATAGACCACCAGAAAAGTGTCTAAGATGTCCCTAAAGATATCGTTGATAAAATTCTGGAATGTCGCCGGGGCGTTGCACAGACTGAATGGCATAACAGTATATTCAAAAAGACCATACCTAGTCCTAAATGCTGTCAGCCACTCGTCCCCGGACCTTATTCTAACAAGGTTGTATGCGCCCCTAAGGTCTAGTTTGGTAAATATAGTAGCGCCACTCAACCTCTCAACCAATTCTGGGATTAGAGGTAGCGGGTACCTGTTCTTTATCGTGCGTTTATTTAATTCACGATAATCTATAATAGGGCGCAAGGACCCGTCCTTGTTTTTTACAAAAAAGATGCCGGCACCAGCAGGGGAAGTGGAGGGACGGATGAAACCTTTTTTTAAATTGTCAGTTATGTAGTTTTTTAAATGTTGTAACTCAGGTCTGGACAGGGGATAGATATGGCCGTAGGGAATGGTGGCTCCAGGTAACAGGTCAATGGGGCAATCGTAGGACCTGTGTGGAGGTAATGACTCGGCCTCTTTCTGATCGAAGACATCAGAGAAATCTGAATACTGAGGAGGAATAGAAGGAGCAGAGGTAGTGAGTAAATGAGCGGTTGGGAAACAGGTCTTAGAGCAGTAAGAAGAGGGAAAGGATAGAGTAAGTGTGTCCCAATGCACCGTGGGTTGGTGTAACTGTAACCAGGTAATTCCCAGAACTATAGGATAGAGAGGGGATGATATAATTTCAAAGGTAATGGTCTCAGAATGACCAGAGGCAGTAGTAACCAGTAAGGGAATAGTCTGTTGCATGACAGGACCAGATGGTAGATGTGAACCGTCAATAACTTTGAGAGGCAGAGGTGTGTTTTTGAAAGAAGAAGGTATTTTATTAACAGTGACTAAACTCAAATCAATACAGTTGGCACATGCTCCGGTATCTATGATGACTTCACACTTTATCCTGTGTTGTTCCCACTGCAAGGATAAGGGTAATGTTAGATAGGCAGTGGCAATATTTTTTGTGTTTAGGCAATGGTTGAAAGGGTGCACCTTACCTATCTTCTGTTTAAGTAGTAGTGGACACTCCTTAACAACATGGTCTGCTGATGCGCAATACATGCACAAATTTAATGTACGGTGTCTCAATTTCTCTTGTGGAGAGAGGGGTCCACATAGAAAACTAATGTCCATAGGTTGCTCAGGTGGTGAAGTAGATGGCGTCTGTAAAACCGTGCGCAGAGGGGGGTTAGAGGGGCTTTTTTCTTGCCTCCTCTCCCTAAGTCTACGGTCAATAGTAGTGGTAAGGATGTACAGTTCTTCCAGGCGGTCTGGAATACCTACTCTGGCGAGTTCATCCTTAATGTCTTCGGATAAACCAAGGCGATACTGTTTTTTCAGAGAAACCTCATTCCAGAGGGAATCTCTGGCCCATATCCTAAAACGAGTGATATACTCTTCAACTGGGGCTTTAAGCTGTTTTAAACCTCTGAGTTTGCCCTCAGCTGTAATCTGGCGGTAGGGATCATCATAAAGAGAGGAGAGGGCTTTAAGGAAGCAGTCCAGGGAATTCAGTATTGGGTCTTGTGACTCATAGAAAGAGTCAGCCCAGACCCTTGGCTCTCCCCTAAGGTATGATAGGATGGTTAGTACTTTGGCCCTGTCAGTGGGGTAGGTCCTAGGGCGTAAATCGAAAAGCAATAAGCATGCATTACGAAATTGACGAAAAGTGGAGCGGTCCCCTGAGAACTTTTCGGGGTATGAAACCTGGGGTTCAGCATGATGGTCATTTCCAGAGTTTCTATTTGATAACACTTCCCTCAAGCAAGCTTTAAGGCTTTGATTTTCCACCTGCAAATCCCTGAAAGCCTGGGTTAGGTTATCCAGTCTTTGATTTAGGCTGTGTAGCTGGGGAGTGACATCAGTGGGCTCCATGGCTACTATATAGGGCTGGTTTATTATGTAACAATCAACTCACTTGTAATTGTAATTACCAAGATATCATGTAAAATTGAGGATGTGTTACGAGAGTTGAGGATGACAGTACACTATATGCTTTTAGTGAACTGTATAACACTTGTTGTTAATTTTGCCGGACAGCTAGCTCCCAGTAACTGGAGTGTCTATTAGTGGGAGTTGACTTTGGCAGGTATTCGTAGCAATGGATATACAGAGATAAACAGTAGTGCAGAGGTTAAATGTACATCAGGATGCAGTTAGTAGAGATAGTTCACGGTTAAATGCAAGCAGCTTCACTATACAAATCTTACACTTGTAGTATGTTTAAGTTTACTTCAGAAGAGAGTTGCACAGTGTTTTTATGAAAGTATATACAGCACCTGTCCAGAAGTCGCTGAATGAGATTTCCCCTTTAAGCAAACAGCAGCTGCTGTGAGTGCGATGTGTACAGCTTGGTGAGCAGTGTGAAGGCTGTGGTCCCTGCGTTTCCTGTTTGCTGAGTGGCGTGTCACGCCAGGTTGTTAGGAATACTCACAAGCAGACCCTGGATGGGGGAGGTGTGGAGTGAAGTCCTGCTGCAGTTATGTAATGTCAGCTCCAGCTGAAGTAGAGGTATGCTGATAGAAAAGGAAATAAATACACAGTTTAAATCCTGTTATGCTGTAGAAAAGGTAAGGACTGGAACTGTAGCTATTACACTTCAATAAACCAGCAAAGGACCATGGGAGGAAGCAGGTTTATATTGGGTTCAGGTAGGAAGTTAACAAGATGTAAAGGTGGTATAAAGTATTTGCTTGACACATTTAAGGTGGAATAGGAGGATCATGACAATATCAGACAGAACCCCCGAAGAAACAAGCTTTGATCGGGCGGTTAAAATAAGACTGGCACATTATGGCCCCAACCCATCTGCGGAAATTATCGACTGGGTCATAGCAGCTGTGGAGGCCAACCTACTTCGCCAAAGCGGCGCTGCAGCAGCCCAAGTCACAGCAACCCCAGTGGAAAAGGGAAAAGTACATTTTGCAGCTTTTAAAAACTTCCTGGAAACAGAAGGAGAGATTGATGGGTACCTTGCGGATTTTGAGAGGCAATGTGCACTACACAAGGTACCCGCGGAGGACTGGGTCATGATATTATCCGGAAAATTATCCGGCCGGCCAGAGAGGCTTTTCGGGCCATTCCAGATGAGGAAGTCGGGGATTATAATACTGTAAAAGAGGCTCTGCTCTCCAGGTATGCGGTTACACCGGAGGCATACCGGAGGCGGTTCAGAGACACTGTTAAATTAGCTGGTGATTCCTACATTGAGTGGGCATATAAGGTGCACCGCACGGCATCTTACTGGATGGCGGGGTGCCAAGCCGTATCTGGGGAAGAGGTGCTGCAGCTATTCCTGTTGGAACATTGCTTTGACAAGTTATCAGCAGGAGTTAGAGAGTGGGTTCGGGACCGTAAACCCTCCACCCTGCATGAAGCTGCTCGCCTGGCAGATGAGTATACGGATGCCCGCAAACTGGACACTGCTACCACTAAGCCCCCTGCTAGAGAGGAGTACAGACCCCCAGTCACCCCAGCAGCTGCCAGTTACCAACCCCCGGCGCACCGCTATACAAACGGCCTCCGGCCACGAACTATCCTCAGAGAGCCCGGTTCAATTCACGGGGCTACTCACAGCCTATTCGGTGCTTTGGATGTAAGCAACTTGGGCACAAAAGACCAGAGTGTCCCCTAAATGCAGCGAAGCAAGCACAGTCCTGGAGAAGACCCCCCGGCGGAATCCCACGTAACACTCAGCCTGCGGCCCACTATGTAGAGGAGCAAGAATGCTGGGGCATCCTACATGAAGCAGACCCCGTGCAAGCTGCCCACCAGAATAACCTTCAACTGGTTAAAGTGAATGGGAAGGAGGTCAGTGGTCTACGGGATACTGGTGCTACCATGACCTTGCTTCAAAAGAACTTGGTGTCTGAGAAACAGCACACTGGAGACACTGTGGCTGTGAGGGTAGCAGGGGGCACTGTGTTCCGCCTACCTGTTGCCCAGGTACATTTGGATTGGGGAGTGGGTGCTAGACCTGTGAATGTGGGGGTCATGAAGGACTTACCTGCTGATGTTCTCCTTGGAAATAACTTGGCCCCCCTTGTTTCTGCCTATGATCCCATGGGTCCCACCGATGTTAACCCTGTGACTACCCGTGCCCAGATCCATGCCGCAGAGACTGACCCACCTGCTGCTGAGCCCCAGGACGCTGAGCTCAGTAAATCTCTATCCGCTATTGATACGTGGAAGTCCTGTTACAATGCGCTGATGAAGGAGAAGAGTCAAGTAGAGGATGAAATGGTCACGATAAACAATCTCCTAACAGTGCTAGCGGGAGAGAAGAGGAGCGCAGAGGAAAAAGCACGTTTAGAACAGGAATCTCTGCTAGACAAGCTGCACCGACAGACTGCAGAAAACACCAGCTTGAGAGTGGAACATGAAGCATTAAAGACAAACTTAGCGACACTGGAGGAGAAGCTGACGCTGGCTCATAGTGAGGTGCAGCAACTCAAGGGCACCCTATGTCAGTATGAAGGGATTGTGGATACCTATAAAGAGCAGGTACAAAAACCACGTAAAGAAGCTGATAAGATTTTGAAGGACTGTTTAGCCCTGGTCTGGGCACTGAAGAAGTTGAACCCTTATTTATACGGGCAGGAATGCTCTCTCATAACGGGAATACAGATGGATTGTCCCGGCAAACTGACATGCCTACCACCTCCTAGTCCGGTCATCCCCAGGTTGACCCGTCAAAGGGTCAAGCCGGGTCTGCCGGAGTGTTCCACTAGGAGGGAGCTATGTGACAGACCCTTCTGTCAGTACTGAAAGAGTTAACTTTGTTCAGCTTTAAGAAGCTATTTACTAAAGACAAGGTTGCTAGCCTCAGCTATTGTGTACTGTAATTAAGTTTTAGTGATAAACATTCACATTGTTTAATCACATCCAGAGAGCAGACTTCCAAGTGATAAGAAAGGCTCAAGTGTGTCTTGTGTTTAACTTGTTTATCTGCTTAAGTAATGTAATTCTATTGTGGCATGTCAAAGGGCGTTTTCCCTCTATCTAATGTACAATATTCTTTCAACCCCCCATCTGGGGTCAGACCTGCATAAATACTGGGCATATAGCCTTCAATAAAGAGCATTCTGTTTTAACCTTCAATGTGTAGCCTGGTCTCATGTTTGAGGAGGGAATTAGCTGGGTTGTGAGTTGCTGATCTCACATTCAGGG
The DNA here is from genome assembly GCF_027579735.1 of Bombina bombina. Classification (NCBI taxonomy): domain Eukaryota; kingdom Metazoa; phylum Chordata; class Amphibia; order Anura; family Bombinatoridae; genus Bombina; species Bombina bombina. The sequence goes on along the minus strand of NC_069509.1, from coordinate 7,881,778 downwards.
CATCTTCCATCTGGTATTAACCCTTGGTATCCTATTGGTACCATAACAATTGTATTTTATCCATTTGTATTTACTCAGATATCTCTATTGTATTCCCATCATGGATCCATAAACTGTTTTATTATCATTGCTTTATTATCATTGCTCTATTAACATTGCTTTTATTATCATTGTTGTATAATAAATTGTTTTAATATATTTATATTTAGAAGCCCTGCCTATTCAGCTTTTTTAGCGCCTATTCCCTCCCCTCTCATTGTTAATAAGAATAATGCAGGTGTCAGCGATGTCGGGGGCAGCAGATTAGGGGTTAATAAGTGTAAGATTAGGGGCCTTTAGACTCGGGGTTCATGTTAGGGTGTTAGGTGTAAAGATAAAATGTGTGTTCCCCATAGGAATCAATGGGGCTGCGTTACTGAGTTTTACGCTTCTTTTTGGCAGGTGTTAGACTTTTTCTCAGCCGGCTCTCCCCATTGATGTCTATGGGGAAATTGTGCACGAGCACATACAACCAGCTCACCGCTTACTGAAGCAGCGCTGGTATTGCAGTGCGATAGGGAGCAAAACGCTGGGTTTGTAAAAACCTGTAATACCAGCGCTGCATGTAAGTGAGCGGTGAGACAAAACTGCACGTTAGCACCGCATAGCTCCTAACACAAAACTCGTAATCTGGCCGTTGGTTTATTATTTTCTATAATGTTAGACTTTTTTATTTTTTGTAATTTTAGATTCATTTCAACTCATTTTTTTTAATTTATTTTTGTTGTTAAAATTGCTTTTATTGTCATATGGTACCTTACATTTTACAGTTTACATTTTTCTTTCAATACAACAATTCTTCACATATTAGAATCAAACTGTTTCTAACAACGTGCAGTTCGAAACTTCTCAAAAACATTTAAAATATGTCACAAGTAAAAATCAACAAATGTATTTGTTCACAACTAGTTAGTGTGTAGTCGTACAATTCTAATCACATTACCCGTTAGTGTGAATTCTATCTCACTTTTGCCTAAGTGCGTCTACCTCTAGCTTCTGTGAGCATAATCCATGGCTCCCATATGGTGAGGAATTGGTCCTTAGTCGCTAGTAGGTCAGCTGCCAGACTAGACATCTTATAGAAGAGGTCTATTTTTCGCTCTATGAGTAAGAATCCTGGGGGTTCTGTATTCCAGTATTTGGCAAGGCACATTCTGGTAGCTGTGCAGGTTATAGCTATCAACTTATTTTGGCTAGTGGTAAGTCCTGTAACTGGAAAGTGCAGTAGTGCGTACTCAGGGAGTAATTCTATCTCTTTGTCAAAAATGTTACCTAGTAAATTAGCTGTGTCCTTCCAGAAGGGTTGTATTTTACTACAGTTCAACCATGTATGTAGATATGTCCCCTCCTCCCTGCAACCTCTAAAGCAAAGATTATTATCCTTACCTCCCGTCTTGATTAATCTGGAGGGGTGTAGATACCATCTAAATGCAGCCTTTATGTAATTTTCCTGTAGTGGGGAACTAATAGTAAATGAGGTCCCTCTTCGCAGTGTTTCGACCCATACTTGGGCTGACCATTCTTTACCTTATTCTTTTTCCCATTTGTGCATAAATGCTGTTTTGGTAATGGGGCATGACTTATTAAATATGGGGCACAATTTGGCCATTGATCTCTTGGTCTTTGTTTTGACAGACAGAGAATTTCAAAAGATGTAAAGCTATGTGTGAGAGCTTTTCCGAGCACCTCTGCTACTCTTGATCTCAATTGGAAATAATAAAACCAGGTGTTGTTATCAGATGGGTCTAACTCATTTTATTGTTGTACCGAGAAGAACTTACCATTAACAAGTGTATCAGCTATCCTGTACAAGCTCCTGTTTATCCATTTACCTTGTACTATTTTATCTAAGGAGGAGTTTAGATCTATCAGTGGGGCGACTGTCGAGTTATTATTTAGTAACGGAAAAAGTTTGGTGGTTCTATCCCACATGAACAAGGTGTGTGCAATAGCTATATAGCTTCCCCCCTTATAAGGTCAATTTATCTTAGCCGTCCACAGTAGTTTGGCTATATCATCTATTCCCATTATGTCCGCTTCTAATTGTATCCATTGGATATCGGCCGATCTATTATGCCACAGGGCAGTTTGTGCCATTCTGGAAGCATTATAATATGAGACCAAGTGTGGTAGGCCCAACCCACCCCCTGATCTAGTTAATATTTGCTTGTTTATCCTTGCTCTTTTATTATACCAAATGAAGGCCTGGATGTCCCTTTGTAGGTTGTTAAGGTCTGTAAGTGGAACTGAGATGGGTAGCGATCTGAAGAGATAGAGCAATCTCGGCAGGGTCGTCATTTTAGTCGCTACAATCCGTCCCAGTAATGAGATTTTGTATTTGGACCATTTAGTCATAAATTGTCTTATGTGAGTCATTTGGGGTTTGTAATTATATCGATAGAGATTATGACCATCTGCTGTAATGTTTATTCCTAGATATTTAATGTGCTTGTTTGCCCATTTAAAAGAGAAGCTGATCTCAAGTAATTTTTTGGTGGAGTTTGGTATGTGAATGCCTATTGCCTTGCACTTATCGTTTATTTTATAGCCTGATAAGGTACTAAATCGCTGTTACGTGGAGTATAAGGGGGTAATGACAGTAGGGGCTTCGTCAAAGTCAGTATCACGTCGTCTGTGAATAAGGCCATCTTGTATTGATTGGTCCCTATCGCTATGCCTGTTATATCTATACAGTTTCTTATTTTGATCACGAGGTGTGACAGACCCTTCTGTCAGTACTGCAAAGGAAAGGATGCCCAGGCGCCTACCCTAAGGGGCTAGGTAATAGTGTATATAAATAATAGCAACTTTATTACATGTAGATAAAAAAAGCCGTGATTAGACAGTAATTAAAAGGCAATGTAGTTGATAGTATAATCTAAACTTCATGGATCCATGATCAATTTAAAAAGTTAAAACAGATAAACAATCAATAAAAACAATGGTAAATACAAAAACAATGGTCAGATAATGTACAATCAAAATTTGAGAGCCAGACAGTCCCAAATATATCCGAAATATATAAATATCCGAAATATATAAAAATAAAAATAAAAATAAGTCCAGAAATACAAAAATATATATATAAAAAGTCTAAAGTCAATCCAAAATGGTGTCTACAATCCTGTGATGTGTGTGAGAAACCAAAAAAACATCAATAAAAATTCCAATAAAAAATATAAAAATAGTGTAAAAAATAAGAAAAATACGTATGTTCCAAATTTGGTATGTTCAATAAATATGATCCAAAAACATAGTCAAATCCCAATAGGAGGTGATGTGTTCAGGGGAATGGTGGTGGTGTAACAAAATCAAAAAATGACGATGTGCTGCAAAGTCCCAAACTACTATAAGAGTTTAAAAATCAAAAACAAGATGAAACAAGTGACAATAACCGATCCACCTGTGGAGAAAAACAGAAACAAAATATAGTGCAGTATGTACTAAAAAAATGGCGAATAATGCAATAAGGCTTACCAGTGCTGGTCTACGCGTTTCGGCCTGTACTAGGCCTTTCTCAAGACTGGTTTATGCTTATTAGTGGTGGCCTTATATAGGGTGTTTAACCGGAAGTCGTAGATTGCTTTCACTTCCGTTTTTCTTTTTCAGACAACAAACTAGTTTAGACTTAAACTTCATTTTGCGGTTCTAAATAGTTTGCGGTTGTGGATAATTTAGGAAATACACTGTTTAGGGGTGGTTTAGAATTACGTGATTGGCCACATTACGGAGGTGTGGGATTTCTTTCACTTTTGATTGGAGATGAGAGAAATGATTTATTTAAACGGAAATTCTTGGTAAAAAGATACCGGATTTTCGAAATTCAATAATGTCATACTTCTTACTGGATCTGCGAGATTCAATGTTGTTGTAATTACTCGATTTTTAGCTGTATATAAATAAATTGTATTAAAGTGAAATGGTGTGTTATAGAACCTTCTTTATCTTTTTCTTTTCTCTTTGTTGTTAGACAAAAAAAAGAGTAAGTTTAAATATCGTCTGCATCTGTTGGATGCGGACAATTGTTACTTTCTTTAGCTTGATGCACAAGATAATAAAGGGATTCTTTAGCATTGGTTATGAATCACATTAGGAGTGGGGATAGCGTTTTTTTAAATTACTGACACTTCTGATATAGTGGAGATTCAATTGATAAAGTCTCATTATGTGTAAAATGAAATCAAGAGTCTGTTATGACAACTTCTGGTGTTTGTCTTCCTAATAGGTGAGTTCTGTTGTATTGCTTATGGATTGAATTAGGAGTGAAGAAAGCATATTCCACAAACTGACAGTTTAATGAAGAAAATACTAATAAAATCTAATTGTATGTAAAGTGAAAATTCTATTATAACACCTTTGGCTGCTATTGTTGTTATTTCTAATACTTATTCCATAATAAGAAAGCAATTCGAAGGGAAGGGGATTTTATTAGTATTTTCTTCATTAAACTGTCAGTTTGTGGAATATGCTTTCTTCACTCCTAATTCAATCCATAAGCAATACAACAGAACTCACCTATTAGGAAGACAAACACCAGAAGTTGTCATAACAGACTCTTGATTTCATTTTACACATAATGAGACTTTATCAATTGAATCTCCACTATATCAGAAGTGTCAGTAATTTAAAAAAACGCTATCCCCACTCCTAATGTGATTCATAACCAATGCTAAAGAATCCCTTTATTATCTTGTGCATCAAGCTAAAGAAAGTAACAATTGTCCGCATCCAACAGATGCAGACGATATTTAAACTTACTCTTTTTTTTGTCTAACAACAAAGAGAAAAGAAAAAGATAAAGAAGGTTCTATAACACACCATTTCACTTTAATACAATTTATTTATATACAGCTAAAAATCGAGTAATTACAACAACATTGAATCGCGCAGATCCAGTAAGAAGTATGACATTATTGAATTTCGAAAATCTGGTATCTTTTTACCAAGAATTTCCGTTTAAATAAATCATTTCTCTCATCTCCAATCAAAAGTGAAAGAAATCCCACACCTCCGTAATGTGGCCAATCACGTAATTCTATACTACGGCCAATCACGTAGCCCCAATATACACTAAAAAACATAGACACACCTTCCTTAGAGCCAATCAAAAGCGCCTACTCTAAGTCGTGACGTCACGACCAATCGGGTTTGTCTAATTACGGACCAACGTATAATACTCTCAAATTTCAAATTTGTACACAAGGGATCTATTTCTATAACCACAAGAGTGAGATGACACTCCCTTACAAAAATTTGAGTATATATACCTCCATTCAAACACAAACGATCATTATTTCTAGATCGCAACCAATACCAGGACCGGAAGTGACGTCACGAGGCTAACGTAGCCCACTAAAGAAATATATACTATACACCAGTGCTTTCCAAACTGTGTGTCGGGACACATTAGTGTGTCGGCAGCAGTGTGTAGGTGTGTCTCTGCTTCAACACAAATTGTTTAGAATTGAAAAAAAAAATTTGGTTTCTAACTTTCTGCCTGCATGCTACGCATATCACGTGGTTGACACGTGATTGATACCTAGTGCGTCACAGATCATCTTACCCTATTGGCGCAGCTCAGCGGGAACAGAAACTATTCCCATTGGCGGCTTTGGCTGCACATTAGCTCTTGACTGCACGTGTAGTCTCCACAATCGGCTCGTGACTGCATGTGTAGTCAGTGAGTGGGATAGCAGTGTGTTTGCAGCGCGTGCAGTAGTCAGTAAGACTCGCAGAGCTCTAAGGGTGGCATCTTAAACGCTGAGCTGAAGTCAGAAGTCAAAGGGTTGGGGTTTTTTGCAGCTAGCTCCAAATAATAGTACATTGCTGCTCCTGCTAGTGATATATGGATAGGAAGTGGAAGCCTAAAATGCTTGATGATGTAATGTGAGTGTCTTTATCTAACATTCCACCAAATATTCAGAAACTGTGTTCATCCCATCAACCTCATACATCCCATTAAAATAGTAAGTAGCTATTGGTGTTATTAATTATTGCACATACATACTGTTACTTGTAAATACATTTTGTTATTATGTAGTTTATGTATGTGTCCGTATCTCTTAAAACAAAATAGTTTAACCTCCTGTTTGCTAGTACAACTGAATTAATGTGACGCGAAATGATGTAGGTCTAAAAAGTGTGTCACCAACATGAAAAGTTTGGAAAGCTCTGCTATACACTTTACCATTAAATAAACCACCCCTAAAAAGTGTATTCCCTAAATTATCCACAACCGCAAACTATTTAGAACCGCAAAATGAAGTTTAAGTCTAAACTAGTTTGTTGTCTGAAAAAGAAAAACGGAAGTGAAAGCAATCTACGACTTCCGGTTAAACACCCTATATAAGGCCACCATTAATAAGCATAAACCAGTCTTGAGAAAGGCCTAGTACAGGCCGAAACGCGTAGACCAGCACTGGTAAGCCTTATTGCATTATTCGCCATTTTTTTAGTACATACTGCACTATATTTTGTTCCTGTTTTTCTCCACAGGTGGATCGGTTATTGTCACTTGTTTCATCTTGTTTTTGATTTTTAAACTCTTATAGTAGTTTGGGACTTTGCAGCACATCGTCATTTTTTTATTTTGTTACACCACCACCATTCCCCTGAACACATCACCTCCTATTGGGATTTGACTATGTTTTTGGATCATATTTATTGAACACACCAAATTTGGAACATACGTATTTTTCTTATTTTTTACACTATTTTTATATTTTTTATTGGAATTTTTATTGATGTTTTTTTGGTTTCTCACACACATCACAGGATTGTAGACACCATTTTGGATTGACTTTAGACTTTTTATATATATATTTTTGTATTTCTGGACTTATTTTTATTTTTATTTTTATATATTTCGTATATTTATATATTTCAGATTTATTTGGGACTGTCTGGCTCTCAAATTTTGATTGTACATTATCTGACCATTGTTTTTGTATTTACCATTGTTTTTATTGATTGTTTATCTGTTTTAACTTTTTAAATTGATCATGGATCCATGAAGTTTAGATTATACTATCAACTACATTGCCTTTTAATTACTGTCTAATCACGGCTTTTTTTATCTACATGTAATAAAGTTGCTATTATTTATATACACTATTACCTAGCCCCTTAGGATAGGCGCCTGGGCATCCTTTCCTTTGCATTACATTTTTGGGTCACTGCTAGGAGTCACCCGCCCCCAGGCATATAGGTTCCCATCAGGCGCTGAGGCCATTCAAATTATTCAAATTATTCCTTCTGTCAGTACTGAAAGAGTTAACTTTGTTCAGCTTTAAGAAGCTATTTTCTAAAAGACAGGTTTGCTGGCATCAGCTATTGTGTGCTGTAATTAAGTCTAGTGATAAACATTCCCATTGTTTAATCACATCCAGAGAGCAGACGCCTAGTGATAAGAAAGGATCAAGTGTGTCTTGTGTTTAACTTGTTATCTGCTTAAGTAATGTAATTCAATTGTGGCCTGTCAAAGGGCGTTTTCCCTCTATCTAATGTACAATATTCTTTCAACCCCCCATCTGGGGTCAGACCTGCATATATATTGGGCACATAACCCTCAATAAAGTACATTCTGTTTTAAACCTGCAATGTGGAGCCTGGTCTCATGTTTAAGGGGGAAAACTGGCTGGGTTGTGAGTTGCTGATCCCATATTCAGGACATTGTTCATCTGGTGTTAACCCTTGGTATCCTGTTGGTACTGTAACAATTGGTGGCAAGCGACGGAATGAACCTTATCGCCCAGAAGAGCAACTACACAAGCCAGTAACCTCAGGAAGAGGGGGATTATTACAATAATGACTAAGATGGAAGGAACCAATGGGCCCAGCATATCAGACAGAACCCCAGAAGAAGCAAGCTTTGATCGGGCGGTTAAAATAAGACTGGCACATTATGGCCCCAGCCCATCGGCGGAAATTATCGACCGGGTCATAGCAGCTGTGGAGGCCAACCTACTTCGCCAAAGTGGCGCTGCAGCAGCCCAAGTCACAGCAACCCCAGTAGAAAAGGGAAAAGTAAATTTTGCAGCTTTTAAAAACTTCCTGGAAACAGAAGGAGAGATTGATGGGTACCTTGCGGATTTTGAGAGGCAATGTGCACTACACAAGGAACCCGCAGAGGACTGGGTCATGATATTATCCGAAAAATTATCCGGCCGGGCCAGTGAGGCTTTTCGGGCCATTCCAGATGAGGAAGTCGGGGATTATAATACTGTAAAAGAGGCTCTGCTCTCCAGGTATGCGGTTACACCGGAGGCATACCGGAGGCGGTTCAGAGACACTGTTAAATTAGCTGGAGATTCCTACCTTGAGTGGGCATGTAAGGTGCACCGCACAGCAGCTCACTGGATAGCGGGTGCCAAGCCGTATCTGGGGAAGAGGTGCTGCAGCTATTCCTGTTGGAACATTGCTTCGACAAGTTACCTGCAGGAGTTTGAGAGTGGGTTCGGGACCGTAAACCCTCCACCCTGCATGAAGCGGCTCGCTTGGCAGATGAGTATACGGATGCCCGCAAACTGGACACTGCTACCACTAAGCCCCCTGCTAGAGTGGAGTACAGACCCCCAGTCACCCCAGCAGCTGCCAGTTACCAAACCCTGGCGCACCGCTATACTACACGACCTCCAGCCACGAACTACCCTCAGAGAGCCCGGTTCAATTTGCGGGGCTACTCACAACCTATGCGGTGCTTTGGATGTAAGCAACTAGGGCACAAAAGACCAGAGTGTCCCCTAAACGCTGCAAAACCAAGCACAGTCCTGGAGAAGACCCGCCGGCGGAATCCCACGTAATCCTCAGCCTGCGGCCCGCTACGTAGAGGCGCAAGAATTCTGGGGCATCCTACATGAAGCAGACCTTGTGCAAGCTGCCCACCGGAATAACCGGCAACTGGTTAAAGTGGATGGGAAGGAGGTCAGTGGTCTACGGGATACTGGTGCTACCATGACCTTGCTTCAAAAGAACTTCGTGTCTGAGAAACAGCACACTGGAGACACTGTGGCTGTGAGGGTAGCAGGGGGCACTGTGTTCCGCCTACCTGTTGCCAGGGTACATTTGGATTGGGGAGTGGGCGCTAGACCTGTGAATGTGGGGGTCATGAAGGATTTACCAGCTGATGTTCTCCTTGGAAATAACTTGGCCCCCCTTGTTTCTGCCTACGCTCCTATGGGTCCCGGCAATGGTAACCCTGTGATTACCCGTGCCCAGATCTGTGCAGCAGAGACTGACCCACCTGCTGCTAAGCCCCAGGACGCTGAGCTCAGTAAATCTCTATCCGCTATTGATACGTGGAAGTCCCGTTACAATGCGCTGATGAAGGAGAAGAGTCAAGTAGAGGATGAAATGGTCACGTTAAATAATCATGTAACAGTGCTAGCGGGAGAGAAGAGGAGTGCAGAGGAAAAAGCACGTTTAGAACGGGAATCTCTGCTAGACAAGCTGCACCGAGAGACTGCAGAAAACACCAGCTTGAGAGTGGAACATGAAACCTTAAAGACAAACTTAGCGACACTGGAGGAGAAGCTGACGCTGGCTCATAGTGAGGTGCAGCAACTCAAGGGCACCCTATGTCAGTATGAAGGGATTGTGGATACCTATAAAGAGCAGGTACAAAAAACTCGTAAAGAAGCTGATGAGATTTTGAAGGACTGTTTAGCCCTAGTCTGGGCACTGAAGAAGTTGAACCCTTATTTATACGGGCAGGAATTCTCTCTCATAACGGGAATACAGATGGATTGTCCTGGCAAACTGACATGCCTACCACCTCCTAGTCCGGTCATCCCCAGGTTGACCCGCCAAAGGGTCAAGCCGGGTCTGCCGGAGTGTTCCACAAGGGGGGAGCTATGTGACAGACCCTTCTGTCAGTACTGAAAGAGTTAACTTTGTTCAGCTTTAAGAAGCTATTTTCTAAAAGACAGGTTTACTGGCATCAGCTATTGTGTGCTGTAATTAAGTCTAGTGATAAACATTCCCATTGTTTAATCACATCCAGAGAGCAGACGCCTAGTGATAAGAAAGGATCAAGTGTGTCTTGTGTTTAACTTGTTATCTGCTTAAGTAATGTAATTCTATTGTGGCCTGTCAAAGGGCGTTTTCCCTCTATCTAATGTACAATATTCTTTCAACCCCCCATCTGGGGTCAGACCTGCATATATATTGGGCACATAACCCTCAATAAAGTACATTCTGTTTTAAACCTGCAATGTGGAGCCTGGTCTCATGTTTGAGGGGAAAAACTGGCTGGGTTGTGAGTTGCTGATCCCATATTCAGGACATTGTTCATCTGGTGTTAACCCTTGGTATCCTGATGGTACCGTAACACAAGGGGTTCAATACAAAGGGCAAAAAGCAATGGCGACAGTGGACACCCCTGTCTGGTTCCATTGCGAATTGCAACAGTCTTAGACTGATATCCCGCCAGTCTTATGTATGCCGCAGGGGTGGAGTATAAAGATGAAATCGCTGTATGGCACTCCCCTCTAATTCCAGCCTTTTCCAATAGAGTATGCATATAATTCCAATTTACTCTATCGAATGCCTTCTCTGCATCCAGTGATATGAGCAGAGAAGACACTTTATTGATCGAAGCATAATTTATTAAGTCTATGACTTTACGAACATTATCTGGGGCTTCCCTTGCCTTGATAAATCCGACTTGATCAGTGTGAATTAGGTTAGTCAAAGGTCCGTTCAGTCTATTAGCTAAAATTTTTGTAAACAGTTTGAGGTTGTGATTTATTAGGGAGATGGGTCTATAATGCTTGCAATATTGTTTGTTCTTCCCAGGTTTGGGGATCACTGAGATTCTAGCCAGGAGCATTTCACTGGGAATCTCATTACCCTTCATTATGGCATTAAATATGGAAACTAGCAATGGTGTTAGAATATTTTTAAATGTTTTGTAAAATATGCCTGTATAACTATCAGGGCCTGGTGCCTTATTGGTTTTTAGATCCTTAATGACTGTTAATACCTCTGAGAGGGTTATGGGCGAGTTTAGAGTGCTGCTGTCTTCGTCAGTGAGGGAGGGCAGCGTGCAATAATCCAGAAATGTATCTAGGGCGTCCCCTGCCGCCAGTTCCTTAGCTTGTGTGGGTAAGTTATATAAGGTTTGATAGTAGTCTGCAAAGGTGTTGGCTATCTCAATAGGGTCATTTGACGTGGTACCTGTGGTGGTTTGTATTTGGGGGACTGACATGGCTCTAGTTACCTCCTTTAGTTTATTAGCGAGCATTCTATCTGGTTTGTTGGAGTGTATGAAATAGCGTGTGTCCAGAAGCTTAATGGACCTTGTGGCTTCATCCGTAAGTATATAATCTAACTCTTTGTTTGTTTTTTTTGCTTTAGTTGTTGGGTTCTCGTTTTTCATGTTTTGCCTATCTCGCTCGCCTTTAGCTGTTTGATTTCTGCCCTAAGGTTTTCTAGTCTCGCCTTATGGATTCTATTCTGTTTCACAGATTCGCTTATAAGGTTCCCTCTCACATATTATTATTATTATTATTATTATTATTATTATTCTTTATTTATAAAGCACCAACAGATTCCGCAGCACTGCCCATGGGTACAAGGATAACAGTACAATGGAGAAACAATACGATAAAAGACAACATTTTACAGACAAAATACAGGGGGATTTGAGGGCCCTATTCCCATGGGAACTTACAATCTAGATGGGTAGGAGGATGCGAAACAGGAGGTGGGGACTGCAAAGGTGAGAATGATATTAGTGAGGAGATAGAGGGCAACTGTTATGTAAGTGAAGTTAGTTTGTTAATAAGTCGGGTGATAAGCTTCCCTGAACAGAAAGGTCTTTAGGGAACGTTTAAAGGAGGAGAGGTTAGGGGCATGTCTGACAGCACGAGGAAGTGCGTTCCAGACGGTTGGTGCCGCACAAGAGAAGTCCTGTAGTCTAGCATGAAAGGAGGTGATGGTAGAGGACGCAAGAAGCAGGTCATTGTTGGATTTTAGGGGGCGGGCAGGAGTATATTTGTTGATAAGTGAGGACAGGTAGGGTGGGGCAGCATTGGTGAGGACTTTGTAGGTCAGGGTGAGAATTTTGAATTTAACTCTGTTGTGAATGGGGAGCCAGTGAAGGGACTCCGAGAGGTGCAGCAGAAACATAGCGTCGAGAGAGGTGGATTAGCCTGGCAGATGCATTTAGGATGGATTGGAGGGGAGAGAGGCGGGAGAGAGGGAGGCTAGTTAGTAAGTTGTTACAGTAGTCAAGTCTGGAAATTACCAGGGAGTGGATTAGCTGTTTAGTAGTTTCAGCACTTAGAAATGGATGAATTTTGTAGATATTGCGTAGGTGGTTGTGGCAGGATGAAGAGAGCAATTGGATGTGGGGAATGAAGGACAGATTTGAGTCAAGCGTGACTCCGAGGCAGCAGACTTGGGGTGATGGGGAGATAGTGGTGCTGCCAACAGTGATAGAAAAATTAGAAACTGGAGTAGAGTTAGAGGGGGGAATTAGAAGTAGTTCGGTCTTGGACATATTTATTCTTAGGTAGTGAGAGCCCATCCAGGAGGAAATGCCAGATAAGCAGTTAATGATGTGAGCATTGACAGAAGGAGAGAGTGCAGGGGTGGAAAGGTAGATCTGGGTATCATCAGCATAGAGATGATAGCTGAAGCCATAGCTGTTGATAAGTTTACCCAGTGAAGAAGTGTAAATAGAGAAGAGTAGAGGACCCAGGACAGAGCCTTGAGGTACTCCAACAGACAGAGGCAAAAGAGAGGAGGAGTCACCAGCAAAAGAGATGGAGAAGGATCTGTTAGAGAGATAGGAGTGGATCCAGGAGAGGGCAGTGTCACAGACCCCAAAAGAGCTGAGAGTCCGTAAGAGAAGGGGATGGTCAACAGTGTCAAAGGCAGCAGAGAGGTCAAGTAAGATGAGTATAGAGTAGTAGCCTTTGTTTTTAGCAGAAAGGAGATCGTTAGTAACCTTGGTGAGGGCAGTCTTGGGGACGAAAGTTGAGTGTTGGGGACGAAAGCCAGATTGCAGGGGGTTGATCAATGAGTTGGAGGACAGGAATTGGGTTAGGCGATCGAAAAATAGTTTTTCAAGGAATTTTGAGGCTAGAGGGAGCAGTGATATGGGGCGGTAGTTTGCAGGGGAGTTAGGGTCAAGGGAGGGTTTTTTGTGGATGGGGGTGACCTTTGCATGTTTGAAGGAGGCAGGGAATGAGCCGGTAGAAAGGGATAGGTTGAATATGTGAGTAAAAGCCGGAGTGAGGGTGGGAAACAGAGGGGGAATTAGATGTTAAGGAATAGGGTCAAGTGGGCAGGTAGTGAGGTGTGAGGAAGACAAAAGGGAAGCCACTTCACTCTCAGTGGTTGGGAGAAGGGTGCAGAGAGTGGCAGAGAGGGTGACTGGGAGCGAAGTTAGGAGATTGCAGGTTTGTGTTGGGATGTTTCTTCGGATGGCAAGTGTTTTATTGAAAAAATAGTCAGCAAGGTCTTGAGCACTGAATTCAGATGATGGGGGTGGTGCAGGTGGGTAGAGGAGAGAGTTGAAAATGGAGAAGAGTCTTTTAGGGTTTGAAGAGTGAGTGGATATAAGAGAAGTGTGACAGACCCTTCTGTCAGTACTGAAAGAGTTAACTTTGTTCAGCTTTAAGAAGTTATTTTCTAAATACAAGGTTGCTGGCATCAGCTATTGTGTGTTGTAATTAAGTTTAAGTGATAAACATTCACATTGTTTAATCCCATCCAGAGAGTAGACGCCCAAGTGATAAGAAAAGCTCAAGTGTGTCTTGTGTTTAACTTGTTTATCTGCTTAAGTAATGTAATTCTATTGTGGCATGTCAAAGGGCATTTTCCCTCTATCTAATGTACAATATTCTTTCAACCCCCCATCTGGGGTCAGACCTGCATAAATACTGGGCATATGGCCTTCAATAAATGGCATTCTGTTTTAACCTTCAATGTGGAGCCTGGTCTCATGTTTGAGGGGGGAATTAGCTGGGTTGTGAGTTGCTGATCCCATATTCAGGACATCGTTCATCTGGTATTAACCCTTGGTATCCGGGATATACCGTAACAAGAAGAGACGTATGTTTGCTTAGCTAAGCGAAGGGCAGAGGTGTAAGAGTAAAGAATGAACTTATAGTGCAGGAAATCAGGTTCAGAGCGGGATTTCCTCCAGGCACGTTCAGCAGTGTGTGAGCATTTTTGTAGGTGGCGTGTTTGTTGGGAGTGCCAGGGCTAGAGCTGACAACGTAGGGCTTTGTGAAGTTGGGGCGGAGCGAGAGTGTCAAGTGCAGCGGAGAGAGTATTGTTATAGTGGGTTATAGCAAGGTCAGGGCAGGATATCATGGAAGTGTGAGAGAGGCGTATATGAATAAGATTGGAGAGTTGGGGAGGGTCCACAGTGTGCAGGGGCGAGAGGGGGAAGTAGGTTTAGCATCTATATGGGGATTAAAGGTGAGCAGATGGTGGTCTGAGATGGGAAATGGTCGACAGGTAACATCAGAGAGAGAGCAGAGATAGGAGAATACCAGATCAATTGAGTGTCCATCACGGTGGGTAGGAAATAGGGTGGATTGTGAGAGGCCGAAGAAGTTAGTGAGTGAGAGAAGTTTAGAGGCAGCAGGAGCAGATGGGTTGTCAATAGGGATGTTGAAGTCCCCCAGAATTAGAGTAGGTGTATTTGTGGAGAGAAAGTAAGGAAGCCAGGCAGCAAAGTTGTCAAGGAATTGGGAGGTTGGTCCAGGGGAGCGATAGATAACTGCCACTCTGAGAGAGAGAGGCGAGAACAGGCGAATGCAGTGGACTTCAAAGGAAGAAAAGGAGAGAGATGGAAATGGAGATAGGTACTGATAGGAGCAGGAGGGGGAGAGTAAGATGCCAACACCGCCACCATGTCTCTCACCTGGTCTAGGTGTGTGGCTAAAGTGAAGACCACCATGAGTGAGAGCAGCAATGGGAGCAGTGTCAGAGGAAGATAGTAATTCAGTAATTGCTAAAAGGTTAAAAGCTTTTGAAACAAACAGGTCGTGAACAGTTGTAAGTTTGTTACAAACAGAGTGAGCATTCCAGAGGACACAAGAAAAGAGAGGGGATAAGCGCTGTGGGTTAATGGAGATGAGACTATTGGTATTGCGTGACCTAGAATTTTTGCAGTGGGAGGCTGAGCGAGAGTGTAAAGTGTGGTGATTGCTGCAGGGTCAGGGTTAGGAGAGACATCACCATCAGCAAGCAGTAGTACCAGTGAGAGTGACAGAAGGTGAGAGTGAGATTTGTAGGAGCGTGAATGCCTAGACACAGGAGAGTTAGATGGGGAAGTGTTTCTAAGGAAACAGAGTAGTTCATGAGAGGACAGCATAGGGGATGAGAGAAGGGAGGGAGAGATGTGGATAGTGTGGGGATTGTTGTAGGGACATGCAGTGATTTTTAGGAGAAGGGCAGACAGAGAGAGCAGAAAAGACATGGAGAGCATTGTGTAGGTGTATAGTTACTAAGTTTACCTGTTAGTTGGTCTGCAGTTTCAACCTCCAGTTTCTAACTCCAGTGAGTAACTCCGCCACTTTTAATCAAAGAGCCACTTTAGACTCAGAGAGCCAAGGCTCAAATGAGCTTATGGCTTGCAATATGTAGTAATGAGTGTAATGGAATAATTTTGTGCAGCTGATTAAAAGTAGTTGGGTTAGTCAGAAATTACACACTTGCAAATTAGAGGGGGCGGGGGTGGCAGGATGCATTACAATTATACAAAGTATCTGATAAAATGATTACAGGTAGACAAGATGGAGACAGGGCAAATGGTTACCAGAGATTCAAACAGGAATTAAAGGGACATTTAACAGCAGCCAGGTAGAGAGAGGCAGAAGACATTACCAGAGATTCAAACAGAAATTAAAGGGACATTTAACATATGCTTTAAGAGCACCCCAAAGATGCAATGTATTATTTGTAGTGTCCTTATTTGTCGCTATAAATTGTGCTATATCTTTTTGTAGTTTTTGCAGAACTACTTGTTACAAACTGCTATTTGTAACTGGCCCTTTAAATGGAAAATTGCCCTGCTTCCCTGGATTTTGGAGAAGACTATTTGCCAGCCTCCTTCCTCATGACTATGGCCCCTGGAAGTTTGTGCCCCTGAAAACGTATTAACTTTTATTGGGTGTGTATGGCCCTTTAAGAACCGTCTGGGGACATATTGTGACTTTGGTGAACAATGCCCCTTTAAGACTATGTCCCCAGACCTGTAAAATAACTTGTCCCTGGCTTCTCCCACTTGGTTCAGTAAATAGGGCTTACTGAACCAAATACCACACAGGCAGAGTGTTCCACAGAAAGGGAGCACTGATACAAAAACATTAGTTTTCATTGTGTGCCATTAAGAGTTAAATTTTGTTCAGCTTCAAGAGCCTATTCTAAATACAAGTCAGCTCTAATTAAGTTTAGTGATAAACCTTCCCATTGTCTAATCAGACTGCTAGTGATAAGGTGGACTGCATTGTTTTCTAGTGTGTAAATTGTTATCTGCTGAAAAAATGTAATTCTACTATGGCCTGTAAAAGGGCGTTGTCTCTATCTAAATGTATCAAATGTGTGATGGGGGATTTTATGCCTCCCCCTGAGAGTGTCCTATTTGCATGTAACCTCAATAAAAACCAGGCTGTGTGTTCCAGTACATCAGACCTATTCTGACCCTCTAACTTGCAGCTTTGACTCATGTTTGTAGGGGACAGCTATAATCACTACAGGGATTGCTATGCTCTATATACTCCCTTAGCTACTGAGCTCCTGTAAGAGCTCTTGTTCCTGATCCTGCTTCGCTGTACAGAAGGAAGAGGTTCACCTACTGGAGCCTGGTCGTAGGTCCAGGGCGCAGAGCAGATGGCGAGATACCAGCCCAGCAGCGGTGGTTCATAGAGTCTGCATTACGTATGGTGGCTACGCAGTAGTTATAGTGTCTACGGTGCTGAAGATTGATATTATCAAGACCACCACAGCCCTCTCTTGCTAGGGATGTTATAGTGAAGCTCCACTATTACTACATCAAAGAACAACTAATTAAAGCAGCAAGACTCTCCTCTTCCTTGTCATTTGAGGGACATCTTATCCAGATCTATACAGATCTTGCTCCGGTCACACTCCGCAGACGTAGAGAATTCAAACCCATCCTCTTGGTTCTCAACACTGCTTATTGATGTGGTAAAAATGTCCCCTGCATACAGTTAAAGGTCCTCTTTAATGTTAGCCTTAATGCGGACCTCAGGCCCCAATCTCTGTTATAACCTCCTTGTAGGCCGGTTTGGGCTTCGATCTTGCTACACTATGGGGCCTATCTATCAGTCTCCGAATGGAGCTTGATGCCCCGTGTTTCTGGCGAGCCTGCAGACTCGCCAGAAACAGCAGTTATGAAGCAGCGGTCACATAGACCGCTGCTCCATAACCTGTCCGCCTACTCTGAGCAGGCGGACAGACATCGCCGGAAATCAACCCGATCGAGCACGATCGTGTTGATTGACACCCCCTGCTGGCGGCCCATTGGCTGCGAGTCTGCGGGGGGCGGCGTTGCACCAGCAGCTCTTGTGACCTGCTGGTGCAATGCTGAATATGGAGAGCGTATTGCTCTCCGTATTCAGCGAGGTCTGGGGGACCTGATCTGTACTGTCGGATCAGGTCTGCCAGACTTCTTAAATAGGGGCCTATATGTCAAGTCAATCCGCTAATAAATAGCTTATCTGTGCCTCTCACTCGGGTGTTTATTGTTGTTTTTTATCTCTCCGGTTCAGGTATGTTGTTTTTTTACCTTCCGGCGTGGGCCGCAACCTCTGACTTTCCTGTTGATGCTCCAGAGCTGCTCAGGTGGTAGTCAGCAACGATCAATCTTCTGCTATATGCTGACGGATTTCAAGTTAGGATGCGTTTCGCCCCTTTATTTAAGGGCTATTGAGCCTTTTCTTTGGCTTTTTGGCAATAAAACTTAAGTTTAAGAATCACTTTTTAGCGGATCTCCAGTAACATGCAACTGCTCTATAGCACAGTCGGCTCCCCCCCCCCCCCCAGTTTTTTCTATTTTTAAAGTAATGTTAGGTTTTTTATTTTAATTTTAATTTTGTATTTTTTAATTGAGGTAATTGGGGTTAATTTAGGGGGTGTTAGGTTAGGGAGCTTAGTGATTTAATTAGTTATTTGTGTTGTGGGGGTTTGGTGGTTTAGGGGTTAATAGATTTATTAGGTTAATTGCGATGTGGGTGAATGGAGGGTTAGAGGTTAATAGTTTCATTAGGTAGATTGGGATCTGGGGGTTTGGCGGTTTAGGGGTTAATAAGTTAATTAGTTACTTTACGATGTGGGGGTTTGGCGGATTTAGTGGGTAATACTTTTACTAGGTAGATCGCAATGTGGGTGAATGGAGGATTAGGGGTTAATAGTTTAATTAGGCATATTGCATTTCGGGGGTTAATACTTATTTCCAATGTGAGGTGATGGCGCATATAGGGGGTTTTACGTGTTGGGTTTATTTTTGGGAAGCAGGTTAGACTTTTAGGAGAGATTTAACATTTTTATTTATTTTCTTAGGCGCTGTCAGTTTCTAAAGTGCCGTAAGTCACTGGCAGCGGGGTTTATTGGATTCTGAATGTGCAAGGTGAAATTACGGGCGGCGCAGGTTTCAGCAGTTGCGCTGAAGTCTGCGCCGCATAGGTAATTTTGCCCAGGAGGGTGATGCTCTGCAGTTATGGGCTACAGGAGGGTGATGCTCTGCAGTGATGGGCTACAGGAGGGTGATGCTCTGCAGTTATGGGCTACAGGAGGGTGATGCTCTGCAGTTATGGGCTACAGGGGAGGAATGCTCTGCAGTGATGGGTATACAGGCTGAGATGCTCTGCAGTGATGGGGCTAGAGGTGAGATGCTCTACAGTGATGAGGCTAGAGCTGAGATGCTCTGCAGTGATGGGACTAGAGGTGGGATGCTCTGCAGTGATGGGCTAGAGGTGAGATGCTCTGCATTGATGAGACTAGATGTGAGATACTCTGCAGTGATGAGACTAGAGGTGAGATGCTCTGCAGTAATGAGACTAGAGGTGAGATGCTCTGCAGTAATGAGACTAGAGGTGAGATGCTCTGCAGTGATGAAGCTAGAGGTGAGATGCTCTGCAGTGATGAGACTAGAGGTGAGATGCTCTGCAGTGATGAAGCTAGAGGTGAGATGCTCTGCAGTAATGAGACTAGAGGTGAGATGCTCTGCAGTAATGAGACTAGAGGTGAGATGCTCTGCAGTAATGAGACTAGAGGTGAGATGCTCTGCAGTGATGAAGCTAGAGGTGAGATGTTCTGCAGTGATGAGGCTAGAGCTGAGATGCTCTGCAGTGATGAAGCTAGAGGTGAGATGCTCTGCAGTGATGAGACTAGAGGTGAGATGCTCTGCAGTAATGAGACTAGAGGTGAGATGCTCTGCAGTGATGAGACTAGAGGTGAGATGCTCTGCAGTGATGAAGCTAGAGGTGAGATGCTCTGCAGTGATGAGACTAGAGGTGAGATGCTCTGCAGTGATGAGACTAGAGGTGAGATGCTCTGCAGTAATGAGACTAGAGGTGAGATGCTCTGCAGTGATGAGACTAGAGGTGAGATGCTCTGCAGTGATGAGACAATTTGTTTTTTTCTCTTTAGAGTTCATTAATCAACTGGAGGCAGAAAAAGAAAAATATAAAGAAACAATTAAAGAGCTTCAGGTATCGTCAGATATTGTTACCCCCATACTCACCCTCACACCCCCCAGACTCACCATCACCACACCCCCCATACTCACCCTCACACCCCCCATACTCACTCTCACTACACCCCCCCATACTTACCTTCACACCGCCCATAATCACCCTCACACCCCCCATACTCACCCTCACACCCCATACTCACCCTCACATCCCCCATACTCACCCTCACTACACCCCCCATACTCACCTTCACACCGCCCATAATCACCCTCACACCCCATACTCACCCTAACACCCCTATACTCACCCTTACATTCCCCATACTCACACTCACCCTCACATCCCCCATACTCACCCTCACACCCCTATACTCACCCTCACATCCCCCATACTCACCCTCACACCCCATACTCACCGTCACACCCCTATACCCACCCTTACATTCCCCATACTCACACTCACCCTCACATCCCCCATACTCACCCTCACATCCCCCATACTCACCCTCACTACAACCCCCATACTCACCCTAACTACACACCCCATAATCACCCTCGCACCTTCACTATACCCCCATACTTATACTCACACTGACTACAAACCCCATATTCACTCTCACACCCTAAATTCACCCCCCACACTCACCCTCACTGCAAACCCCTCATACTCATATTCACACCCTCACTACATACCCCTCATACTCACCCTCACTACATACCCCTGATACTCACCTTCATACACTCACTACACCACCATACTCACCCTCACTACATACCCCTGATACTCACCTTCATACACTCCTTACACCACCATACTCACCCTCACTACACCCCCCATACTTACCCTCACACCCTCACTACAATCCCCATACTCACCCTCACACTGTCATTACACCCCTCACACACACCCTCACTACACCCCCCATACTTACCCTTACACTCTCACTACACCCTCCATAATTACCCTCACTACACCCCATACTCACCCTCACACCAGTACTACACCCATATACTCCCTCTCACTACACCCCCATACTTAACCTCACTACACCCCTCATACTCACTCTCAGACCCTCATACACCCTCCATACTCACCCCATTACACCCCCATACTCATTCTCACTACACCCTTACTACACCCCTCATCCACACCCTCACTACACCCCTCATACTCACCCTCACTACACCCCCCATACTCCCCCTCACTACCTACCCCTTATACTCACGCTCACTCCCTCAATACACCCCCATACTCACCCTCACACTCTCACTACACTCCCATACTCACCCTCACACCCTAACTTCATACCCCTCATACTCCCACTCACACCCTCACTACACCCCCCATACTCAGTCTCACACTCTCACTATGCCACCATACACACCCTCACACCCTCACTACACCCCCATACTCATCCTCACTACACCCTTCATACTCACCCTCACAACACCCCCCATACTCACCCCCACTACACCCCCATACTCACCATTACACCCTCAATACACCCACATACTCACCTTCACACCCTCAATACACCCCCATACTCACCATCACACCCTCAATACACCCCCATACTCACCATCACACCCTCAATACACCCCCATACTCACCCTCACACCCTCAATACACCCCCATACTCACCCTCACACCCTCAATACACCCCCATACTCACCCTCACACCCTCAATACACCCCCATACTCACCATCACACCCTCAATACACCCCCATACTCACCCTCACACCCTCAATACACCCCCATACTCACCCTCACACCCTCAATACACCCCCATACTCACCCTCACACCCTCAATACACCCCCATACTCACCATCACACCCTCAATACACCCCCATACTCACTCTCACACCCGCACTACAGCCCTCAGTCACCCTCACACCATCACTATACCCTCCATAATTACCCTCATACTCTCACTACACCCCAACATGCACCCTCACACTACAAACCCACACTTACCTCCACATTCACCTCTCCCCACACTCTCTCTCACACTGAAATTACATTCCACACTACAGTCTCACACTTAACCTCTATACTACACCCTATACTCACTATTTCTCTCACACTACACCCCCAGACTACACTCCACCTACACCCCCACACTCACCTTCTATATTACGCTTTACACACTAATTTCCCCTCTCACCCTCTACTATACCCCCTACACTACACTTCCTAACACTCACCCTACATAGCCCTCACATTAAATCGCCTCAACTCATCCCACTCTGCAGCAACCCAATACTACTTCCCTACACCTCACTAACCTTATTTAATCCCCCTAAACTCACCCACACTTACCCCCATATCCAACATTTTGTCACTTACCCCCTATCTCACCATCATCCCACATATACTGTATCAAGCTGTTATGTATGCTCCCCATCCCACAATACACTGTGTCTTTCCTGTCTCCCTCCCTACAGGGGGAAGTGAAGGAACTAGGCCTCCTGCAGGCAGATCTCCGTACGGCTGTGTCGGTAGCTGAGAGATTTCGGGCAGAGGCTCAGGAGAAACTGGAAGCTGTTGAGAAAGAGAACCGGAAACTGAAAGGGTAAGATTAACTGGGGTGAAATATATGGGGTGAGGATCACAGGGAAGAAGCCAAGAGACCAAGAGAACAGGTAAGAAGAGGGAAAAGCAGAGGGAGAGAATGGCTGAGAGCCACAGGAGATGTCAGAGATGGGTTGTGGCTTCAACAAATATCTCTAGAAGAGCTGGATATGTGACCTGGGCTACTCATACACTACTTCCCACCAGTATAGTACATCCCCAGGGACAAGTGTTTATAGATCAAGCGAAAATAGGAGGGTATAACTGTAGCAGGTTTCAATGGAAATGATAGGAAGTGTGTTTTATGGGACAAATTGAACAGGTTTAAGGTTGCACTTCTCTGTCTGTGCCTAAATCTCTGCTTTACTTCAGATCATCAATTCACTCTCATGTTCTTGTTAACATCACCTATGCTGAGATACTGTAGTTCCTTCAGTCTGATAGAAACACTCACACACTGGTTGTGCTCTCATGTTCTCGTTAACATCACCTATGCTGAGATACTGTAGTTCCTTCAGTCTGATAGAAACACTCACACACTGGTTGTGCTCTCATGTTCTCGTTAACATCACCTATGCTGAGATACTGTAGTTCCTTCAGTCTGATAGAAACACTCACACACTGGTTGTGCTCTCATGTTCTCGTTAACATCACCTATGCTGAGATACTGTAGTTCCTTCAGTCTGATAGAAACACTCACACACTGGTTGTGCTCTTGTGTTCTTGTTAACATCACCTATGCTGAGATACTGTAGTTCCTTCAGTCTGATAGAAACACTCACACACTGGTTGTTCTCTCATGTTCTCGTTAACATCAACTATGCTGAGATACTGTAGTTCCTTCAGTCTGATAGAAACACTCACACACTGGTTGTGCTCTCATGTTCTCGTTAACATCAACTATGCTGAGATACTGTAGTTCCTTCAGTCTGATAGAAACACTCACACACTGGTTGTGCTCTCATTTTCTTGTTAACATCAGCTATGCTGAGATACTGTAGTTCCTTCAGTCTGATAGAAACACTCACTCACTGGTTGTGCTCTCGTGTTCTCATTAACATCACCTATGCTGAGATACTGTAGTTCCTTCAGTCTGATAGAAACACTCACTCACTGGTTGTGCTCTCGTGTTCTTGTTAACATCACCTATGCTGAGATACTGTAGTTCCTTCAGTCTGATAGAAACACTCACACACTGGTTGTGCTCTCATGTTCTCGTTAACATCACCTATGCTGAGATACTGTAGTTCCTTCAGTCTGATAGAAACACTCACACACTGGTTGTGCTCTCATGTTCTTGTTAACATCACCTATGCTGAGATACTGTAGTTCCTTCAGTCTGATAGAAACACTCACACACTGGTTGTGCTCTCATATTCTCGTTAACATCACCTATGCTGAGATACTTTAGTTCCTTCAGTCTGATAAAAACACTCACTCACTGGTTGTGCTCTCATGTTCTCGTTAACATCACCTATGCTGAGATACTTTAGTTCCTTCAGTCTGATAAAAACACTCACACACTGGTTGTGCTCTTGTGTTCTTGTTAATATCACCTATGCTGAGATACTGTAGTTCCTTCAGTCTGATAGAAACACACACTCACTGATTGTGCTCTCGTGTTCTCGTTAACATCACCTATGCTGAGATACTGTAGTTCCTTCAGTCTGATAGAAACTCTCACACACTGTTGTGCTCTCATATTCTCGTTAACATCACCTATGCTGAGATACTGTAGTTCCTTCAGTCTGATAGAAACACTCACACACTGGTTGTGCTCTCATGTTCTCGTTAACATCACCTATGCTGAGATACTGTAGTTCCTTCAGTCTGATAAAAACACTCACACACTGGTTGTGCTCTCATGTTCTCGTTAACATCACCTATGCTGAGATACTGTAGTTCCTTCAGTCTGATAAAAACACTCACTCACTGGTTGTGCTCTCGTGTTCTCGTTAACATCACCTATGCTGAGATACTGTAGTTCCTTCAGTCTGATAGAAACACTCACACACTGGTTGTGCTCTCATGTTCTTGTTAACATCACCTATGCTGAGATACTGTAGTTCCTTCAGTCTGATAGAAACACTCACACACTGGTTGTGCTCTCATGTTCTCGTTAACATCACCTATGCTGAGATACTGTAGTTCCTTCAGTCTGATAGAAACACTCACACACTGGTTGTGCTCTTGTGTTCTTGTTAACATCACCTATGCTGAGATACTGTAGTTCCTTCAGTCTGATCGAAACACTCACTCACTGGTTGTGCTCTCATGTTCTCGTTAACATCACCTATGCTGAGATACTGTAGTTCCTTCAGTCTGATAGAAACACTCACACACTGGTTGTGCTCTCATGTTCTTGTTAACATCACCTTTGCTGAGATACTGTAGTTCCTTCAGTCTGATAAAAACACTCACACACTGGTTGTGCTCTCATGTTCTCGTTAACATCACCTATGCTGAGATACTGTAGTTCCTTCAGTCTGATAAAAACACTCACACACTGGTTGTGCTCTCATGTTCTCGTTAACATCACCTATGCTGAGATACTGTAGTTCCTTCAGTCTGATAGAAACACACACTCACTGATTGTGCTCTCGTGTTCTCGTTAACATCACCTATGCTGAGATACTGTAGTTCCTTCAGTCTGATAGAAACTCTCACACACTGTTGTGCTCTCATATTCTCGTTAACATCACCTATGCTGAGATACTGTAGTTCCTTCAGTCTGATAGAAACACTCACACACTGGTTGTGCTCTCATGTTCTCGTTAACATCACCTATGCTGAGATACTGTAGTTCCTTCAGTCTGATAGAAACACTCACACACTGGTTGTGCTCTCATGTTCTCGTTAACATCACCTATGCTGAGATACTGTAGTTACGTATTAATGACCCTTTCTAGCAGCCCAATGTGACCTTTCTGCCTATACCTGCAGTAGTGGGTATCTGAAACAGGTTGGCCCAGCTCCTAGGGTGGCCACCAAATTAGATAACACCTCCTTCTTTTCTGCCTATCAAGAAGTTCAGTTCCTCTAGTCTTGTAAGGGTAGTTGACATGTGGCACCTGAGTGGGTCACATGTGGGCAGAAGTTCTAACCACACCTTTCTTTACCTTCAGCGGTTCACCTCTGTTTCATGTTGGCTCAGCCAATGTCTGACATGTGGATCTTTATTTCTTTGTGTTGATTTTGTTGATGTAAACTAAACCTTATTTGCTGATTTATTTTGCTACAGAGTTAATAGGATGAATTGTGATAATTTGGGGGAATGTTTTATGTTATAATCTTGTGTTCGATAATCTCAGTGAAATCTTAGTTTAGTCAAAACGTTAATACAATTTTTGCCTGTTTTGAAGTTTTTTTACTGTAATAAAATTCAAACCTGTAAAACATCTTCTTACCCGACAGATCAGACCAAGTGGACTGGAGAACGTCTAGTACCCTGAATGGCAACTCCCAGGGATATCACAGTCTGCCCCGCGGGGTTATTCTCTCCTCACGGAGGGTAAGAACACTATACAGCTCTCATTGTGCCTTACCTAATACCCCCATGATTCACTGCCCGCTGAACTTTTACCTGACCCCTAAACACCTAAACATTCACCTCACTGGCCCCTTAGTTACAACCTCACTGGCCCCAGACCTCTAACTGACCCCTGACCTCTTACTTCATTGACCCCCTGATTGGGCCACTGATCTTGCATTATTGATTTTAGGACAACATTGTGAAGTCCAGTAGCCTGATGAGTGTACCCCCAACACAAGGATTCTCTCAGCAACCAGGTGAGCCAATCATAACTTGCAGGTGTAAGTACAAGCACATATATGCTCCTGTATGTTTGCTGAATCAGATGGACTGCATTTGTCTTTTGCAGATGTGGGATCAGCACGGAGAGAGAGGAGAGGAAGCCTGGAAACATTATTAAATGAACCCAAAGCCACGTATGTTTACTGTGTATGCCTACACTGAGCTCCCTTTCTAATTCTATTCTCATGTGAGTTTTTTGTCTGACTCTATACACCAGCTGTAAACTTCCTCTTTAACTCTATACACCAGCTTTGAACTTCTAATCTGACTCTATACACCAGCTGTGAACTTCTAATCTGACTCTATACAACAGCTGAGAACTTTCCCTCTGACTCTATACACCAGCTGTAATTCCAATCTGACTCTATACACCAGCTGTAAACTTCCAATCTGACTCTATACACCAGCTGTGAACTTCGCCTCTGACTCTGTACAGCAGCTTTAAACTTTCTCTCTGCCTCTATACACCAGCTGAGAACTTTCTATACGACTCTGTACATCAGCTTTAAACTTCCTCTCTGACTGCAACTTTCTTTCTGACTCTGAATCTTTACACCAGCTGTAAACTTCCCATCTCACTATAAACACCAGCTGGGAACTTCGCCTCTGACTCTGTACACCAGCTTTAAACCTCCTCTCTGCCTCTATACACCAGCTATGAAAGTCCTATCTGACTCTGTACACCAGCTGTAAACTTCCTCTCTAAATCTATACACCAGCTTTGAGCTCCCATTCTGGCCATTTACACCAGCTGTGAACTTCCCATCTCATTCCATAAACAAGCTGTAAACTTCCTCTCTGACTCTATACACCAGCTTTGAACTTTCCATCTGACTCTGTACATCAGCTTTGAACTTCCAATCTGATTCTGTACACCAACTGTACACTTCTTTGACTCTATACACCAACTGTGAGCTCCCTCTCTGAATTTATACACCAGCTGTAAACTTCCCATCTGACAATATACACCAGCTGTAAACTTCCCATCTGACTCTATAAACCAGCTGTAAATTTCCTCTCTGACTCTATAAACCAGCTGTAAATTTCCTATCTGACTCTATACTTCAGCTGTGAACTTCCTATTTGACCCTATACACCAGCTGTAAGCTTCCAATCTGACTCTATTCACCAGCTGTAAATTTCCTCTCTGACTCTATACATCAGATTTAAACTACCCATCTCACTCTATACATCACTTGTAAACCTTATTTCTGACTCTATACACCAGCTGTGAATTTCTTATTTGACTCTATACACCAGCTGTAAACTTCCATCTGACTCTATACACCAGCTATGAACTTCCTATCTGACTCTATACACCAGCTGTAAGCTTCCCATCTAAATCTATACACCATCTGTAAATTTCCCATCTGCCTCTATACACCAGCTGTAATCTTCCCACCTGACTCTATACACCAGCTGTAAACTTCCCATCTCACTCTATACATCACTTGTAAACCTTCTCTCTGACTCTATACTCCAGCTTTGAACTTCCTATCTGCCTCTAACTTTCCACCTGACTCTTTACACCAGCTGTAAATTTCCTCTCTGAATCTATACACCAGCTGTGAACTTCACATCTGACTCCATCTTTCTTTCTGACTCTGAATCTTTACACCAGCTGTAAACTTTCCATCTCACTATATACACCAGCTGTGAACTTCCTATCTGACTCTGTACACCAGCTGTAAACTTCCTCTCTACATCTATACACCAGCTGTGAGCTCCCATTCTAGCCATTTACACCAGCTGTTAACTTCCCATATGATTCCATAAACCAGCTGTAATCTTCCTCTCTGACACTATACACCAGCTGTAAACTTCACATCTGACTCCAACTTTCTTTCTGACTCTGAATCTTTACACCAGCTGTAAACTTCCCATCTCACTATATACACCAGCTGTGAACTTCCTATCTGACTCTGTACACCAGCTGTAAACTTCCTCTCTACATCTATACACCAGCTGTGAGCTCCCATTCTGGCCATTTACACCAGCTGTGAACTTCCCATCTGATTCCATAAACAAGCTGTAAACTTCCTCTCTGACTCTATACACCAGCTTTGAACTTTCCATCTGACTCTTTACATCAGCTTTGAACTTCCCATCTGATTCTGTACACCAGCTGTACACTTATTTGACTCTATACACCAGCTGTGAGCTCCCTCTCTGAATTTATACACCAGCTGTAAACTTCCCATCTGACTCTATACACCAGCTGTAAACTTCCCATCTGACTCTATACACCAGCTGAAAACGTCCTCTCTAACAATATACACCAGCTGTACACTTCCCATCTGACTCTATACACCAGCTGTAAATTTCCTCTCTGAATATACACCAGCTGTAAACTTCCCATCTGACTCTATAAACCAGCTGTAAATTTCCTCTCTGAATATACACAAGCTGTAAACTTCCTCTCTGACTCTATACATCAGCTGTTAGATTTCTATCTGACTCTATACACCAGCTGTAAATTTCCTCTCTGAATATACACCAGCTGTAAACTTCCCATCTGACTCTATAAACCAGCTGTAAGCTTTCCATTTGACTCAATACACCAGCTGTGAACTTACTATTTGACTCTATACACCAGCTGCAAGCTTCCAATATGACTCTATGCACCAGCTGTAAATTTCCTCTCTGACTCTATACACCAGATGTAAACTTCCCATCTCACTGTATACATCACTTGTAAACCTTTTTTCTGACTCTATACACCAGCTGTGAACTTCTTATTTGAATCTATACACCAGATATGAACTTCCTATCTTACTCTATACATCAGCTGTAAACATCCCATCTAAATCTATACACCGTCTGTAAACTTCCCATCTGACTCTATACACCAGCTGTAATCTTCCCACCTGACTCTATACACCAGATGTAAACTTCCCATCTCACTCTATACATCACTTGTAAACCTTCTCTCTGACTCTATACACCAGCTTTAAACTTCCTATCTGACTCTAAATTTCCATCTGACTCTTTACACCAGCTGTAAACTTCCTCTCTGAATCTATACACCAGCTGTAAACTTCCCATATGATTCCAAAAACAGCTGTAAACTTCCTCTCTGACACTATACACCAGCTGTAAACTTCACATCTGACTCTATACACCAGCTGTAAACCTCCTCTCTGACTCTCTACACCAGCTGTAATCTTCCCATCTCACTCTATACACCAGCTGTGAACTTGCTATCTGACGCTATAAATCAGCTGTAGATTTCCTATCTGAATCTACACACCAGCTGTGAACTTCCTATCTGACTCTATACATCAGCTGTAAACTTTCCATCTGACTCTATAAATCAGCTGTAAATTTCCTCCCTGACTCTTTACACCAGCTGTAAATTCCCATCTCACTCTATACACCAGCTGTGAACTTGCTATCTGACGCTATAAATCAGCTGTAGATTTCCTATCTGAATCTACACACCAGCTGTGAACTTCTTCTCTCACTCTATACACCAGCTGTAAATTTCCCATCTTGCTTCCCTATTAACCGGTTGGGAGATCTTTGTTTGACCCTATACACCAGTTGTAAGTTCTGTCTTTAACCCAGCACATTAGCACTGTGCTCTCTGACAAACCCTGTACACCAGCACTGAGCTCCCTGACTAACCCTGTACACCAGCACTAAGCTCCCTGACTAACCCTGTACACCAGCACTAAGCTCCCTGACTAACCCTGTACATCAGCACTGAGCTCCCTGACTAACCCAGTACCTCAGCACTGAGCTCCCTGACTAACACTGTACACCAGTACTGAGCTCCCTGACTAACCCTGTACACCAGCACTGAGCTCCCTGACTAACCCTGTACACCAGCACTGAGCTCCTTTACTAACCCTGTACACCAGCACTAATCTCCCTGACTAACCCTGTACACCAGCACTGAGCTCCCTGACTAACCCTGTACCTCAGCACTAATCTCGCTGACTAACACTGTACCTCAGCACCGAGCTCCCTGACTAACCCTGTACAGTAGCACTGAGCTCCCTTACTAACCCTGTACACTAGCACTAATCTCCCTGACTAACCCTGTACACCAGCACTAATCTCCCTTACTAACCCTGTACAGTACCAATGAGCTCCCTGACTAACCCTGTACACCAGCACTGAGCTCTCTGACTAACGCTGTACACCAGCACTAATCTTCCTGACTAACCCTGTACACCAGCACTGACTTCTCTGACTAACACTGTATACCAGCACTGAGCTCCCTGACTAACCCTGCACTGAGCTCCCTGACTAACCCTGTACACCAGCACTGAGCTCCCTGACTAACCCTGCACTGAGCTCCCTGACTAACCCTGTACACCAGCACTGAGCTCCCTGACTAACCCTGTACACCAGCACTGAGCTCCCTGACTAACCTGTACACCAGCACTAAGCTCCCTGACTAACCCTGTACATCAGCACTGAGCTCCCTGACTAACCCTGTACCTCAGCACTGAGCTCCCTGACTAACACTGTACACCAGCACTGAGCTCCCTGACTAACCCTGTACACCAGCACTGAGCTCCTTTACTAACCCTGTACACCAGCACTAATCTCCCTGACTAACCCTGTACCTCAGCACTGAGCTCCCTGACTAACCCTGTACACCAGCACTGAGCTCCCTGACTAACCCTGTACACCAGCACTGAGCTCCTTTACTAACCCTGTACACCAGCACTAATCTCCCTGACTAACCCTGTACACCAGCACTGAGCTCCCTGACAAACCCTGTACCTCAGCACTAATCTCGCTGACTAACACTGTACCTCAGCACCGAGCTCCCTGACTAACCCTGTACAGTAGCACTGAGCTCCCTTACTAACCCTGTACACTAGCACTAATCTCCCTGACTAACCCTGTACATCAGCACTAATCTCCCTTACTAACCCTGTACAGTACCAATGAGCTCCCTGACTAACCCTGTACACCAGCACTGAGCTCTCTGACTAACCCTGTACCTCAGCACTGAGCTCCCTCACTAATCCTGTACCTCAGCACTGAGCTCTCTGACTAACCCTGTACCTCAGCACTGAGCTCCCTGACTAACCCTGTACCTCAGCACTGAGCTCCCTCACTAACACTGTACACCAGCACTGAGCTCCCTGACTAACCCTGTACACCAGCACTAATCTCCCTGACTAACCCTGTACACCAGCACTGAGCTCCCTCACTAACCCTGTACCTCAGCACCGAGCTCCCTGACTAACCCTGTACACCAGCACTGAGCTCCCTGACTAACCCTGTACACCAGCACTGAGCTCCCTGACTAACACTGTACACCAGCACTGAGCTCCCTGACTAACCCTGTACACCAGCACTGAGCTCCCTGACTAACCCTGTACACCAGCACTGAGCTCCCTGACTAACCCTGTACACCAGCACTGAGCTCCCTGACTAACCCTGTACACCAGCACTGAGCTCCCTGACTAACCCTGTACATCAGCACTGAGCTCCCTGACTAACCCTGTACACCAGCACTGAGTTCCCTGACTAACCCTGTACACCAGCACTAATCTCCCTGACTAACCCTGTACACCAGCACTGAGCTCCCTCAATAACCCTGTACCTCAGCACCGAGCTCCCTAACTAACCCTGTACACCAGCACTGAGCTCCTTGACTAACCCTGTACACCAGCACTGAGCTCCCTGACTTACCCTGTACACCAGCACTGAGCTCCCTGACTAACCCTGTACACCAGCACTGAGCTCCCTGACTAACCCTGCACTGAGCTCCCTGACTAACCCTGTATACCAGCACTGAGCTCCCTGACTAACCCTGCACTGAGCTCCCTGACTAACCCTGTACACCAGCACTGAGCTCCCTGACTAACCCTGTACACCAGCACTGAGCTCCTTTACTAACCCTGTACACCAGCAGTAATCTCCCTGACTAACCCTGTACACCAGCACTGAGCTCCCTGACTAACCCTGTACCTCAGCACTAATCTCGCTGACTAACACTGTACCTCAGCACCGAGCTCCCTGACTAACCCTGTACAGTAGCACTGAGCTCCCTTACTAACCCTGTACACCAGCACTAATCTCCCTGACTAACCCTGTACAGTAGCACTGAGCTCCCTGACAAACCCTGTACCTCAGCACTGAGCTCACTGACTAACCCTGTACACCAGCACTGAGCTCCCTTACTAACCCTGTACACCAGCACTGAGCTCTCTGACTAACCCTGTACACCAGCACTAATCTCACTGACTAACCCTGTACACCAGCACTAATCTCCCTGACTAACCCTGTACACCAGCACTGAGCGCCCTTACTAACCCTGTACACCAGCACTAATCTCCCTGACTAACCCTGTACACCAGCACTGACTTCTCTGACTAACACTGTACACCAGCACTGAGCTCCCTGACTAACCCTGCACTGAGCTCCCTGACTAACCCTGTACACCAGCACTGAGCTCCCTGACTAACCATGTACACCAGCACTGAGCTTCCTGACTAACCCTGTACACCAGCACTAATCTCCCTGACTAACCCTGTACACCAGCACTGAGCGCCCTTACTAACCCTGTACACCAGCACTAATCTCCAATACTAACCATGTACACCAGCACTGAGCTCCCTGACTAACCCTGTACACCAGCACTAATCTCCCTGACTAACCCTGTACACCAGCACTAATCTCCCTGACTAACCCTGTACAGTACCAATGAGCTCCCTGACTAACCCTGTACACCAGCACTAATCTCCCTGACTAACCCTGTACCTCAGCACCGAGCTCCCTGACTAACCCTGTACACCAGCACTGAGCTCTCTGACTAACCCTGTACACCAGCACTGAGCTCTCTGACTAACCCTGTACACCAGCACTAAGCTTCCTGACTAACCCTGTACACCAGCACTTAGCTCCCTGACTAACCCTGTACACCAGCACTAATCTCCCTGACTAACCCTGTACACCAGCACTGAGCTCCCTGACTAACCCTGTACACCAGCACTGAGCTCCCTGACTAACCCTGTACACCAGCACTGAGCTCCCTGACTAACCCTGTACACCAGCACTAATCTCCCTGACTAACCCTGTACACCAGTACTGATTTCCCTGACTAACCCTGTACAGTAGCACTGAGCTCCCTTACTAACCCTGTACACCAGCACTAATCTCCCTGACTAACCCTGTACACCAGCACTAATCTCTCTGACTAACCCTGTACACCAGCACTGAGCTCCCTGACAAACCCTGTACCTCAGCACTGAGCTCCCTGACTAACCCTGTACACCAGCACTGAGCTCCCTGACTAACCCTGTACACCAGCACTAATCTCCCTGACTAACCCTGTACACCAGCACTGACTTCTCTGACAAACACTGTACACCAGCACTGAGCTCCCTGACTAACCCTGCACTGAGCTCCCTGACTAACCCTGTACACCAGCACTGAGCTCCCTGACGAACCCTGTACACCAGCACTGAGCTCCCTGACTAACCCTGTACACCAGCACTAATCTCCCTGACTAACCCTGTACACCAGCACTGAGCGCCCTTACTAACCCTGTACACCAGCACTGAGCTCCCTGACTAACCCTGTACACCAGCACTGAGCTCTCTGACTAACCCTGTACACCAGCACTAATCTCCCTGACTAACCATGTACACCAGCACTGAGCTCCCTGACTAACCCTGTACACCAGCACTAATCTCCCTGACTAACCCTGTACACCAGCACTAATCTCCCTGACTAACCCTGTACAGTACCAATGAGCTCCCTGACTAACCCTGTACACCAGTACTAATCTCCCTGACTAACCCTGTACCTCAGCACTGAGCTCCCTGACTAACCCTGTACACCAGCACTGAGCTCCCTGACTAACCGTGTACACCAGCACTGAGCTCCCTGAATAACCCTGTACACCAGCACTGAGCTCCCTGACTAACCCTGTACACCAATACTGAGCTCCCTGACTAACCCTTTACACCAGCACTGAGCTCCCTGACTAACCCTGTACACCAGCACTGAGCTCCCTGACTAACCCTGTACACCAGCACTGAGCTCTCTGACTAACCCTGTACACCAGCACTGAGCTCTCTGACTAACCCTGTACACCAGCACTGAGCTCCCTGACTAACCCTGTACACCAGCACTGAGCTCCCTGACTAACCCTGTACACCAGCACTGAGCTCTCTGACTTACACTGTACACCAGCACTGAGCTCCCTGACTAACCTTGTACACCAGCACTGAGCTCTCTGACTAACCCTGTACCTCAGCACTGAGCTCCCT
Source organism: Bombina bombina (assembly GCF_027579735.1). NCBI lineage: Eukaryota > Metazoa > Chordata > Amphibia > Anura > Bombinatoridae > Bombina > Bombina bombina. The sequence continues at coordinate 7,847,433 of NC_069509.1, read as the reverse complement.
GACTAACCCTGTACATCAGCACTGAGCTCTCTAACTAACCCTGTACCTCAGCACTGAACTCCCTGACTAACCCTGTACATCAGCACTGAGCTCCCTGACTAACCCTGTACACCAGCACTGAGCTCTCTGACTAAACCTGTACCTCAGCACTGAGCTCCCTGACTAACCCTGTACACCAGCACTGAGCTCCCTGACTAACCCTGTACCTCAGCACTGAGCTCCCTGACTAACCCTGTACATCAGCACTGAGCTCTCTGACTAACCCTGTACCTCAGCACTGAGCTCCCTGACTAACACTGTACACCAGCACTGAGCTCCCTGACTAACCCTATACCTCAGCACTGAGCTCCCTGACTAACACTGTACACCAGCACTGAGCTCTCTGACTAACCCTGTACACAAGCACTGAGCTCCCTGACTAACCCTGTACATCAGCACTGAGCTCCCTGACTAACCCTGTACATCAGCACTGAGCTCTCTGACTAACCCTGTACCTCAGCATTGAGCTCCCTGACTAACCCTGTACACCAGCACTGAGCTCCCTGACTAACTGTGTACCTCAGCACTGAGCTCCCTGACTAACCCTGTACACCAGCACTGAGCTCCCTGACTAACCCTGTACATCAGCACTGAGCTCTCTGACTAACCCTGTACACCAGCACTGAGCTCTCTGACTAACCCTGTACACCAGTACTGAGCTCTCTGACTAACCCTGTACACCAGCACTAATCTCCCTGACTAACCCTGTACACCAGCACTGAGATCTCTGACTAAGTAACCCTCTACACCAGCACTGAGCTCCCTGACTAACCCTGTACACCAGCACTGAGCTCCCTGACTAACCCTGTACTGAGCTCCCTGACTAACCCTGTACACCAGCACTGAGCTCCCTGACTAACCCTGTACACCAGCACTGAGCTCCCTGACTAACCCTGTACACCAGCACTAATCTCCCTGACTAACCCTGTACACCAGCACTGAGCTCCCTGACTAACCCTGTACACCAGCACTGAGCTCCCTGACTAACCCTGTACCTCAGCACTGAGCTCCCTGACTAACCCTGTACACCAGCACTAATCTCCCTGACTAACCCTGTACACCAGCACTGAGCTCCCTGACTAACCCTGTACCTAAGCACTGAGCTCCCTGACTAACCCTGTACATCAGCACTGAGCTCTCTGACTAACCCTGTACCTCAGCACTGAGCTCCCTGACTAACACTGTACACCAGCACTGAGCTCCCTGACTAACCCTGTACCTCAGCACTGAGCTCCCTGACTAACACTGTACACCAGCACTGAGCTCTCTGACTAACCCTGTACACCAGCACTGAGCTCCCTGACTAACCCTGTACATCAGCACTGAGCTCCCTGACTAACCCTGTACACCAGCACTAAGCTCCCTGACTAACCCTGTACACCAGCACTAATCTCCCTGACTAACCCTGTACACCAGCACTGAGCTCCCTGACTAACCCTGTACCTCAGCACTAATCTCGCTGACTAACACTGTACCTCAGCACCGAGCTCCCTGACTAACCCTGTACAGTAGCACTGAGCTCCCTTACTAACCCTGTACACCAGCACTAATCTCCCTGACTAACCCTGTACAGTAGCACTGAGCTCCCTGACAAACCCTGTACCTCAGCACTGAGCTCACTGACTAACCCTGTACACCAGCACTGAGCTCCCTTACTAACCCTGTACACCAGCACTGAGCTCTCTGACTAACCCTGTACACCAGCACTAATCTCACTGACTAACCCTGTACACCAGCACTAATCTCCCTGACTAACCCTGTACACCAGCACTGAGCGCCCTTACTAACCCTGTACACCAGCACTAATCTCCCTGACTAACCCTGTACACCAGCACTGACTTCTCTGACTAACACTGTACACCAGCACTGAGCTCCCTGACTAACCCTGCACTGAGCTCCCTGACTAACCCTGTACACCAGCACTGAGCTCCCTGACTAACCCTGTACACCAGCACTGAGCTCCCTGACTAACCCTGTACACCAGCACTAATCTCCCTGACTAACCCTGTACACCAGCACTGAGCGCCCTTACTAACCCTGTACACCAGCACTAATCTCCAATACTAACCATGTACACCAGCACTGAGCTCCCTGACTAACCCTGTACACCAGCACTAATCTCCCTGACTAACCCTGTACACCAGCACTAATCTCCCTGACTAACCCTGTACAGTACCAATGAGCTCCCTGACTAACCCTGTACACCAGCACTAATCTCCCTGACTAACCCTGTACCTCAGCACCGAGCTCCCTGACTAACCCTGTACACCAGCACTGAGCTCTCTGACTAACCCTGTACACCAGCACTGAGCTCTCTGACTAACCCTGTACACCAGCACTAAGCTTCCTGACTAACCCTGTACACCAGCACTTAGTTCCCTGACTAACCCTGTACACCAGCACTAATCTCCCTGACTAACCCTGTACACCAGCACTGAGCTCCCTGACTAACCCTGTACACCAGCACTGAGCTCCCTGACTAACCCTGTACACCAGCACTGAGCTCCCTGACTAACCCTGTACACCAGCACTAATCTCCCTGACTAACCCTGTACACCAGTACTGATTTCCCTGACTAACCCTGTACAGTAGCACTGAGCTCCCTTACTAACCCTGTACACCAGCACTAATCTCCCTGACTAACCCTGTACACCAGCACTAATCTCTCTGACTAACCCTGTACACCAGCACTGAGCTCCCTGACAAACCCTGTACCTCAGCACTGAGCTCCCTGACTAACCCTGTACACCAGCACTGAGCTCCCTGACTAACCCTGTACACCAGCACTAATCTCCCTGACTAACCCTGTACACCAGCACTGACTTCTCTGACAAACACTGTACACCAGCACTGAGCTCCCTGACTAACCCTGCACTGAGCTCCCTGACTAACCCTGTACACCAGCACTGAGCTCCCTGACGAACCCTGTACACCAGCACTGAGCTCCCTGACTAACCCTGTACACCAGCACTAATCTCCCTGACTAACCCTGTACACCAGCACTGAGCGCCCTTACTAACCCTGTACACCAGCACTGAGCTCCCTGACTAACCCTGTACACCAGCACTGAGCTCTCTGACTAACCCTGTACACCAGCACTAATCTCCCTGACTAACCATGTACACCAGCACTGAGCTCCCTGACTAACCCTGTACACCAGCACTAATCTCCCTGACTAACCCTGTACACCAGCACTAATCTCCCTGACTAACCCTGTACAGTACCAATGAGCTCCCTGACTAACCCTGTACACCAGTACTAATCTCCCTGACTAACCCTGTACCTCAGCACTGAGCTCCCTGACTAACCCTGTACACCAGCACTGAGCTCCCTGACTAACCCTGTACACCAGCACTGAGCTCCCTGAATAACCCTGTACACCAGCACTGAGCTCCCTGACTAACCCTGTACACCAATACTGAGCTCCCTGACTAACCCTGTACACCAGCACTGAGCTCCCTGACTAACCCTGTACACCAGCACTGAGCTCCCTGACTAACCCTGTACACCAGCACTGAGCTCTCTGACTTACCCTATACACCAGCACTGAGCTCTCTGACTAACCCTGTACACCAGCACTGAGCTCCCTGACTAACCCTGTACACCAGCACTGAGCTCCCTGACTAACCCTGTACACCAGCACTGAGCTCTCTGACTTACACTGTACACCAGCACTGAGCTCCCTGACTAACCTTGTACACCAGCACTGAGCTCTCTGACTAACCCTGTACCTCAGCACTGAGCTCCCTGACTAACCCTGTACATCAGCACTGAGCTCTCTAACTAACCCTGTACCTCAGCACTGAGCTCCCTGACTAACCCTGTACATCAGCACTGAGCTCCCTGACTAACCCTGTACACCAGCACTGAGCTCTCTGACTAACCCTGTACATCAGCACTGAGCTCTCTGACTAACCCTGTACCTCAGCACTGAGCTCCCTGACTAACCCTGTACATCAGCACTGAGCTCTCTGACTAACCCTGTACCTCAGCACTGAGCTCCCTGACTAACACTGTACACCAGCACTGAGCTCCCTGACTAACCCTATACCTCAGCACTGAGCTCCCTGACTAACACTGTACACCAGCACTGAGCTCTCTGACTAACCCTGTACACCAGCACTGAGCTCCCTGACTAACCCTGTACATCAGCACTGAGCTCCCTGACTAACCCTGTACATCAGCACTGAGCTCTCTGACTAACCCTGTACCTCAGCATTGAGCTCCCTGACTAACCCTGTACACCAGCACTGAGCTCCCTGACTAACTGTGTACCTCAGCACTGAGCTCCCTGACTAACCCTGTACACCAGCACTGAGCTCCCTGACTAACCCTGTACATCAGCACTGAGCTCTCTGACTAACCCTGTACACCAGCACTGAGCTCTCTGACTAACCCTGTACACCAGTACTGAGCTCTCTGACTAACCCTGTACACCAGCACTAATCTCCCTGACTAACCCTGTACACCAGCACTGAGATCTCTGACTAAGTAACCCTCTACACCAGCACTGAGCTCCCTGACTAACCCTGTACACCAGCACTGAGCTCCCTGACTAACCCTGTACTGAGCTCCCTGACTAACCCTGTACACCAGCACTGAGCTCTCTGACTAACCCTGTACACCAGCACTGAGCTCCCTGACTAACCCTGTACACCAGCACTAATCTCCCTGACTAACCCTGTACACCAGCACTGAGCTCCCTGACTAACCCTGTACACCAGCACTGAGCTCCCTGACTAACCCTGTACCTCAGCACTGAGCTCCCTGACTAACCCTGTACACCAGCACTAATCTCCCTGACTAACCCTGTACACCAGCACTGAGCTCCCTGACTAACCCTGTACCTAAGCACTGAGCTCCCTGACTAACCCTGTACACCAGCACTGAGCTCCCTGACTAACCCTGTACCTCAGCACTGAGCTCCCTGACTAACACTGTACACCAGCACTGAGCTCCCTGACTAACCCTGTACCTCAGCACTGAGCTCCCTGACTAACACTGTACACCAGCACTGAGCTCTCTGACTAACCCTGTACACCAGAACTGAGCTCCCTGACTAACCCTGTACATCAGCACTGAGCTCCCTGACTAACCCTGTACACCAGCACTAAGCTCCCTGACTAACCCTGTACACCAGCACTAATCTCCCTGACTAACCCTGTACACCAGCACTAATCTCCCTGACTAACCCTGTACAGTACCAATGAGCTCCCTGACTAACCCTGTACACCAGTACTAATCTCCCTGACTAACCCTGTACCTCAGCACTGAGCTCCCTGACTAACCCTGTACACCAGCACTGAGCTCCCTGACTAACCGTGTACACCAGCACTGAGCTCCCTGAATAACCCTGTACACCAGCACTGAGCTCCCTGACTAACCCTGTACACCAATACTGAGCTCCCTGACTAACCCTTTACACCAGCACTGAGCTCCCTGACTAACCCTGTACACCAGCACTGAGCTCCCTGACTAACCCTGTACACCAGCACTGAGCTCTCTGACTTACCCTATACACCAGCACTGAGCTCTCTGACTAACCCTGTACACCAGCACTGAGCTCCCTGACTAACCCTGTACACCAGCACTGAGCTCCCTGACTAACCCTGTACACCAGCACTGAGCTCTCTGACTTACACTGTACACCAGCACTGAGCTCCCTGACTAACCTTGTACACCAGCACTGAGCTCTCTGACTAACCCTGTACCTCAGCACTGAGCTCCCTGACTAACCCTGTACATCAGCACTGAGCTCTCTAACTAACCCTGTACCTCAGCACTGAACTCCCTGACTAACCCTGTACATCAGCACTGAGCTCCCTGACTAACCCTGTACACCAGCACTGAGCTCTCTGACTAAACCTGTACCTCAGCACTGAGCTCCCTGACTAACCCTGTACACCAGCACTGAGCTCCCTGACTAACCCTGTACCTCAGCACTGAGCTCCCTGACTAACCCTGTACATCAGCACTGAGCTCTCTGACTAACCCTGTACCTCAGCACTGAGCTCCCTGACTAACACTGTACACCAGCACTGAGCTCCCTGACTAACCCTATACCTCAGCACTGAGCTCCCTGACTAACACTGTACACCAGCACTGAGCTCTCTGACTAACCCTGTACACAAGCACTGAGCTCCCTGACTAACCCTGTACATCAGCACTGAGCTCCCTGACTAACCCTGTACATCAGCACTGAGCTCTCTGACTAACCCTGTACCTCAGCATTGAGCTCCCTGACTAACCCTGTACACCAGCACTGAGCTCCCTGACTAACTGTGTACCTCAGCACTGAGCTCCCTGACTAACCCTGTACACCAGCACTGAGCTCCCTGACTAACCCTGTACATCAGCACTGAGCTCTCTGACTAACCCTGTACACCAGCACTGAGCTCTCTGACTAACCCTGTACACCAGTACTGAGCTCTCTGACTAACCCTGTACACCAGCACTAATCTCCCTGACTAACCCTGTACACCAGCACTGAGATCTCTGACTAAGTAACCCTCTACACCAGCACTGAGCTCCCTGACTAACCCTGTACACCAGCACTGAGCTCCCTGACTAACCCTGTACTGAGCTCCCTGACTAACCCTGTACACCAGCACTGAGCTCCCTGACTAACCCTGTACACCAGCACTGAGCTCCCTGACTAACCCTGTACACCAGCACTAATCTCCCTGACTAACCCTGTACACCAGCACTGAGCTCCCTGACTAACCCTGTACACCAGCACTGAGCTCCCTGACTAACCCTGTACCTCAGCACTGAGCTCCCTGACTAACCCTGTACACCAGCACTAATCTCCCTGACTAACCCTGTACACCAGCACTGAGCTCCCTGACTAACCCTGTACCTAAGCACTGAGCTCCCTGACTAACCCTGTACATCAGCACTGAGCTCTCTGACTAACCCTGTACCTCAGCACTGAGCTCCCTGACTAACACTGTACACCAGCACTGAGCTCCCTGACTAACCCTGTACCTCAGCACTGAGCTCCCTGACTAACACTGTACACCAGCACTGAGCTCTCTGACTAACCCTGTACACCAGCACTGAGCTCCCTGACTAACCCTGTACATCAGCACTGAGCTCCCTGACTAACCCTGTACACCAGCACTAAGCTCCCTGACTAACCCTGTACACCAGCACTAATCTCCCTGACTAACCCTGTACACCAGCACTGAGCTCCCTGACTAACCCTGTACCTCAGCACTAATCTCGCTGACTAACACTGTACCTCAGCACCGAGCTCCCTGACTAACCCTGTACAGTAGCACTGAGCTCCCTTACTAACCCTGTACACCAGCACTAATCTCCCTGACTAACCCTGTACAGTAGCACTGAGCTCCCTGACAAACCCTGTACCTCAGCACTGAGCTCACTGACTAACCCTGTACACCAGCACTGAGCTCCCTTACTAACCCTGTACACCAGCACTGAGCTCTCTGACTAACCCTGTACACCAGCACTAATCTCACTGACTAACCCTGTACACCAGCACTAATCTCCCTGACTAACCCTGTACACCAGCACTGAGCGCCCTTACTAACCCTGTACACCAGCACTAATCTCCCTGACTAACCCTGTACACCAGCACTGACTTCTCTGACTAACACTGTACACCAGCACTGAGCTCCCTGACTAACCCTGCACTGAGCTCCCTGACTAACCCTGTACACCAGCACTGAGCTCCCTGACTAACCCTGTACACCAGCACTGAGCTCCCTGACTAACCCTGTACACCAGCACTAATCTCCCTGACTAACCCTGTACACCAGCACTGAGCGCCCTTACTAACCCTGTACACCAGCACTAATCTCCAATACTAACCATGTACACCAGCACTGAGCTCCCTGACTAACCCTGTACACCAGCACTAATCTCCCTGACTAACCCTGTACACCAGCACTAATCTCCCTGACTAACCCTGTACAGTACCAATGAGCTCCCTGACTAACCCTGTACACCAGCACTAATCTCCCTGACTAACCCTGTACCTCAGCACCGAGCTCCCTGACTAACCCTGTACACCAGCACTGAGCTCTCTGACTAACCCTGTACACCAGCACTGAGCTCTCTGACTAACCCTGTACACCAGCACTAAGCTTCCTGACTAACCCTGTACACCAGCACTTAGTTCCCTGACTAACCCTGTACACCAGCACTAATCTCCCTGACTAACCCTGTACACCAGCACTGAGCTCCCTGACTAACCCTGTACACCAGCACTGAGCTCCCTGACTAACCCTGTACACCAGCACTGAGCTCCCTGACTAACCCTGTACACCAGCACTAATCTCCCTGACTAACCCTGTACACCAGTACTGATTTCCCTGACTAACCCTGTACAGTAGCACTGAGCTCCCTTACTAACCCTGTACACCAGCACTAATCTCCCTGACTAACCCTGTACACCAGCACTAATCTCTCTGACTAACCCTGTACACCAGCACTGAGCTCCCTGACTAACCCTGTACCTCAGCACTGAGCTCCCTGACTAACCCTGTACACCAGCACTGAGCTCCCTGACTAACCCTGTACACCAGCACTAATCTCCCTGACTAACCCTGTACACCAGCACTGACTTCTCTGACAAACACTGTACACCAGCACTGAGCTCCCTGACTAACCCTGCACTGAGCTCCCTGACTAACCCTGTACACCAGCACTGAGCTCCCTGACGAACCCTGTACACCAGCACTGAGCTCCCTGACTAACCCTGTACACCAGCACTAATCTCCCTGACTAACCCTGTACACCAGCACTGAGCGCCCTTACTAACCCTGTACACCAGCACTGAGCTCCCTGACTAACCCTGTACACCAGCACTGAGCTCTCTGACTAACCCTGTACACCAGCACTGATCTCCCTGACTAACCATGTACACCAGCACTGAGCTCCCTGACTAACCCTGTACACCAGCACTAATCTCCCTGACTAACCCTGTACACCAGCACTAATCTCCCTGACTAACCCTGTACAGTACCAATGAGCTCCCTGACTAACCCTGTACACCAGCACTAATCTCCCTGACTAACCCTGTACCTCAGCACTGAGCTCCCTGACTAACCCTGTACACCAGCACTGAGCTCCCTGACTAACCCTGTACACCAGCACTGAGCTCCCTGACTAACCCTGTACACCAGCACTGAGCTCCCTGACTAACCCTGTACACCAATACTGAGCTCCCTGACTAACCCTGTACACCAGCACTGAGCTCCCTGACTAACCCTGTACACCAGCACTGAGCTCCCTGACTAACCCTGTACACCAGCACTGAGCTCTCTGACTTACCCTGTACACCAGCACTGAGCTCTCTGACTAACCCTGTACACCAGCACTGAGCTCCCTGACTAACCCTGTACACCAGCACTGAGCTCCCTGACTAACCCTGTACACCAGCACTGAGCTCTCTGACTTACACTGTACACCAGCACTGAGCTCCCTGACTAACCTTGTACACCAGCACTGAGCTCTCTGACTAACCCTGTACCTCAGCACTGAGCTCCCTGACTAACCCTGTACATCAGCACTGAGCTCTCTAACTAACCCTGTACCTCAGCACTGAGCTCCCTGACTAACCCTGTACATCAGCACTGAGCTCCCTGACTAACCCTGTACACCAGCACTGAGCTCTCTGACTAACCCTGTACATCAGCACTGAGCTCTCTGACTAACCCTGTACCTCAGCACTGAGCTCCCTGACTAACCCTGTACATCAGCACTGAGCTCTCTGACTAACCCTGTACCTCAGCACTGAGCTCCCTGACTAACACTGTACACCAGCACTGAGCTCCCTGACTAACCCTGTACCTCAGCACTGAGCTCCCTGACTAACACTGTACACCAGCACTGAGCTCTCTGACTAACCCTGTACACAAGCACTGAGCTCCCTGACTAACCCTGTACATCAGCACTGAGCTCCCTGACTAACCCTGTACATCAGCACTGAGCTCTCTGACTAACCCTGTACCTCAGCACTGAGCTCCCTGACTAACCCTGTACACCAGCACTGAGCTCCCTGACTAACTGTGTACCTCAGCACTGAGCTCCCTGACTAACCCTGTACACCAGCACTGAGCTCCCTGACTAACCCTGTACATCAGCACTGAGCTCTCTGACTAACCCTGTACACCAGCACTGAGCTCTCTGACTAACCCTGTACACCAGTACTGAGCTCTCTGACTAACCCTGTACACCAGCACTAATCTCCCTGACTAACCCTGTACACCAGCACTGAGATCTCTGACTAAGTAACCCTCTACACCAGCACTGAGCTCCCTGACTAACCCTGTACACCAGCACTGAGCTCCCTGACTAACCCTGTACTGAGCTCCCTGACTAACCCTGTACACCAGCACTGAGCTCTCTGACTAACCCTGTACACCAGCACTGAGCTCCCTGACTAACCCTGTACACCAGCACTAATCTCCCTGACTAACCCTGTACACCAGCACTGAGCTCCCTGACTAACCCTGTACACCAGCACTGAGCTCCCTGACTAATCCTGTACCTCAGCACTGAGCTCCCTGACTAACCCTGTACACCAGCACTAATCTCCCTGACTAACCCTGTACACCAGCACTGAGCTCCCTGACTAACCCTGTACCTCAGCACTGAGCTCCCTGACTAACCCTGTACACCAGCACTGAGCTCCCTGACTAACCCTGTACCTCAGCACTGAGCTCCCTGACTAACACTGTACACCAGCACTGAGCTCCCTGACTAACCCTGTACCTCAGCACTGAGCTCCCTGACTAACACTGTACACCAGCACTGAGCTCTCTGACTAACCCTGTACACCAGAACTGAGCTCCCTGACTAACCCTGTACATCAGCACTGAGCTCCCTGACTAACCCTGTACACCAGCACTAAGCTCCCTGACTAACCCTGTACACCAGCACTAATCTCCCTGACTAACCCTGTACACCAGCACTGAGCTCCCTGACTAACCCTGTACCTCAGCACTGAGCTCCCTGACTAACCCTGTACATCAGCACTGAGCTCTCTGACTAACCCTGTACCTCAGCACTGAGCTCCCTGACTAACACTGTACACCAGCACTGAGCTCCCTGACTAACCCTGTACCTCAGCACTGAGCTCCCTGACTAACACTGTACACCAGCACTGAGCTCTCTGACTAACCCTGTACACCAGCACTGAGCTCCCTGACTAACCCTGTACATCAGCACTGAGCTCTCTGACTAACCCTGTACACCAGCACTAAGCTCCCTGACTAACCCTGTACATCAGCACTGAGCTCTCTGACTAACCCTGTACCTCAGCACTGAGCTCCCTTACTAACCCTGTACACCAGCACTGAGCTCCCTGACTAACCGTGTACCTCAGCACTGAGCTCCCTGACTAACCCTGTACACCAGCACTCAGCTTCCTGACTAACCCTGTACATCAGCACTGAGCTCTCTGATTAACCCTGTACACCAGCACTAATCTCCCTGACTAACCCTGTACATCAGCACTGAGCTCTCTGACTAACCCTGTACCTCAGCACTGAGCTCCCTGACTAACACTGTACACCAGCACTGAGCTCCCTGACTAACCCTGTACCTCAGCACTGAGCTCCCTGACTAACACTGTACACCAGCACTGAGCTCTCTGACTAACCCTGTACACCAGCACTGAGCTCCCTGACTAACCCTGTACATCAGCACTGAGCTCTCTGACTAACCCTGTACACCAGCACTAAGCTCCCTGACTAACCCTGTACATCAGCACTGAGCTCTCTGACTAACCCTGTACCTCAGCACTGCGCTCCCTTACTAACCCTGTACACCAGCACTGAGCTCCCTGACTAACCGTGTACCTCAGCACTGAGCTCCCTGACTAACCCTGTACACCAGCACTCAGCTTCCTGACTAACCCTGTACATCAGCACTGAGCTCTCTGATTAACCCTGTACACCAGCACTAATCTCCCTGACTAACCCTGTACATCAGCACTGAGCTCTCTGACTAACCCTGTACACCAGCACTGAGCTCACTGACTAACACTGTACACCAGCACTGAGCTCCCTGACTAATCCTGTACCTCAGCACTGAGCACCCTGACTAACCCTGTACACCAGCACTGAGCTCTCTGACTAACCCTGTACACCAGCACTGAGTTCCCTGACTAACCCTGTACACCAGCACTGAGCTCCCTGACTAACCCTGTACACCAGCACTGAGCTCTCTGACTAACTCTGTACCTCAGCACTGAGCTATCTGACTAACCCTGTCTCTCTGACTAACCCTGTACACCAGCACTGAGCTCCCTGACTAATCCTGTACATCAGCACTGAGCTCCCTATCTAACCCTGTACACCAGCACTGAGCTCCCTGAGTAACCCTGTACACCAGCACTGAGCTCCCTGACTAACCCTGTACCTCAGCACTGAGCTCCCTGACTAACCCTGTGCACCAGCACTAATCTCCCTGACTAAACCTGTACACCAGCACTAATCTCCCTGACTAACCCTGTACACCAGCACTGAGCTCCATCACTAACCCTGTACATCAGCACTGAGCTCCCTGACTAACCCTGTACCTCAGCACTGAGCTCCCTGACTAACCCTGTACACCAGCACTGAGCTCCCTGACTAACCCTGTACACCAGCACTAATCTCCCTGACTAACCCTGTACCTCAGCACTGAGCTCCCTGACTAACCCTGTACACCAGCACTGAGCTCCCTGACTAACCCTGTACACCAGCACTGAGCTCCCTGACTAACCCTGTACATCAGCACTGAGCTCTCTGACTAACCCTGTACACCAGCACTGAGCTCCCTGACTAACCCTGTACCTTAGCACTGAGCTCCCTGACTAACCCTGTACACCAGCACTGAGCTCCCTGACTAACCCTGTACCTCAGCACTGAGCTCCCTGACTAACCCTGTACACCAGCACTGAGCTCCCTGACTAACCCTGTACACCAGCACTGAGCTCTCTGACTAACCCTGTACCTCAGCACTGAGCTCCCTGACTAACCATGTACACCAGCACTGAGCTCCCTGACTAACACTGTACACCAGCACTGAGCTCCCTGACTAACCCTGTACCTCAGCACTAATCTCCCTGACTAACCCTGTACACCAGCACTGAGCTCCCTGACTAACCCTGTACACCAGCACTGAGCTCCCTGACTAACCCTGTACACCAGCACTGAGCTCCTTCACTAACCCTGTACACCAGCACTGAGCTCCCTGACTAACCCTGTACACCAGCACTGAGCTCCCTGACTAACCCTGTACACAAGCACTGAGCTCCTTCACTAACCCTGTACACCAGCACTGAGCTCCCTGACTAACCCTGTACACCAGCACTGAGCTCCCTGACTAACCCTGTACACAAGCACTGAGCTCCTTCACTAACCCTGTAAACCAGCACTGAGCTCCCTGACTAACCCTGTACACCAGCACTGAGCTCCCTGACTAACCCTGTACACCAGCACTGAGCTCCCTGACTAACCCTGTACACCAGCACTGAGCTCCCTGACTAACCCTGTACACCAGCACTAATCTCCCTGACTAACCCTGTACACCAGCACTGAGCTCCCTGACTAACCCTGTACACCAGCACTGAGCTCCTTCACTAACCCTGTACACCAGCACTGAGCTCCTTCACTAACCCTGTACATCAGCACTGAGCTCCCTGACTAACCCTGTACACCAGCACTGAGCTCCCTGACTAACCCTGTACACAAGCACTGAGCTCCTTCACTAACCCTGTACACCAGCATTGAGCTCCCTGACTAACCCTGTACACCAGCACTGAGCTCCCTGACTAACCCTGTACAACAGCACTGAGCTCCTTCACTAACCCTGTACACCAGCACTGAGCTCCTTCACTAACCCTGTACATCAGCACTGAGCTCCCTGACTAACCCTGTACCTCAGCACTGAGCTCCCTGACTAACCCTGTACACCAGCACTGAGCTCCCTGACTAACCCTGTACACCAGCACCGAGCTCCCTGACTAACCCTGTACACCAATACTAAGCTCCTTGACTAACCCTGTACCTCAGCACTGAGCTCCCTGACTAACCCTGTACACCAGCACTGAGCTCCCTGACTAACCCTGTACACCAGCACTGAGCTCCCTGACTAACCCTGTACATCAGCACTGAGCTCTCTGACTAACCCTGTACACCAGCACTGAGCTCCCTGACTAACCCTGTACACCAGCACTGAGCTCCCTGACTAACCCTGTACCTCAGCACTGAGCTCCCTGACTAACCCTGTACACCAGCACTGAGCTCTCTGACTAACCCTGTACACCAGCACTGAGCTCCTTGACTAACCCTGTACACCAGCACTGAGCTCCCTGACTAACCCTGTACCTCAGCACTGAGCTCCCTGACTAACCCTGTACACCAGCACTGAGCTCCCTGACTAACCCTGTACACCAGCACTGAGCTCCCTGACTAACCCTGTACCTCAGCACTGAGCTCCCTGACTAACCCTGTACACCAGCACTGAGCTCCCTGACTAACCCTGTACCTCAGCACTGAGCTCCCTGACTAACCCTGTACACCAGCACTGAGCTCCCTGACTAACCCTGTACACCAGCACTGAGCTCTCTGACTAACCCTGTACCTCAGCACTGAGCTCCCTGACTAACACTGTACACCAGCACTGAGCTCCCTGACTAACCCTGTACCTCAGCACTAATCTCCCTGACTAACCCTGTACACCAGCACTGAGCTCCCTGACTAAAACTGTACACCAGCACTGAGCTCTCTGACTAACCCTGTACACCAGCACTGAGCTCCCTGACTAACCCTGTACCTCAGCACTGAGCTCCCTGACTAACCCTGTACACCAGCACTGAGCTCCCTGACTAACCCTGTACACCAGCACTAATCTCCTTGACTAACCCTGTACATCAGCACTGAGCTCCCTGACTAACCCTGTACACCAGCACTAATCTCCTTGACTAACCCTGTACACCAGCACTGAGCTTCCTTACTAACCCTGTACACCAGCACTGAGCTCCCTGACTAACCCTGTACATCAGCACTGAGCTCTCTGACTAACCCTGTACACCAGCACTGAGCTCCCTGACTAACCCTGTACCTTAGCACTGAGCTCCCTGACTAACCCTGTACACCAGCACTGAGCTCCCTGACTAACCCTGTACCTCAGCACTGAGCTCCCTGACTAACCCTGTACACCAGCACTGAGCTCCCTGACTAACCCTGTACACCAGCACTGAGCTCTCTGACTAACCCTGTACCTCAGCACTGAGCTCCCTGACTAACCATGTACACCAGCACTGAGCTCCCTGACTAACACTGTACACCAGCACTGAGCTCCCTGACTAACCCTGTACCTCAGCACTAATCTCCCTGACTAACCCTGTACACAAGCACTGAGCTCCTTCACTAACCCTGTACACCAGCACTGAGCTCCATGACTAACCCTGTACACCAGCACTGAGCTCCCTGACTAACCCTGTACACCAGCACTGAGCTCCCTGACTAACCCTGTACACCAGCACTGAGCTCCCTGACTAACCCTGTACACCAGCACTAATCTCCTTGACTAACCCTGTACACCAGCACTGAGCTCCCTTACTAACCCTGTACACCAGCACTGAGCTCCCTTACTAACCCTGTACACCAGCACTGAGCTCCCTGACTAACCCTGTACACCAGCACTGAGCTCCCTGACTAACCCTGTACCTCAGCACTGAGCTCCCTGACTAACCCTGTACACCAGCACTGAGCTCCCTGACTAACCCTGTACACCAGCACTGAGCTCTCTGACTAACCCTGTACCTCAGCACTGAGCTCCCTGACTAACCCTGTACACCAGCACTGAGCTCCCTGACTAACACTGTACACCAGCACTGAGCTCCCTGACTAACCCTGTACACCAGCACTGAGCTCCCTGACTAACCCTGTACACCAGCACTGAGCTCCCTGACTAACCCTGTACACCAATACTGAGCTCCCTGACTAACCCTGTACATCAGCACTGAGCTCCCTGAATACCACTGTACACCAGCACTGAGCTCCCTGACTAACCCTGTACACCAATACTGAGCTCCCTGACTAACTCTGTACATCAGCACTGAGCTCTCTGACCAACCCTGTACACCAGCACTGAGCTCCCTGACTAACCCTGTACACCAGCACTGAGCTCCCTGACTAACCCTGTACCTCAGCACTGAACTCCCTGACTAACCCTGTACACCAGCACTGAGCTCCCTGACTAACCCTGTACACCAGCACTGAGCTCCCTGACTAACCCTGTACACCAGCACTGAGCTCCTTCACTAACCCAGTACACCAGCACTGAGCTCCCTGACTAACCCTGTACACCAGCACTGAGCTCCCTTACTAACCCTGTACACCAGCACTGAGCTCCCTGACTAACCCTGTACACCAGCACTGAGCTCCTTCACTAACCCTGTACACCAGCATTGAGCTCCCTGACTAACCCTGTACAGCAGCACTGAGCTCCCTGACTAACCCTGTACACCAGCACTGAGCTCCTTCACTAACCCTGTACACCAGCACTGAGCTCCTTCACTAACCCTGTACACCAGCACTGAGCTCCCTGACTAACCCTGTACACCAGCACTGAGCTCCCTGACTAACCCTGTACACCAGCACTGAGCTCCCTGACTAACCCTGTACACCAATACTGAGCTCCCTGACTAACCCTGTACATCAGCACTGAGCTCCCTGACTAACACTGTACACCAGCACTGAGCTCCCTGACTAACCCTGTACACCAGCACTGAGCTCCCTGACTAACCCTGTACACCAGCACTGAGCTCTCTGACTAACCCTGTACAGTAGCACTGAGCTCCCTGACTAACCCTGTACATCAGCACTGAGCTCCCTGACTAACCCTGTACACCAGCACTGAGCTCTCTGACTAACCCTGTACACCAGCACTGAGCTCCCTGACTAACCCTGTACACCAGCACTGAGCTCCCTGACTAACCCTGTACACCAGCACTGAGCTCTCTGATTAACCCTATACACCAGCACTGAGCTCTCTGACTAACCCTGTACACCAGCACTGAGCTCCCTGACTAACCCTGTACACCAGCACTGAGCTCCCTGACTAACCCTGTACACCAGCACTGAGC
This sequence comes from Bombina bombina, assembly GCF_027579735.1. NCBI lineage: Eukaryota > Metazoa > Chordata > Amphibia > Anura > Bombinatoridae > Bombina > Bombina bombina. The sequence continues at coordinate 7,830,284 of NC_069509.1, read as the reverse complement.
TCTCTGACTTACACTGTACACCAGCACTGAGCTCCCTGACTAACCCTGTACACCAGCACTGAGCTCCCTTACTAACCCTGTGTTACGGTTGCCTCCAGGCTGGCTGGAAGTTGGACCGTAGAAAAGGATGCTCCTAGCGCTCACCAAAGAATCATCAGCACCATAGTCAGCAATCCCTGTAGTGATATTAGCTGAAGCTGTCCCCTACAAACATGAGTCAAAGCTGCAAGTTAGAGGGACAGAAAAATAGGTCTGAAGTGCTGGAGCACACAGCCTGCTTTTTATTGAGGTTACATGCAAACAGGACACTCTCAGGGGGAGGCATAAAATCCCCCATCACACATTTGATATTAGATAGAGAGACACTCCCTTTGACAGGCCACAACATTTACTTCAGCAGATAACATTACACACAATAAAACAATGCAGTCCACCTTATCAATACTAGTCTGATTAGACAATGGGAAAGTTGATCACTAAACCTAATTAGAGCTAATCCCAGCAGACTTGTATTTAGAATAGGTTTCTTGAAGCTGAACAAAATTTAACTCTTAATGGCACACACTGAAACTGAACCAAATGGGAGAAAGCCAGGGACAAGTCATTTCACAGGTCTGGGGACATAGTCTTAAAGGGGGCATTGTTCACCAGAGTCACAATATGTCCCCAGACGTTTCCCAAAGGGCCACACACACCCAACAAAAGTCAATATACTCTCAGGGGCACAATCTTCCAGGGGCCATAGTCATGAGGAAGGAGGCTGGCAAATAGGCTTCTCCAAAATCCAAGGAAGCAGGGCAACCTTCCATTTAAAGGGCCAGTCACAAATAGCAGTTTGTAACATATCTCCCCTTTTGGAGGGAGACTAACCAGGCACCTGACCTTCTGTCGGTCAGTGCCTAAGTTAGTCTCGCAACCCACCCACAAATAAACACTAGCAGCAAAGTAGCCCCCCCACAATAAGTAGTACTGGCCTGTAGGTTCCAGGTTATAGGATGAAAGGGTAGCATCCTCTGCCTTCCTGGCGCAGCTGGGCAAATAGCTGATGGTACTTGGGGGGCAGAGGCCAGCGGCACTCTGCCCTGGTGCCAGCGCTTCTGCTGGGGTGAGGGGTTTGCAGGCCAGTCCTGTAACAAGGGGGTCTGTAGGGCAGAGGCCAGCAGCGCTCTGTCCTGATGCCAGCTCTTCTGCTGGGGGAATTGGGGCATAGTCCTGCCCGGTGGCAAAGGGAACGTGGGGGTCAGTGGGGGTTAACATCTCCACTGTTAACCCTGGGCCCAAGTTAGGAGTTAGCTGGGGAGGGGGAGATTGGCTTACCTCCTCCTCCTGATACTCCGGTGGCCGTTGGGAAGGGAGGTCGATGCTCTCCGCTTCCTGTGGAACATGCTGCGGCTGGGGAGAGAGACCGGTTGTCTCCTCTCCCTGGAAGGCACACTCCGGCTGGGGAGGGAGGTCGATGCTCTCCCCTCCCTGTAGCTGGGTCTGTCGCTGGGGATCTGGGCCGCCTGCCCAGCATCCCTGTAGGGCCGGTAGAGAGACTGCGGTCCCATCTCCACCTGCCTGCTGGGGGTCCTCCCAGGACCAGTCTATGAGGCCTGCTGCCTCTGGTATCTCTGGTTGGGGAAGGAGACTGGTTTTCTCTTCCCTCTGCACAGTATACTGCCGCTGGGGAGGGAGGTCGCTGCTCTCCTCTCCCTGTGGAACATGCTGCGGCTGGGGAGAGAGACCAGGTGTCCATACCCTCAAACTCCACAGTTGGCGCTCAAAGGCTCGTGCCGCTTCGTTCTCAGTAGCCAATTCCCGGATGAGGCGACTGACTACCTCCTGTGCAGGGTCTGGACCATATCGGACTAGCCGCCTCTTTACCTCTGGAACGAAATCAGCGCCCTCATAGCGACGGATCAGGTTGAGGTGCTCTTCACAGGGTTCTGACCAGTATCTTGTCAGCTCCATGCTGCTGTAGGTAGGGACGCTGCGCAGTGGCTAGCGTTGCCCTCAATAACTTTCCTACGATACCAGTGCTGTTGTGGTGCTGCTCCTTGCGCTAGGACGCCAATCCCACCGCTGCCGCCAAATGTTACGGTTGCCTCCAGGCTGGCTGGAAGTTGGACCGTAGAAAAGGATGCTCCTAGCGCTCACCAAAGAATCATCAGCACCATAGTCAGCAATCCCTGTAGTGATATTAGCTGAAGCTGTCCCCTACAAACATGAGTCAAAGCTGCAAGTTAGAGGGACAGAAAAATAGGTCTGAAGTGCTGGAGCACACAGCCTGCTTTTTATTGAGGTTACATGCAAACAGGACACTCTCAGGGGGAGGCATAAAATCCCCCATCACACATTTGATATTAGATAGAGACACTCCCTTTGACAGGCCACAACATTTACTTCAGCAGATAACATTACACACAATAAAACAATGCAGTCCACCTTATCAATACTAGTCTGATTAGACAATGGGAAAGTTGATCACTAAACCTAATTAGAGCTAATCCCAGCAGACTTGTATTTAGAATAGGTTTCTTGAAGCTGAACAAAATTTAACTCTTAATGGCACACACTGAAACTGAACCAAATGGGAGAAAGCCAGGGACAAGTCATTTCACAGGTCTGGGGACATAGTCTTAAAGGGGGCATTGTTCACCAGAGTCACAATATGTCCCCAGACGTTTCCCAAAGGGCCACACACACCCAACAAAAGTCAATATACTCTCAGGGGCACAATCTTCCAGGGGCCATAGTCATGAGGAAGGAGGCTGGCAAATAGGCTTCTCCAAAATCCAAGGAAGCAGGGCAACCTTCCATTTAAAGGGCCAGTCACAAATAGCAGTTTGTAACACCCTGTACCTCAGCACTGAGCTCCCTGACTAACCCTGTACACCAGCACTAATCTCCCTGACTAACCCTGTACACCAGCACTGAGCTCCCTGACTAACACTGTACACCAGCACTGAGCTCCCTGACTAACCCTGTACACCAGCACTGAGCTCCCTGACTAACCCTGTACACCAGCACTGAGCTCCCTGACTAACCCTGTACATCAGCACTGAGCTCCCTGACTAACCCTGTACCTCAGCACTGAGCTCCCTGACTAACCCTGTACACCAGCACTGAGCTCCTTCACTAACCCTGTACACCAGCACTGATCTCCTTCACTAACCCTGTACACCAGCACTGAGCTCCCTGACTAACCCTGTACACCAACACAGAGCTCCCTGACTAATCCTGTACACCAGCACTGAGCTCCCTGACTAACCCTGTACACCAGCACTGAGCTCCTTCACTAACCCTGTACACCAGCACTGAGCTCCCTGACTAACCCTGTACACCAACACTGAGCTCCCTGACTAACCCTGTACACCAGCACTGAGCTCCCTGACTAACCCTGTACACCAGCACTGAGCTCCTTCACTAACCCTGTACATCAGCACTGAGCTCCCTGACTAACCCTGTACCTCAGCACTGAGCTCCCTGACTAACCCTGTACACCAGCACTGAGCTCCCTGACTAACCCTGTACACCAGCACTGAGCTCCCTGACTAACCCTGTACACCAGCACTAATCTCCCTGACTAACCCTGTACACCAGCACTGAGCTCCCTGACTAACCCTGTTCACCAGCACTGAGCTCCCTCACTAACCTTGTTCACCAGCACTGAGCTCCCTGACTAACCCTGTACACCAGCACTGAGCTCCCTCACTAACCTTGTTCACCAGCACTGAGCTCCCTGACTAACCCTGTACACCAGCACTGAGCTCCTTCACTAACCCTGTACACCAGCACTGAGCTCCCTGACTAACCCTGTTCACCAGCACTGAGCTCCCTGACTAACCCTGTACCTCAGCACTGAGCTCCCTGACTAACCCTGTACACCAGCACTGAGCTCCCTGACTAACCCTGTACACCAGCACTGAGCTCCCTGACTAACCCTGTACACCAGCACTGAGCTCCCTGACTAACCCTGTACACCAGCACTGAGCTCCTTCACTAACCCTGTACACCAGCACTGAGCTCCCTGACTAACCCTGTACACCAGCACTGAGCTCCCTGACTAACCCTGTACACCAGCACTGAGCTCCCTTACTAACCCTGTACACCAGCACTGAGCTCCCTGACTAACCCTGTACACCAGCACTGAGCTCCTTCACTAACCCTGTACACCAGCACTGAGCTCCCTGACTAACCCTGTACACCAGCACTGAGCTCCCTGACTAACCCTGTACACCAGCACTGAGCTCCTTTACTAACCCTGTACACCAGCACTAAGCTCCCTGACTAACCCTGTACACCAGCACTGAGCTCCCTGACTAACCCTGTACACCAGCACTGAGCTCCCTGACTAACCCTGTACACCAGCACTGAGCTCATTCACTAACCCTGTACATCAGCACTGAGCTCCCTGACTAACCCTGTACCTTAGCACTGAGCTCCCTGACTAACCCTGTACACCAGCACTGAGCTCCCTGACTAACCCTGTACACTAGCACTGAGCTCCTTCACTAACCCTGTACACCAGCACTGAGCTCCCTAACTAACCCTGTACACTAGCACTGAGCTCCCTGACTAACCCTGTACACCAGCACTGAGCTCCTTCACTTACCCTGTACACCAGCACTGAGCTCCCTGACTAACCCTGTACACCAGCACTGAGCTCCCTGACTAACCCTGTACACCAGCACTGAGCTCCCTGACTAACCCTGTACACCAGCACTGAGCTCTTTCACTAACCCTGTACACCAGCACTGAGCTCCTTCACTAACCCTGTACATCAGCATTGAGCTCCCTGACTAACCCTGTACCTTAGCACTGAGCTCCCTGACTAACCCTGTACACCAGCACTGAGCTCCCTGACTAACCCTGTACACTAGCACTGAGCTCCTTCACTAACCCTGTACATCAGCACTGAGCTCCCTGACTAACCCTGTACCTTAGCACTGAGCTCCCTGACTAACCCTGTACACCAGCACTGAGCTCCCTTACTAACCCTGTACACCAGCACTGAGCTCACTGACTAACCCTGTACACCAGCACTGAGCTCCCTGACTAACCCTGTACACCAGCACTGAGCTCCCTGACTAACCCTGTACACCAGCACTGAGCTCCCTGACTAACCCTGTACACCAGCACTGAGCTCCCTGACTAACCCTGTACACCAATACTGAGCTCCCTGACTAACCCTGTACATAAGCACTGAGCTCCCTGACTAACACTGTACACCAGCACTGAGCTCCCTGACTAACCCTGTACACCAGCACTGAGCTCCCTGACTAACCCTGTACACCAATACTGAGCTCCCTGACTAACCCTGTACATCAGCACTGAGCTCTCTGACTAACCCTGTACCTCAGCACCGAGCTCCCTAACTAACCCTGTACACCAGCACTGAGCTCCTTGACTAACCCTGTACACCAGCACTGAGCTCCCTGACTAACCCTGTACACCAGCACTGAGCTACCTGACTAACCCTGTACCTCAGCACTGAGCTCCCTGACTAACCCTGTACACCAGCACTGAGCTCCCTGACTAACCCTGTACACCAGCACTGAGCTCCCTGACTAACCCTGTACACCAGCACTGAGCTCCCTGACTAACCCTGTACACCAGCACTGAGCTCCTTCACTAACCCTGTACACCAGCACTGAGCTCCCTGACTAACCCTGTACACCAGCACTGAGCACCCTGACTAACCCTGTACACCAGCACTGAGCTCCCTGACTAACCCTGTACACCAGCACTGAGCTCCCTGACTAACCCTGTACACCAGCACTGAGCTCCCTGACTAACCCTGTACACCAGCACTGAGCTCCCTGACTAACCCTGTACACCAGCACTGAGCTCCCTGACTAACCCTGTACACCAGCACTGAGCTCCCTGACTAACCCTGTACACCAGCACTGAGCTCCTTCACTAACCCTGTACACCAGCACTGAGCTCCCTGACTAACCCTGTACACCAGCACTGAGCTCCCTGACTAACCCAGTACACCAGCACTGAGCTCCTTCACTAACCCTGTACACCAGCACTGAGCTCCCTGACTAACCCTGTACACCAGCACTGAGCTCCCTGACTAACCCTGTACACAAGCACTGAGCTCCTTCACTAACCCTGTACACCAGAACTGAGCTCCCTGACTAACCCTGTACACCAGCACTGAGCTCCCTGACTAACCCTGTACACAAGCACTGAGATCCTTCACTAACCCTGTAAACCAGCACTGAGCTCCCTGACTAACCCTGTACACCAGCACTGAGCTCCCTGTCTAACCCTGTACACCAGCACTGAGCTCCCTGACTAACCCTGTACACCAGCACTGAGCTCCCTGACTAACCCTGTACACCAGCACTAATCTCCCTGACTAACCCTGTACACGAGCACTGAGCTCCCTGACTAACCCTGTACACCAGCACTGAGCTCCTTCACTAACCCTGTACACCAGCACTGAGCTCCTTCACTAACCCTGTACATCAGCACTGAGCTCCCTGACTAACCCTGTACACCAGCACTGAGCTCCCTGACTAACCCTGTACACAAGCACTGAGCTCCTTCACTAACCCTGTACACCAGCACTGAGCTCCATGACTAACCCTGTACACCAGCACTGAGCTCCCTGACTAACCCTGTACAACAGCACTGAGCTCCTTCACTAACCCTGTACACCAGCACTGAGCTCCTTCACTAACCCTGTACATCAGCACTGAGCTCCCTGACTAACCCTGTACCTCAGCACTGAGCTCCCTGACTAACCCTGTACACCAGCACTGAGCTCCCTGACTAACCCTGTACACCAGCACTGAGCTCCCTGACTAACCCTGTACACCAATACTAAGCTCCCTGACTAACCCTGTACCTCAGCACTGAGCTCCCTGACTAACCCTGTACACCAGCACTGAGCTCCCTGACTAACCCTGTACACCAGCACTGAGCTCCCTGACTAACCCTGTACATCAGCACTGAGCTCTCTGACTAACCCTGTACACCAGCACTGAGCTCCCTGACTAACCCTGTACCTTAGCACTGAGCTCCCTGACTAACCCTGTACACCAGCACTGAGCTCCCTGACTAACCCTGTACCTCAGCACTGAGCTCCCTGACTAACCCTGTACACCAGCACTGAGCTCCCTGACTAACCCTGTACACCAGCACTGAGCTCTCTGACTATCCCTGTACCTCAGCACTGAGCTCCCTGACTAACCATGTACACCAGCACTGAGCTCCCTGACTAACACTGTACACCAGCACTGAGCTCCCTGACTAACCCTGTACCTCAGCACTAATCTCCCTGACTAACCCTGTACACCAGCACTGAGCTCCCTGACTAACCCTGTACACCAGCACTGAGCTCCCTGACTAACCCAGTACACCAGCACTGAGCTCCTTCACTAACCCTGTACACCAGCACTGAGCTCCCTGACTAACCCTGTACACCAGCACTGAGCTCCCTGACTAACCCTGTACACAAGCACTGAGCTCCTTCACTAACCCTGTACACCAGCACTGAGCTCCCTGACTAACCCTGTACACCAGCACTGAGCTCCCTGACTAACCCTGTACACAAGCACTGAGCTCCTTCACTAACCCTGTAAACCAGCACTGAGCTTCCTGACTAACCCTGTACACCAGCACTGAGCTCCCTGACTAACCCTGTACACCAGCACTGAGCTCCCTGACTAACCCTGTACACCAGCACTGAGCTCCCTGACTAACCCTGTACACCAGCACTAATCTCCCTGACTAACCCTGTACACCAGCACTGAGCTCCCTGACTAACCCTGTACACCAGCACTGAGCTCCTTCACTAACCCTGTACAGCAGCACTGAGCTCCTTCACTAACCCTGTACATCTGCACTGAGCTCCCTGACTAACCCTGTACACCAGCACTGAGCTCCCTGACTAACCCTGTACACAAGCACTGAGCTCCTTCACTAACCCTGTACACCAGCATTGAGCTCCCTGACTAACCCTGTACACCAGCACTGAGCTCCCTGACTAACCCTGTACAACAGCACTGAGCTCCTTCACTAACACTGTACACCAGCACTGAGCTCCATCACTAACCCTGTACATCAGCACTGAGCTCCCTGACTAACCCTGTACCTCAGCACTGAGCTCCCTGACTAACCCTGTACACCAGCACTGAGCTCCCTGACTAACCCTGTACACCAGCACCGAGCTCCCTGACTAACCCTGTACACCAATACTAAGCTCCTTGACTAACCCTGTACCTCAGCACTGAGCTCCCTGACTAACCCTGTACACCAGCACTGAGCTCCCTGACTAACCCTGTACACCAGCACTGAGCTCCCTGACTAACCCTGTACATCAGCACTGAGCTCTCTGACTAACCCTGTACACCAGCACTGAGCTCCCTGACTAACCCTGTACCTTAGCACTGAGCTCCCTGACTAACCCTGTACACCAGCACTGAGCTCCCTGACTAACCCTGTACCTCAGCACTGAGCTCCCTGACTAACCCTGTACACCAGCACTGAGCTCCCTGACTAACCCTGTACACCAGCACTGAGCTCTCTGACTAACCCTGTACCTCAGCACTGAGCTCCCTGACTAACCATGTACACCAGCACTGAGCTCCCTGACTAACACTGTACACCAGCACTGAGCTCCCTGACTAACCCTGTACCTCAGCACTAATCTCCCTGACTAACCCTGTACACCAGCACTGAGCTCCCTGACTAAAACTGTACACCAGCACTGAGCTCTCTGACTAACTCTGTACACCAGCACTGAGCTCCCTGACTAACCCTGTACCTCAGCACTGAGCTCCCTGACTAACCCTGTACACCAGCACTGAGCTCCCTGACTAACCCTGTACACCAGCACTGAGCTCTCTGACTAACCCTGTACCTCAGCACTGAGCTCCCTGACTAACCATGTACACCAGCACTGAGCTCCCTGACTAACACTGTACACCAGCACTGAGCTCCCTGACTAACCCTGTACCTCAGCACTAATCTCCCTGACTAACCCTGTACACCAGCACTGAGCTCCTTCACTAACCCTGTACACCAGCACTGAGCTCCTTCACTAACCCTGTACATCAGCACTGAGCTCCCTGACTAACCCTGTACACCAGCACTGAGCTCCCTGACTAACCCTGTACACAAGCACTGAGCTCCTTCACTAACCCTGTACACCAGCACTGAGCTCCATGACTAACCCTGTACACCAGCACTGAGCTCCCTGACTAACCCTGTACACCAGCACTGAGCTCCCTGACTAACCCTGTACACCAGCACTGAGCTCCCTGACTAACCCTGTACACCAGCACTAATCTCCCTGACTAACCCTGTACACGAGCACTGAGCTCCCTGACTAACCCTGTACACCAGCACTGAGCTCCTTCACTAACCCTGTACACCAGCACTGAGCTCCTTCACTAACCCTGTACATCAGCACTGAGCTCCCTGACTAACCCTGTACACCAGCACTGAGCTCCCTGACTAACCCTGTACACAAGCACTGAGCTCCTTCACTAACCCTGTACACCAGCACTGAGCTCCATGACTAACCCTGTACACCAGCACTGAGCTCCCTGACTAACCCTGTACAACAGCACTGAGCTCCTTCACTAACCCTGTACATCTGCACTGAGCTCCTTCACTAACCCTGTACAACAGCACTGAGCTCCTTCACTAACCCTGTACATCTGCACTGAGCTCCTTCACTAACCCTGTACAACAGCACTGAGCTCCTTCACTAACCCTGTACATCTGCACTGAGCTCCTTCACTAACCCTGTACACCAGCACTGAGCTCCTTCACTAACCCTGTACATCAGCACTGAGCTCCCTGACTAACCCTGTACCTCAGCACTGAGCTCCCTGACTAACCCTGTACACCAGCACTGAGCTCCCTGACTAACCCTGTACACCAATACTAAGCTCCCTGACTAACCCTGTACCTCAGCACTGAGCTCCCTGACTAACCCTGTACACCAGCACTGAGCTCCCTGACTAACCCTGTACACCAGCACTGAGCTCCCTGACTAACCCTGTACATCAGCACTGAGCTCTCTGACTAACCCTGTACACCAGCACTGAGCTCCCTGACTAACCCTGTACCTTAGCACTGAGCTCCCTGACTAACCCTGTACACCAGCACTGAGCTCCCTGACTAACCCTGTACCTCAGCACTGAGCTCCCTGACTAACCCTGTACACCAGCACTGAGCTCCCTGACTAACCCTGTACACCAGCACTGAGCTCTCTGACTATCCCTGTACCTCAGCACTGAGCTCCCTGACTAACCATGTACACCAGCACTGAGCTCCCTGACTAACACTGTACACCAGCACTGAGCTCCCTGACTAACCCTGTACCTCAGCACTAATCTCCCTGACTAACCCTGTACACCAGCACTGAGCTCCCTGACTAACCCTGTACACCAGCACTGAGCTCCCTGACTAACCCAGTACACCAGCACTGAGCTCCTTCACTAACCCTGTACACCAGCACTGAGCTCCCTGACTAACCCTGTACACCAGCACTGAGCTCCCTGACTAACCCTGTACACAAGCACTGAGCTCCTTCACTAACCCTGTACACCAGCACTGAGCTCCCTGACTAACCCTGTACACCAGCACTGAGCTCCCTGACTAACCCTGTACACAAGCACTGAGCTCCTTCACTAACCCTGTAAACCAGCACTGAGCTCCCTGACTAACCCTGTACACCAGCACTGAGCTCCCTGACTAACCCTGTACACCAGCACTGAGCTCCCTGACTAACCCTGTACACCAGCACTGAGCTCCCTGACTAACCCTGTACACCAGCACTAATCTCCCTGACTAACCCTGTACACCAGCACTGAGCTCCCTGACTAACCCTGTACACCAGCACTGAGCTCCTTCACTAACCCTGTACACCAGCACTGAGCTCCTTCACTAACCCTGTACATCTGCACTGAGCTCCCTGACTAACCCTGTACACCAGCACTGAGCTCCCTGACTAACCCTGTACACAAGCACTGAGCTCCTTCACTAACCCTGTACACCAGCACTGAGCTCCCTGACTAACCCTGTACACCAGCACTGAGCTCCCTGACTAACCCTGTACAACAGCACTGAGCTCCTTCACTAACCCTGTACACCAGCACTGAGCTCCTTCACTAACCCTGTACATCAGCACTGAGCTCCCTGACTAACCCTGTACCTCAGCACTGAGCTCCCTGACTAACCCTGTACACCAGCACTGAGCTCCCTGACTAACCCTGTACACCAGCACCGAGCTCCCTGACTAACCCTGTACACCAATACTAAGCTCCTTGACTAACCCTGTACCTCAGCACTGAGCTCCCTGACTAACCCTGTACACCAGCACTGAGCTCCCTGACTAACCCTGTACACCAGCACTGAGCTCCCTGACTAACCCTGTACATCAGCACTGAGCTCCCTGACTAACCCTGTACACCAGCACTGAGCTCCCTGACTAACCCTGTACACCAGCACTGAGCTCCCTGACTAACCCTGTACCTCAGCACTGAGCTCTCTGACTAACCCTGTACACCAGCACTGAGCTCTCTGACTAACCCTGTACACCAGCACTGAGCTCCTTGACTAACCCTGTACACCAGCACTGAGCTCCCTGACTAACCCTGTACCTCAGCACTGAGCTCCCTGACTAACCCTGTACACCAGCACTGAGCTCCCTGACTAACCCTGTACACCAGCACTGAGCTCCCTGACTAACCCTGTACCTCAGCACTGAGCTCCCTGACTAACCCTGTACACCAGCACTGAGCTCCCTGACTAACCCTGTACCTCAGCACTGAGCTCCCTGACTAACCCTGTACACCAGCACTGAGCTCCCTGACTAACCCTGTACACCAGCACTGAGCTCTCTGACTAACCCTGTACCTCAGCACTGAGCTCCCTGACTAACACTGTACACCAGCACTGAGCTCCCTGACTAACCCTGTACCTCAGCACTAATCTCCCTGACTAACCCTGTACACCAGCACTGAGCTCCCTGACTAAAACTGTACACCAGCACTGAGCTCTCTGACTAACCCTGTACACCAGCACTGAGCTCCCTGACTAACCCTGTACCTCAGCACTGAGCTCCCTGACTAACCCTGTACACCAGCACTGAGCTCCCTGACTAACCCTGTACACCAGCACTAATCTCCTTGACTAACCCTGTACATCAGCACTGAGCTCCCTGACTAACCCTGTACACCAGCACTAATCTCCTTGACTAACCCTGTACACCAGCACTGAGCTTCCTTACTAACCCTGTACACCAGCACTGAGCTCCCTGACTAACCCTGTACATCAGCACTGAGCTCTCTGACTAACCCTGTACACCAGCACTGAGCTCCCTGACTAACCCTGTACCTCAGCACTGAGCTCCCTGACTAACCCTGTACACCAGCACTGAGCTCCCTGACTAACCCTGTACCTCAGCACTGAGCTCCCTGACTAACCCTGTACACCAGCACTGAGCTCCCTGACTAACCCTGTACACCAGCACTGAGCTCCCTGACTAACCCTGTACCTCAGCACTGAGCTCCCTGACTAACCATGTACACCAGCACTGAGCTCCCTGACTAACACTGTACACCAGCACTGAGCTCCCTGACTAACCCTGTACCTCAGCACTAATCTCCCTGACTAACCCTGTACACAAGCACTGAGCTCCTTCACTAACCCTGTACACCAGCACTGAGCTCCATGACTAACCCTGTACACCAGCACTGAGCTCCCTGACTAACCCTGTACACCAGCACTGAGCTCCCTGACTAACCCTGTACACCAGCACTGAGCTCCCTGACTAACCCTGTACACCAGCACTAATCTCCTTGACTAACCCTGTACACCAGCACTGAGCTCCCTTACTAACCCTGTACACCAGCACTGAGCTCCCTGACTAACCCTGTACACCAGCACTGAGCTCCCTGACTAACCCTGTACACCAGCACTGAGCTCCCTGACTAACCCTGTACCTCAGCACTGAGCTCCCTGACTAACCCTGTACACCAGCACTGAGCTCCCTGACTAACCCTGTACACCAGCACTGAGCTCTCTGACTAACCCTGTACCTCAGCACTGAGCTCCCTGACTAACCCTGTACACCAGCACTGAGCTCCCTGACTAACCCTGTACACCAGCACTGAGCTCCCTGACTAACCCTGTACACCAGCACTGAGCTCCCTGACTAACCCTGTACACCAGCACTGAGCTCCCTGACTAACCCTGTACACCAATACTGAGCTCCCTGACTAACCCTGTACATCAGCACTGAGCTCCCTGAATACCACTGTACACCAGCACTGAGCTCCCTGACTAACCCTGTACACCAATACTGAGCTCCCTGACTAACTCTGTACATCAGCACTGAGCTCTCTGACCAACCCTGTACACCAGCACTGAGCTCCCTGACTAACCCTGTACACCAGCACTGAGCTCCCTGACTAACCCTGTACCTCAGCACTGAGCTCCCTGACTAACCCTGTACACCAGCACTGAGCTCCCTGACTAACCCTGTACACCAGCACTGAGCTCCCTGACTAACCCTGTACACCAGCACTGAGCTCCTTCACTAACCCAGTACACCAGCACTGAGCTCCCTGACTAACCCTGTACACCAGCACTGAGCTCCCTTACTAACCCTGTACACCAGCACTGAGCTCCCTGACTAACCCTGTACACCAGCACTGAGCTCCTTCACTAACCCTGTACACCAGCATTGAGCTCCCTGACTAACCCTGTACAGCAGCACTGAGCTCCCTGACTAACCCTGTACACCAGCACTGAGCTCCTTCACTAACCCTGTACACCAGCACTGAGCTCCTTCACTAACCCTGTACACCAGCACTGAGCTCCCTGACTAACCCTGTACACCAGCACTGAGCTCCCTGACTAACCCTGTACACCAGCACTGAGCTCCCTGACTAACCCTGTACACCAATACTGAGCTCCCTGACTAACCCTGTACATCAGCACTGAGCTCCCTGACTAACCCTGTACACCAGCACTGAGCTCCCTGACTAACCCTGTACACCAGCACTGAGCTCCCTGACTAACCCTGTACACCAGCACTGAGCTCTCTGACTAACCCTGTACAGTAGCACTGAGCTCCCTGACTAACCCTGTACATCAGCACTGAGCTCCCTGACTAACCCTGTACACCAGCACTGAGCTCTCTGACTAACCCTGTACACCAGCACTGAGCTCCCTGACTAACCCTGTACACCAGCACTGAGCTCCCTGACTAACCCTGTACACCAGCACTGAGCTCTCTGATTAACCCTATACACCAGCACTGAGCTCTCTGACTAACCCTGTACACCAGCACTGAGCTCCCTGACTAACCCTGTACACCAGCACTGAGCTCCCTGACTAACCCTGTACACCAGCACTGAGCTCTCTGACTTACACTGTACACCAGCACTGAGCTCCCTGACTAACCCTGTACACCAGCACTGAGCTCCCTTACTAACCCTGTGTTACGGTTGCCTCCAGGCTGGCTGGAAGTTGGACCGTAGAAAAGGATGCTCCTAGCGCTCACCAAAGAATCATCAGCACCATAGTCAGCAATCCCTGTAGTGATATTAGCTGAAGCTGTCCCCTACAAACATGAGTCAAAGCTGCAAGTTAGAGGGACAGAAAAATAGGTCTGAAGTGCTGGAGCACACAGCCTGCTTTTTATTGAGGTTACATGCAAACAGGACACTCTCAGGGGGAGGCATAAAATCCCCCATCACACATTTGATATTAGATAGAGAGACACTCCCTTTGACAGGCCACAACATTTACTTCAGCAGATAACATTACACACAATAAAACAATGCAGTCCACCTTATCAATACTAGTCTGATTAGACAATGGGAAAGTTGATCACTAAACCTAATTAGAGCTAATCCCAGCAGACTTGTATTTAGAATAGGTTTCTTGAAGCTGAACAAAATTTAACTCTTAATGGCACACACTGAAACTGAACCAAATGGGAGAAAGCCAGGGACAAGTCATTTCACAGGTCTGGGGACATAGTCTTAAAGGGGGCATTGTTCACCAGAGTCACAATATGTCCCCAGACGTTTCCCAAAGGGCCACACACACCCAACAAAAGTCAATATACTCTCAGGGGCACAATCTTCCAGGGGCCATAGTCATGAGGAAGGAGGCTGGCAAATAGGCTTCTCCAAAATCCAAGGAAGCAGGGCAACCTTCCATTTAAAGGGCCAGTCACAAATAGCAGTTTGTAACATATCTCCCCTTTTGGAGGGAGACTAACCAGGCACCTGACCTTCTGTCGGTCAGTGCCTAAGTTAGTCTCGCAACCCACCCACAAATAAACACTAGCAGCAAAGTAGCCCCCCCACAATAAGTAGTACTGGCCTGTAGGTTCCAGGTTATAGGATGAAAGGGTAGCATCCTCTGCCTTCCTGGCGCAGCTGGGCAAATAGCTGATGGTACTTGGGGGGCAGAGGCCAGCGGCACTCTGCCCTGGTGCCAGCGCTTCTGCTGGGGTGAGGGGTTTGCAGGCCAGTCCTGTAACAAGGGGGTCTGTAGGGCAGAGGCCAGCAGCGCTCTGTCCTGATGCCAGCTCTTCTGCTGGGGGAATTGGGGCATAGTCCTGCCCGGTGGCAAAGGGAACGTGGGGGTCAGTGGGGGTTAACATCTCCACTGTTAACCCTGGGCCCAAGTTAGGAGTTAGCTGGGGAGGGGGAGATTGGCTTACCTCCTCCTCCTGATACTCCGGTGGCCGTTGGGAAGGGAGGTCGATGCTCTCCGCTTCCTGTGGAACATGCTGCGGCTGGGGAGAGAGACCGGTTGTCTCCTCTCCCTGGAAGGCACACTCCGGCTGGGGAGGGAGGTCGATGCTCTCCCCTCCCTGTAGCTGGGTCTGTCGCTGGGGATCTGGGCCGCCTGCCCAGCATCCCTGTAGGGCCGGTAGAGAGACTGCGGTCCCATCTCCACCTGCCTGCTGGGGGTCCTCCCAGGACCAGTCTATGAGGCCTGCTGCCTCTGGTATCTCTGGTTGGGGAAGGAGACTGGTTTTCTCTTCCCTCTGCACAGTATACTGCCGCTGGGGAGGGAGGTCGCTGCTCTCCTCTCCCTGTGGAACATGCTGCGGCTGGGGAGAGAGACCAGGTGTCCATACCCTCAAACTCCACAGTTGGCGCTCAAAGGCTCGTGCCGCTTCGTTCTCAGTAGCCAATTCCCGGATGAGGCGACTGACTACCTCCTGTGCAGGGTCTGGACCATATCGGACTAGCCGCCTCTTTACCTCTGGAACGAAATCAGCGCCCTCATAGCGACGGATCAGGTTGAGGTGCTCTTCACAGGGTTCTGACCAGTATCTTGTCAGCTCCATGCTGCTGTAGGTAGGGACGCTGCGCAGTGGCTAGCGTTGCCCTCAATAACTTTCCTACGATACCAGTGCTGTTGTGGTGCTGCTCCTTGCGCTAGGACGCCAATCCCACCGCTGCCGCCAAATGTTACGGTTGCCTCCAGGCTGGCTGGAAGTTGGACCGTAGAAAAGGATGCTCCTAGCGCTCACCAAAGAATCATCAGCACCATAGTCAGCAATCCCTGTAGTGATATTAGCTGAAGCTGTCCCCTACAAACATGAGTCAAAGCTGCAAGTTAGAGGGACAGAAAAATAGGTCTGAAGTGCTGGAGCACACAGCCTGCTTTTTATTGAGGTTACATGCAAACAGGACACTCTCAGGGGGAGGCATAAAATCCCCCATCACACATTTGATATTAGATAGAGACACTCCCTTTGACAGGCCACAACATTTACTTCAGCAGATAACATTACACACAATAAAACAATGCAGTCCACCTTATCAATACTAGTCTGATTAGACAATGGGAAAGTTGATCACTAAACCTAATTAGAGCTAATCCCAGCAGACTTGTATTTAGAATAGGTTTCTTGAAGCTGAACAAAATTTAACTCTTAATGGCACACACTGAAACTGAACCAAATGGGAGAAAGCCAGGGACAAGTCATTTCACAGGTCTGGGGACATAGTCTTAAAGGGGGCATTGTTCACCAGAGTCACAATATGTCCCCAGACGTTTCCCAAAGGGCCACACACACCCAACAAAAGTCAATATACTCTCAGGGGCACAATCTTCCAGGGGCCATAGTCATGAGGAAGGAGGCTGGCAAATAGGCTTCTCCAAAATCCAAGGAAGCAGGGCAACCTTCCATTTAAAGGGCCAGTCACAAATAGCAGTTTGTAACACCCTGTACCTCAGCACTGAGCTCCCTGACTAACCCTGTACACCAGCACTAATCTCCCTGACTAACCCTGTACACCAGCACTGAGCTCCCTGACTAACACTGTACACCAGCACTGAGCTCCCTGACTAACCCTGTACACCAGCACTGAGCTCCCTGACTAACCCTGTACACCAGCACTGAGCTCCCTGACTAACCCTGTACATCAGCACTGAGCTCCCTGACTAACCCTGTACCTCAGCACTGAGCTCCCTGACTAACCCTGTACACCAGCACTGAGCTCCTTCACTAACCCTGTACACCAGCACTGATCTCCTTCACTAACCCTGTACACCAGCACTGAGCTCCCTGACTAACCCTGTACACCAACACAGAGCTCCCTGACTAATCCTGTACACCAGCACTGAGCTCCCTGACTAACCCTGTACACCAGCACTGAGCTCCTTCACTAACCCTGTACACCAGCACTGAGCTCCCTGACTAACCCTGTACACCAACACTGAGCTCCCTGACTAACCCTGTACACCAGCACTGAGCTCCCTGACTAACCCTGTACACCAGCACTGAGCTCCTTCACTAACCCTGTACATCAGCACTGAGCTCCCTGACTAACCCTGTACCTCAGCACTGAGCTCCCTGACTAACCCTGTACACCAGCACTGAGCTCCCTGACTAACCCTGTACACCAGCACTGAGCTCCCTGACTAACCCTGTACACCAGCACTAATCTCCCTGACTAACCCTGTACACCAGCACTGAGCTCCCTGACTAACCCTGTTCACCAGCACTGAGCTCCCTCACTAACCTTGTTCACCAGCACTGAGCTCCCTGACTAACCCTGTACACCAGCACTGAGCTCCCTCACTAACCTTGTTCACCAGCACTGAGCTCCCTGACTAACCCTGTACACCAGCACTGAGCTCCCTCACTAACCCTGTTCACCAGCGCTGAGCTCCCTCACTAACCCTGTTCACCAGCACTGAGCTCCCTGACTAACCCTGTACACCAGCACTGAGCTCCCTGACAAACCCTGTACACCAATACTGAGCTCCCTGACTAACCCTGTACATCAGCACTGAGCTCCCTGAATAACACTGTACACCAGCACTGAGCTCCCTGACTAACCCTGTACACCAATACTGAGCTCCCTGACTAACCCTGTACATCAGCACTGAGCTCTCTGACCAACCCTGTACACCAGCACTGAGCTCCCTGACTAACCCTGTACACCAGCACTGAGCTCCCTGACTAACCCTGTACCTCAGCACTGAGCTCCCTGACTAACCCTGTACACCAGCACTGAGCTCCCTGACTAACCCTGTACACCAGCACTGAGCTCCCTGACTAACCCTTTATACCAGCACTGAGCTCCCTCACTAACCCTGTACACCAGCACTGAGCTCCCTGACTAACCCTGTACACCAGCACTGAGCTCCCTTACTAACCCTGTACACCAGCACTGAGCTCCCTGACTAAACCTGTACACCAGCACTGAGCTCCTTCACTAACCCTGTACACCAGCACTTAGCTCCCTGACTAACCCTGTACACCAGCACTGAGCTCCCTGACTAACCCTGTACACCAGCACTGAGCTCCTTCACTAACCCTGTACACCAGCACTGAGCTCCCTGACTAACCCTGTACACCGGCACTGAGCTCCCTGACTAACCCTGTACACCAGCACTGAGCTCCCTGACTAACCCTGTACACCAATACTGAGCTCCCTGACTAACCCTGTACATCAGCACTGAGCTCCCTGACTAACACTGTACACCAGCACTGAGCTCCCTGACTAACCCTGTACACCAATACTGAGCTCCCTGACTAACCCTGTACATCAGCACTGAGCTCCCTGACTAACCCTGTACACCAGCACTGAGCTCCCTGACTAACCCTGTACACCAGCACTGAGCTCTCTGACTAACCCTGTACCTCAGCACTGAGCTCCCTGACTAACCCTGTACACCAGCACTGAGCTCCCTGACTAACACTGTACACAAGCACTGAGCTCCCTGACTAACCCTGTACCTCAGCATTAATCTCCCTGACTAACCCTGTACACCAGCACTGAGCTCCCTGACTAACACTGTACACCAGCACTGAGCTCCCTGACTAACCCTGTACACCAGCACTGAGCTCCCTGACTAACCCTTTACACCAGCACTGAGCTCCCTGACTAACCCTGTACACCAGCACTGAGCTCCCTGACTAACCCTGTACCTCAGCACTGAGCTCCCTGACTGACCCTTTGAAAAACCAACATTACATGAATCCATATTTCTTTTGTGCTATATCTGTTGTTTTAATAATCTGATTAGAACCTATACATTTATAGAAAGATATAGACTTGTATCATATATTGTGTAAGGATAGGATTCTGCAGCACTAAAAATCCGCCCTTAGTCTCACCTTTTATACTCATGTATAAAGAAATTAGGAATATAATCAGTGTCTCAACATCCAGAGGGTAAGTCAATAGCCCATAAAGCCATATTCCTTGGACACCAATATAAACTGTAAATACATTCAGACAGCAAGCATATACCTGTTAAATCATGTTCATTGGCCAAGTAAATAGTCTGCAAACTTAGATCCAAAGAGTATATTTCTTGTAAACTCACATCTAGAAGGCAAGCATATTGCCTGTAAACTTACATCTAGAAGGCAATCATATAGTCTGTAAACTCACATCTAGAAGGCAAGCATATTGCCTGTAAACTTACATCTAGAAGGCAATCATATAGTCTGTAAACTTACATCTAGGAGGCAAGCATATAGCCTGTAAACTTACATCTAGAAGTCAATCATATAGCCTGTAAACTTAAATCTAGAAGGCAAGCATATAGCCTGTAAACTTACATCTAGAAGGCAAGCATATAGCCTGTAATCTTACATCTAGAAGGCAAGCATATTGCCTGTAAACGTACATCTAGAAGGCAATCATATAGTCTGTAAACTCACATCTAGAAGGCAAGCATATAGCCTGTAAGCTTACATCTAGAAGGCAAGCATATTGCCTGTAAACCTACATCTAGAAGGCAAGCATATTGCCTGTAAACTTACATCTAGAAGGCAATAATATTGCCTGTAAACTTACATCTAG
This sequence comes from Bombina bombina, assembly GCF_027579735.1. Lineage (NCBI taxonomy): Eukaryota > Metazoa > Chordata > Amphibia > Anura > Bombinatoridae > Bombina > Bombina bombina. The sequence goes on along the minus strand of NC_069509.1, from coordinate 7,809,972 downwards.
CAGGCAATCATATTGCATGTAAACTTACATCTAGAAGGAAAACATATAGCATATAGCATGTAAACTCACATCTAGAAGGCAATCATATAGCCTGTAAACTTACATCTAGAAGGCAATCATATAGCCTGTAAACTTACATCTAGAAGGCAATCATATAGTCTGTCTACAACTTATATATACACAATACACCCACTCTCAATTTCCTTATATATTTTTCCCATAGTGAGAATCTTACGGAGGATTCAGGGTCATTCTTTCGCCGTTACGGTGGCTCTAAGAGAGGAGTGTTTCTGCGATGGGCTCAGGACAGAACCTGTGGTTACAAGGTGAGCCAGAGATTCTGTGAAATTCTCCACTGTGTTAAGGAATTTGGTCTAATTCACTGATAGATATGCTGCAAATATTAAGAGGTTCTGCAGCATGAAATTGTGTGATTAAAGATGCTCTGCATTTAAAGGAATATTAGATTGCAGTTATGAGTAAAGCCTAAGCTAATTCACCTGGGTGAGAATATGGGAGGGCCATGCAGTGTAGAGTTTGTTATTTATTTTGCTGCTATTGCTGATGTGTGAACTACAATACATGGTCATACCACATTCCTATGTCCATTCAAAGGTTTGTTATTGGTGAGTAATGGGCCTTTTGTTCTGTGATGGTATCAGAAGTATAAAACATATACTAATTAACTAAACAAAGCTGCATTATCTATTATAAAAGGCTTCTCTGCCATGATATTGCTTTACATTTGTATTTAATATCTGTTTTGGTACAGCACGTGGTGATCACTAACTTCAGCACCTCCTGGGCAGATGGAATGGCATTATGTGCCCTACTGCATTCCTACCTGCCTGACAGCATCCCTTATGCCCAGCTCCGCCCACTGGAAAAGGTATCCTGTCTTTTGTCTATAAGCATCTGTTCAGTATACTGGGCCTACTTAGTACACATGATACAATCAGAGAACATGGCTCAACCACTGCACAGGAAATATTCCACAGTGTCCATTAGTATACATGGTCCAATAATAATAATAACGCACAGCCTCCCAATACACATGGTCCAATAAGAACGCACGGCCCTCCCAATACACATGGTCCAATAAGAACACATGGTTCTCTCAGTACACATGGTCCAATAATAATGTATGGTTCTCCCATTTCACATGCTCCAATAAGAACGCACGGCCCTCCCAATACACATGGTCCAATAAGATGTATGGTTCTCGTAGTACACATTATCTATTATACACTATATTCTCCGTCTTTACACGTGGTAGTGCACAGGATTGTGTCTGTACACATGGTCCCTCCAGAACATATACTACACAAGGCGTGCATTATACATGTTGCCAACATACAAGGTTCTTTGACTGATTTCCCATATTTCAGAGGAAGAATCTGCAGTTGGCATTCCAGGTCGCTGAGCTTGCAGGCATCCCGCAACTTTTGGTGAGTGACTTGGGGGGAACTAATACATTCTCTTTGTACCTTGCCTTCTTTTTCTCTCTGATCTCTGCTTCATCACTTGCAGACACCAGATCATATGCTCCAGACACAAGGTCCAGATTGGCAGAAAGTTCTCCTTTACGTGGAATCCATCTACCAGAAATTTGAGGCATGAACAGATCCTGCTACTTGCTGATGTCATGGAGATCCTGGCAGCTAGTTGACTGAACTTGTTAAGTTCTGATTGACTGGCAGTTTATAGATTTTGATCCTTCTGGGATCTTGTGATTAGCTGAACTTGTGCAGCTGCTGTGTTCCTCCCACATAAGGGGTCTTATCTTGAGACTGAATTCATCCTCTGATGTTCCCTGCCACCTTTTATTTATTTATGAACTATAAGGGGTAGAATCTGATTACCTGTATAAATAACAAGGGCCCACACAGTATTGGGCCTGGAATCCTGGAGCATTCCACAGTTTTTTTTACCTACCGCAGATTTCATGTTAACTTGTAATAAAGCTTATTTGATACTTAGTGTTTTTGAAAAACCAACATTACATGAATCCATATTTCTTTTGTGCTATATCTGTTGTTTTAATAATCTGATTAGAACCTATACATTTATAGAAAGATACAGACTTGTATCATATATTGTGTAAGGATAGGATTCTGCAGCACTAAAAATCTGCCCTTAGTCTCACCTTTTATACTCATGTATAAAGAAATTAGGAATATAATCAGTGTCTCAACATCCAGAGGGTAAGTCAATAGCCCATAAAGCCATATTCCTTGGACAACAATATAAACTGTAAACACATTCAGACAGCAAGCATATACCTGTTAAACCATGTTCATTGGCCAAGTAAATAGTCTGCAAACTTAGATCCAAAGAGCAAGTATATAGCTTGTAAACTCACATCTAGAAGGCAATCATATAGCCCGTAAACTTACATCTAGAAGGCAATCATATAGTCTGTAAACTTACATCTAGAAGGCAATCATTTAGCCTGTAAACTCACATCTAGAAGGCAATCATATAGCCTGTAAACTCACATCTAGAAGGCAATCATATAGCCTGTAAACTTACATCTAGAAGGCAAGCATATTGCCTGTAAACTTACATCTAGAAGGCAATCATATAGTCTGTAAAATTACATCTAGAAGGCAAGCATATAGCCTGTAAACTTACATCTAGAAGGCAAGCATATTGCCTGTAAACTTAGATCTAGAAGGCAATCATATAGCCTATAAACTTACATCTAGAAGGCAAGCATATAGCATGTAAACTTACATCTAGAAGGAAAGCATATAGCATGTAAACTCACATCTAGAAGGCAATCATATGGCCTGTAAACTTACATCTAGAAGGCAATCATATAGCCTGTAAACTTACATCTAGAAGGAAAGCGTATAGCATGTAAACTCACATATAGAAGGCAAGCATATTGCCTGTAAACTCACATCTAGAAGGCAATCATATTGCCTGTAAACTTACATCTGGAAGGCAATCATATAGCCAGTAAACTTACATCTAGAAGGCAATCATATAGCCTGTAAACTCACATCTAAAAGGCAATTATATAGCCTGTAAACTCACATCTAGAAGGCAATCATATAGTCTGTAAACTCACATCTAGAAGGCAATCATATTGCCTGTAAACTTACATCTAGAAGGCAATAATATAGCCTGTAAACTCACATCTAGAAGGCAACAATATAACCTGTAAATTTACATCTAGAAGGCAACAATATAACTTGTAAACTTACATCTAGAAGGCAAGCATATAGGACCCCATTACATATGTGGCGTCGCCCGGAAAAGCTGGCAACTCCAGTTTTTGTGCAGGTTTGGTATTGTATATACAGCGCCGCATATAAATGTGGCACGTATATTTCACCCGTCGCCTGCAATTTTTACTCCCATAGGCTAACATGGGACTGCGTCGTAAATCGGTATCCAATATCCAGCGCAAGCACTTAAGTGGCAAAAATGGAGAAATCTTACTCCATTTTTACATTGCCATGAAAGTTATCCGTAGCAAGCCTTGCACTGAGTATGGGAGCACCGTAACTCCCAAAAATGCCTTCAAATATAAACTAACCGGAAATACAAGCCAATAGTATACACAATGTAAATAAATATACAATGTTAATGGATAAACAGATGTGTTCACAAACTAAGAACTAACACTCTCCTTTTAGGGTAGACCGCAGCCTTCTTACAGTCTCTCCTCTAGGACTGTGTGGATGAAACGTTGTAGGAAGATAGATGGCGCTGGTCTGTAAAATGATTTGAGGTGTATATAGCTACATTGCGCATGCGTTAGGTGTAGTTTATATTTGTAGGAAGATAGATGGCGCTGGTCTGTAAAATGATTTTTTCTCTAATAATGAAGAGAAAAAAGGGCTTGAGGTGTATATAGCTACCAGATAAATATGGGTGCAGTATACTCACTCCATATGCTGCAGCAGTTCAGTTCCAAGAACGTATGTCTCCAAAGTCGAATATGTGGTGTTCCTGTGAAGCCTGCTATTTGGCTGTAAATAGATGGAGACTCAAATGACAAATAATCCAATGTGCATAGGATAAACAAAGTAGTAACTTACTCCTTGAAAACAGAAAATCCGGCTTGATACAGTGAAGAAAGAAGTCAGCAGTCTTTCAACTTTCATAAAAAATATGTTTTTTAATAGCTCAACGCGTTTCAACGTTTAAACGTCTTTATCAAGAGCAAAATTTAAAAACAGGAATAAAAAAGGGGTAAAGACAAATGACTGAATACTCAGTCATTTGTCTTTACCCCTTTTTTATTCCTGTTTTTAAATTTTGCTTAAATTTTGCTTGTTTATCCTATGCACATTGGATCAGTGATGTGCAGTCACTAGAGGCAGGTGAGGCAGTGCTTCACCTCTCATATGGGCAAAAATATATATTTTTTTATGGGCTTTAAAAAAATTAAATAAAAAAATTGCAATTTTTTTCCCCAGCATTTTTTTTCTTCACAGATACATGTTGTGCAATGGAGAGGCACAAGCAGGTCTGCCCACCATTACACAACATGCTGCGCCATCTACTGGATGACAGTGGTTAAGATCATTGCAAGTGCTTTATTTGAGGCAGTCCTATTTGGGCTGAACCAATCCAGTGAGAGGCATTAGTTAGTAAGTGGAACATAGGGTTGGGGCTGGATGTTAAATCATATAAAACAAAACAAAAATGGAAAAAAAATACTTTCATTTATTTTGTTGCTGTGCTGTGAAGCTGCCAGCTTTTGCTAAAGTGAAAAAGAGAGTTCTGTATTTCCCCTCTAAGTGCAGTGGAATGTGCCACTGTCACTTCCTTAATACAGACAGAGGCAGAGCAGGAAGAGAGATGCAGTCAATGAGCAGTGTTTTAGCCACATCTTAGTAAGTTCTGCAACCTTAGATTTCACTGAAAGGGATTCTGTTAGTGAAAATTATAATTTAATGAATGTGGTTTAGTGTTTTTTTACTCTTTTACAGCAGGGTCGTTTTTGTATTTTGTTTCTTCAACCTTTACACCCACTAACTTAACAGCTTGCCTTCACTTTCTGAACTCTCTGTAGCTCTGCTGTTTTATTACTTAAAAATGCAGTGGTCTCTCTCCCTCCCCCCTTGTGTGTGTCTCTCTATCTATCTATATCTATCTATCAATCTATCCATCTCTCTCCTTATGTGTTGTTCTCCCCATGGTCTCTCTGTCTCTCTTCCTCCCCCTCTGACTCTCTCACCCCTTATGTGTCTCTCTAACCCTCTGTGTTTGATTCTGTCTCTCTCTCTTTCTCTAACCCTCTGTGTGTGATTGTGTGTGTCTCTCTCTTTCTCTCTCTCTCTAACCCTCTGTGTGTGTGTCTCTCTCTCTCTCTAACCCTCTGTGTGTCTCTCTCTCTTTCTCTCTCTCTCTAACCCTCTGTGTGTGTCTCTCTCTCTTTTTCTCTCTCTCTCACCCTCTGTGTGTGTGTCTCTCTCTTTCTCTCTCTCTCTCTAACCCTCTGTGTGTGTGTCTCTCTCTCTTTTTCTCTCTCTCTCTCTAACCCTCTGTGTGTGTCTCTCTCTCTCTCTCTCTCTCTAACCCTCTGTATGTCTCTCTTTCTCTCTCTCTAACCCTCTGCGTGTCTCTCTTTCTCTCTCTCTCTCTCTCTCTCCCTCTGTGTGTGTCTTTCTCTTTCTCTCTCTTTCTCTCTCTAACCCTCTGTGTATGTGTTTCTGTTTACCTTTTATTTATTTAATTAATGAATTGGTAGTGCCATCTGATGGTGTGGCTTTATTTAAAGGGGTGGGGTCAAGCGCCCCACCATCTTTAAATTTCACCAGCCACCACTGGATCAAGACATTTTTATATTTTCTGAATAATGAAGGAATCTATAAGCATAATTTGCAGCATTAAAGTAAAAAGTATGTTTTAAACATATTTTAATGGGCATGGATTTCTAGATCTCATAATCAGAGCAAGCATTTTGTTATCTGGCAAGTGTTTCTGTTACAATCCTTTAGACTAAAATCAGATGTTTACTAAGTTGACCAGTTTTCCAAGACACCATTTAAAGGGACATGAAACCCATATGTTTTCTTTCATGATTCTTTTGATATCCTTTGTTGAAAATCATATCTAAATATGCTCAGTAGCTGCTGATTGGTGGCTGCACATAGATACCTCATGTGATTGGCTCACCCATGTGCATTTCTATTTCTTCAACAAAGGATATCTAAAGAATGAAGGCGTATCCAAGCCACTGCCTCACCAGCCTCTGACGTCACTGCACGTCACTGCATTGGATTATTTGTCATTTGAGTCTTCATCTATTTACAGCCAAATAGCAGGCTTCACAGGAACACCACATATTCGACTTTGGAGACATACGTTCTTGGAGCTGAACTGCTGCAGCATGTGGAGTGAGTATACTGCACCCATATTTATCTGGTAGCTATATACACCTCAAGCCCTTTTTTCTCTTCATTATTAGAGAAAAAATCATTTTACAGACCAGCGCCATCTATCTTCCTACAAATATAAACTACACCTAACGCATGCGCAATGTCTATCTACCTGTCAACCGCAATCCCCACCGCAATAACTAGTAAAGTGTATTAACCCCTATATCCGCCATCAAACCCACACCACAAGTAATAACTAAATTATTAGTAATAACTAAATTATTAACCCCTAAATCCACCAACCCCAACATCGCAAACTACCTATTAAAACTATTAACCCTTAATCCGCCATTAACCCACAACGCAATAAACCCATTAAAACTATTAACCCCTAATCCGCCATAACATTACTTTAAAAATACAAATAAACTAAGTATAAATTAAAGGGACAGTCTTATCAAAATTCTGGAGTAGACTGTCCCTTTAAGCTACAATTACAGAAAAAAAATAATCTAAGATTACAGAAAATAATAAAGAAAATTACCAAATTTTACAAAAATTATACCTAATCCCTATGAAAATAAAAAATCCCCCCCAAAATAATAAACACCCCCTAATCTAATAAACTACCAGTAGCCCTTAAAAGGGCTTTTTGCAGGGTATTGCCCCAAGATAATCAGCTCTTTTTCAAGAAAATAAACAACCCCCCCAACAGTAAAACCCCCACCCACCAAAACCCCCCAAATAAAATAACCTAACACTAAAAACCCTAAACTACCCATTGCCCTGAAAAGGGCATTTGTTGGGCATTGTCCTTAAAAGGGCATTCAGCTCTTTTACTGCCCACTCTATCTAAATAAAATAAAACCCCCCAAAATCCCTTAAAAAACCCTAAGTCTAACCCCCAAGTGGTCCTCACCTGTCCTGAAGTCCGGCGGAGAAGGTCCTGTTCCAGCAGGGTCGGCTCCAGAACAAATGAAATGGGGGGCATTTTTTTTTTATGAGGGGGCACGCATGTATGAGAGTCAAAATAAGAGCAGACCTACATATATAGTGTGTAGAGTTAAAAGGAGGATATTATCAGGAGGTAGGGGGTTAATCTGCTCTCCAGATATCTGTGTGATCCATAATTGACTGATATGTAGTTGCAGTGTCAAAAGTATAGATACATTTCATAACGTCATGAGTGTCGTTGCCTTTCCCCATGTGCTTGTGGCCGGGACTATTAGGATCTCTAGTAGAAGTAGTATATTCAGCAGCAGACAGACAGGTCAGTATACGCATCTAATGCAAATTGCATTAGATGCATGTATTGGCCTGTCTCTGTCTGCATATGTTTATAATAACATTTGAATGGAGAATGAAATTAAATATTTTTCTTGAACTTTCTGTAGGTTGAAGCCCATTGTGTTGCAACATATCTCTAATTTTATTTCTGCGTTGTCTTTAAGGGACTTAAATCAATAATATTGTATATAATTATGACCCAAACCTGTCTCCTACTTGTCTCGCATGAATGTTATGTAAACCAATGGTTCTGTCCATTGACTGATAATTAATCCCCTTCGTTTCCAAACTTGAAGATCATAAATTTTGTCATCTTTGACCTCACATTGTCAACATTTTCTTGCCTTACTGAATTAATGCTACAGAACTTTGCGAACATCTATTATTTTACCTCAGCTTGATATACTAGAGATCCTAATAGTCCCGGCCACAAGCCAAGCAGATGGGGAAAGGCAACAATACTCATGACGCAATTACATTTATCAGTTGGTCAGAGTGCTTTGCCGTAGTTTGCCAGGCTTTGCCTCCTACCTTTTAACTTGAGTACCGGTGTTCTAGGTGGCAGGATGGGCTTAACTTACGTGACTTATGTTCACTTAGAGTTTCTCAGTCACTGGCTCCACATCCTGATCCACCTCCCAATATCCCGCTCAGACTGTCTTCACACACTGTGCACAGATAGGCTAAGCGCAAGAGCCACTTGCGCTCAGCCTATCAGTGCACAGAAAGCCCCACGCCCACATAGCTTGTCATCATTAGATTATCACTGTGCGCACAACATTTTCCCCTTATGCGGTTCCAGCCACGCCATTAATTTTAGTTTCACACATAAATATTCAAATTTAAAACATTTTACATTTTTTGAGGGGGAACAGCATTCGATTTGGGTGGGCATTGCCCCCCAAAGCCCCCCCTTGGAGCCGACCCTGTGTTCCAGACGGTGAAGTCTTTTTCCAAGCGGCAACCTCTTCTTTCTTCTTTCAGGAACCAGCCGGCGCGGAGCGGAGGGCGAAGCTGAAGACTGGCGATCATGGAACTAAAAATCGGCGAGCCTGGAACTGAAGATCGGCGACCGCAGAGCCATGGAGCGTGGAGGATCCTCTTCATACGATCTCCACCATACACTGAATAGGTATTCAAGGTACGCAATTAAAAATGGCGTCCCTTGAATTTCTATTGGCTGATTTGAGTCTTCAAATTCAAATCAGTCAATAGGATGAGAGCGACTGAAATCCTATTGGCTGTTCAAATCAGCCAATAGGATAAGAGCTACTGAAATTCTATTGGCTATTCAAATCAGCCAATAGGATAAGAGCTACTGAAATTCTATTGGCTATTCAAATCAGCCAATAGGATTTAAGTAGCTCTCATCCTATTGGCTGATTTGAATTTGAAGGCTCAAATCAGCCAATAGAAATTCAAGGGACGCCATTTTTAACCGCGTACCTTGAATTCCTATTCAGAGTGTGGCGGAGATCGTATGAAGAGGATCCTCCATGCTCCATGACTCTGCGGTTGCTAGTCTTCAGTTCCAGGGTCGCCAGTCTTCAGCTCTGCGGTCATCGGTCTTCAGCTCCGCCCTCCCCTCCGCGCCGGCTGGTTCCTGGAAGAAGAAAGAAGAGGTCGCCGCTTGGAAGAAGACTTCACCGCCTGGAACAGGACCTTCTCTGCTGGACTTCAGGACAGGTGAGCACCACTTGGGGGTTAGACTTAGGGTTTTTTTAAGGGATTTTGAGGGGTTTATTTTATTTAGATAGGGTGGGCAGTAAAAGAGCTGAATGCCCTTTTAAGGGCAATGCCCAACAAATGCCTTTTTCCGGGCAATGGGTAGTTTAGGGTTTTTAGTGTTAGGTTATTTTATTTGGGGGGTTTGGTGGGTGGGGGGTTTTACTGTTAGGGGGGTTGTGTATTTTCTTGAAAAAGAGCTGATTATCTTGGGGCAATGCCCTGCAAAAAAAGCCCTTTTAAGGGCTACTGGTAATTGTAGCAGGTCTTGATACCCCAGACTGGGTATACCCGCTATAGTCAGCTTCCTCCCACCAAACGCCAACCCATGAACCTCCACTGGATACCGCCGCTATTAGAATAATAGCCGGGTCAAGTTGTTATAGCTACCCCCAAGAACATTAGCCAAGACTGAATGCTTGATTGTCAAAATAGGAACTGCTTTATTGCACAGAAAACACAGCTTTTATACATTTCCAACAAAGGGGGGGGGGGGTAGTTGCCACATAATTAATAGAAACAAATATTATACAATGAGACAAACATCAGACAATGGTTAGTTAAACAAGATTCTAATCACATCCTGGCTTACAAAAGGACAATGGATGACTCACACAATAACAGAAAGACACTTCACACCTAGAATAGATATACAGACATATAACAGCAGAAGGTCTCAGCATTAGATTGTTTGCGCTGTGTGTAATATCCTTCTCTGTGTCTCACACCTAAACTAGATATACAGACACATAACAGCAGGAGGTCTCAGCATTAGATTGTCTGTGCTGTGTGTAATCTCCTGCGCTGTGTCTCATACCTAGACTATATATACAGACACATAACAGCAGGAGGTCTCAGCATTAGATTGTCTGTGCTGTGTATAATCTCCTGCTCTGTGTCTCACACCTAGACTAGATATACAGACACATAACAGCAGGAGGTCTCAGCATTAGATTGTCTGTGCTGTGTGTAATCTCCTGCTCTGTGTCTCACACCTAGACTAGATATACAGACACATAACAGCAGGAGGTCTCAGCATTAGATTGTCTGTGCTGTGTGTAATCTCCTGCTCTGTGTCTCACACCTAGACTAGATATACAGACACATAACAGCAGGAGGTCTCAGCATTAGATTGTCTGTGCTGTGTGTAATCTCCTGCTCTGTGTCTCACACCTAGACTAGATATACAGACACATAACAGCAGGAGACCTCAGCATTAGATTGTCTGTGCTGTGTGTAATATCCTGCTCTGTGTCTCACACCTAGACTAGATATACACACACATAACAGCAGGAGGTCTCAGCATTAGACTGTCTGTGCTGTGTGAAATCTCCTGCTCTGTGTCTCACACCTAGACTAGATATACAGACACATAACAGCAGGAGGTCTCAGCATTAGATTGTCTGTGCTGTGTGTAATCTCCTGCTCTGTGTCTCACACCTAGACTAGATATACAGACACATAACAGCAGGAGGTCTCAGCATTAGATTGTCTGTGCTGTGTGTAATCTCCTGCTCTGTGTCTCACACACAGACTAGATATACAGACACATAACAGCAGGAGGTCTCAGCATTAGACTGTCTGTGCTGTTTGTAATCTCCTGCTCTGTGTCTCACACCTAGACTAGATATACAGACACATAACAGCAGGAGGTCACAGCATTAGATTGTCTGTGCTGTGTGTAATCTCCTGCTCTGTGTCTCACACCTAGACTAGATATACAGACACATAACAGCAGGAGGTCTCAGCATTAGATTGTCTGTGCTGTGTGTAATCTCCTGCTCTGTGTCTCACACCTAGACTAGATATACAGACACATAACAGCAGGAGGTCTCAGCATTAGATTGTCTGTGCTGTGTATAATCTCCTGCTCTGTGTCTCACACCTAGACTAGATATACAGACACATAACAGCAGGAGGTCTCAGCATTAGATTGTCTGTGCTGTGTGTAATCTCCTGCTCTGTGTCTCACACCTAGACTAGATATACAGACACATAACAGCAGGAGGTCTCAGCATTAGACTGTCTGTGCTGTGTGTAATCTCCTGCTCTGTGTCTCACACCTAGACTATATATACAGACACATAACAGCAGGAGGTCTCAGCATTAGATTGTCTGTGCTGTGTGTAATCTCCTGCTCTGTGTCTCACACCTAGACTAGATATACAGACACATAACAGCAGGAGGTCTCAGCATTAGATTGTCTGTGCTGTGTGTAATCTCCTGCTCTGTGTCTCACACCTAGACTAGATATACAGACACATAACAGCAGGAGGTCTCAGCATTAGACTGTCTGTGCTGTGTGTAATCTCCTGCTCTGTGTCTCACACCTAGACTAGATATACAGACACATAACAGCAGGAGGTCTCAGCATTAGATTGTCTGTGCTGTGTGTAATCTCCTGCTCTGTGTCTCACACCTAGACTAGATATACAGACACATAACAGCAGGAGGTCTCAGCATTAGATTGCCTGTGCTGTGTGTAATCTCCTGCTCTGTGTCTCACACCTAGACTAGATATACAGACACATAACAGCAGGAGGTCTCAGCATTAGATTGTCTGTGCTGTGTGTAATCTCCTGCTCTGTGTCTCACACCTAGACTAGATATACAGACACATAACAGCAGGAGGTCTCAGCATTAGATTGTCTGTGCTGTGTGTAATCTCCTGCTCTGTGTCTCACACCTAGACTAGATATACAGACACATAACAGCAGGAGGTCTCAGCATTAGATTGTCTGTGCTGTGTGTAATCTCCTGCTCTGTGTCTCACACCTAGACTAGATATACAGACACATAACAGCAGGAGGTCTCAGCATTAGACTGTCTGTGCTGTGTGTAATCTCCTGCTCTGTGTCTCACACCTAGACTAGATATACAGACACATAACAGCAGGAGGTCTCAGCATTAGATTGTCTGTGCTGTGTGTAATCTCCTGCTCTGTGTCTCACACCTAGACTAGATATACAGACACATAACAGCAGGAGGTCTCAGCATTAGATTGTCTGTGCTGTGTGTAATCTCCTGCTCTGTATCTCACACCTAGACTAGATATACAGACACATAACAGCAGGAGGTCTCAGCATTAGACTGTCTGTGCTGTGTGTAATCTCCTGCTCTGTGTCTCACACCTAGACTAGATATACAGACACATAACAGCAGGAGGTCTCAGCATTAGATTGTCTGTGCTGTGTGTAATCTCCTGCTCTGTGTCTCACACCTAGACTAGATATACAGACACATAACAGCAGGAGGTCTCAGCATTAGACTGTCTGTGCTGTGTGTAATCTCCTGCTCTGTGTCTCACACCTAGACTAGATATACAGACACATAACAGCAGGTGGTCTCAGCATTAGATTGTCTGTGCTGTGTGTAATCTCCTGCTCTGTGTCTCACACCTAGACTAGATATACAGACACATAACAGCAGGAGGTCTCAGCATTAGATTGTCTGTGCTGTGTGTAATCTCCTGCTCTGTGTCTCACACCTAGACTAGATATACAGACACATAACAGCAGGAGGTCTCAGCATTAGATTGTCTGTGCTGTGTGTAATCTCCTGCTCTGTGTCTCACACCTAGACTAGATATACAGACACATAACAGCAGGAGGTCTCAGCATTAGATTGTCTGTGCTGTGTGTAATCTCCTGCTCTGTGTCTCACACCTAGACTAGATATACAGACACATAACAGCAGGAGGTCTCAGCATTAGATTGTCTGTGCTGTGTGTAATCTCCTGCTCTGTGTCTCACACCTAGACTAGATATACAGACACATAACAGCAGGAGGTCACAGCATTAGATTGTCTGTGCTGTGTGTAATCTCCTGCTCTGTGTCTCACACCTAGACTAGATATACAGACACATAACAGCAGGGAGGTCTCAGCATTAGATTGTCTGTGCTGTGTGTAATCTCCTGCTCTGTGTCTCACACCTAGACTAGATATACAGACACATAACAGCAGGAGGTCTCAGCATTAGATTGTCCGTGCTGTGTGTAATCTCCTGCTCTGTGTCTCACACCTAGACTAGATATACAGACATAACAGCAGGAGGTCTCAGCATTAGATTGTCTGTGCTGTGTGTAATCTCCTGCTCTGTGTCTCACACCTAGACTAGATATACATACACATAACAGCAGGAGGTCTCAGCATTAGATTGTCTGTGCTGTGTGTAATCTCCTGCTCTGTGTCTCACACCTAGACTAGATATACAGACACATAACAGCAGGAGGTCTCAGCATTAGATTGTCTGTGCTGTGTGTAATCTCCTGCTCTGTGTCTCACACCTAGACTAGATATACAGACACATAACAGCAGGAGGTCTCAGCATTAGATTGTCTGTGCTGTGTGTAATCTCCTGCTCTGTGTCTCACACCTAGACTAGATATACAGACACATAACAGCAGGCGGTCTCAGCATTAGATTGTCTGTGCTGTGTGTAATCTCCTGCTCTGTGTCTCACACCTAGACTAGATATACAGACACATAACAGCAGGACGGTCTCAGCATTAGATTGTCTGTGCTGTGTGTAATCTCCTGCTCTGTGTCTCACACCTAGACTAGATATACAGACACATAACAGCAGGAGGTCTCAGCATTAGATTGTCTGTGCTGTGTGTAATCTCCTGCTCTGTGTCTCACACCTAGACTAGATATACAGACACATAACAGCAGGAGGTCTCAGCATTAGATTGTCTGTGCTGTGTGTAATCTCCTGCTCTGTGTCTCACACCTAGACTAGATATACAGACACATAACAGCAGGAGGTCTCAGCATTAGATTGTCTGTGCTGTGTGTAATCTCCTGCTCTGTGTCTCACACCTAGACTAGATATACAGACACATAACAGCAGGAGGTCTCAGCATTAGATTGTCTGTGCTGTGTGTAATCTCCTGCTCTGTGTCTCACACCTAGACTAGATATACAGACACATAACAGCAGGAGGTCTCAGCATTAGATTGTCTGTGCTGTGTGTAATCTCCTGCTCTGTGTCTCACACCTAGACTAGATATACAGACACATAACAGCAGGAGGTCTCAGCATTAGATTGTCTGTGCTGTGTGTAATCTCCTGCTCTGTGTCTCACACCTAGACTAGATATACAGACACATAACAGCAGGAGGTCTCAGCATTAGATTGTCTGTGCTGTGTGTAATCTCCTGCTCTGTGTCTCACACCTAGACTAGATATACAGACACATAACAGCAGGAGGTCTCAGCATTAGATTGTCTGTGCTGTGTGTAATCTCCTGCTCTGTGTCTCACACCTAGACTAGATATACAGACACATAACAGCAGGAGGTCTCAGCATTAGATTGTCTGTGCTGTGTGTAATCTCCTGCTCTGTGTCTCACACCTAGACTAGATATACAGACACATAACAGCAGGAGGTCTCAGCATTAGATTGTCTGTGCTGTGTGTAATCTCCTGCTCTGTCTCACACCTAGACTAGATATACAGACACATAACAGCAGGAGGTCTCAGCATTAGATTGTCTGTGCTGTGTGTAATCTCCTGCTCTGTGTCTCACACCTAGACTAGATATACAGACACATAACAGCAGGAGGTCTCAGCATTAGACTGTCTGTGCTGTGTGTAATCTCCTGCTCTGTGTCTCACACAAAGACTAGATATACAGACACATAACAGCAGGAGGTCTCAGCATTAGATTGTCTGTGCTGTGTGTAATCTCCTGCTCTGTGTCTCACACCTAGACTAGATATACAGACACATAACAGCAGGAGGTCTCAGCATTAGATTGTCTGTGCTGTGTGTAATCTCCTGCTCTGTGTCTCACACCTAGACTAGATATACAGACACATAACAGCAGGAGGTCTCAGCATTAGACTGTCTGTGCTGTGTGTAATCTCCTGCTCTGTGTCTCACACCTAGACTAGATATACAGACACATAACAGCAGGAGGTCTCAGCATTAGATTGTCTGTGCTGTGTGTAATCTCCTGCTCTGTGTCTCACACCTAGACTAGATATACAGACACATAACAGCAGGAGGTCTCAGCATTAGATTGTCTGTGCTGTGTGTAATCTCCTGCTCTGTGTCTCACACCTAGACTAGATATACAGACACATAACAGCAGGAGGTCTCAGCATTAGATTGTCTGTGCTGTGTGTAATCTCCTGCTCTGTGTCTCACACCTAGACTAGATATACAGACACATAACAGCAGGAGGGTCTCAGCATTAGATTGTCTGTGCTGTGTGTAATCTCCTGCTCTGTGTCTCACACCTAGACTAGATATACAGACACATAACAGCAGGAGGTCTCAGCATTAGATTGTCTGTGCTGTGTGTAATCTCCTGCTCTGTGTCTCACACACAGACTAGATATACAGACACATAACAGCAGGAGGTCTCAGCATTAGATTGTCTGTGCTGTGTGTAATCTCCTGCTCTGTGTCTCACACCTAGACTAGATATACAGACACATAACAGCAGGAGGTCTCAGCATTAGATTGTCTGTGCTGTGTGTAATCTCCTGCTCTGTCTCACACCTAGACTAGATATACAGACACATAACAGCAGGAGGTCTCAGCATTAGATTGTCTGTGCTGTGTGTAATCTCCTGCTCTGTATCTCATACCTAGACTAGATATACAGACACATAACAGCAGGTCTCAGCATTAGATTGTCTGTGCTGTGTGTAATCTCCTGCTCTGTGTCTCACACCTAGACTAGATATACAGACACATAACAGCAGGAGACCTCAGCATTAGACTGTCTGTGCTGTGTGTAATCTCCTGCTCTGTGTCTCACACCTAGACTAGATATACAGACACATAACAGCAGGAGGTCTCAGCATTAGATTGTCTGTGCTGTGTGTAATCTCCTGCTCTGTATCTCACACCTAGACTAGATATACAGACACATAACAGCAGGAGGTCTCAGCATTAGATTGTCTGTGCTGTGTGTAATCTCCTGCTCTGTGTCTCACACCTAGACTAGATATACAGACACATAACAGCAGGAGGTCTCAGCATTAGATTGTCTGTGCTGTGTGTAATCTCCTGCTCTGTGTCTCACACCTAGACTAGATATACAGACACATAACAGCAGGTAGTCTCAGCATTAGACTGTCTGTGCTGTGTGTAATCTCCTGCTCTGTGTCTCACACCTAGACTAGATATACAGACACATAACAGCAGGAGGTCTCAGCATTAGACTGTCTGTGCTGTGTGTAATCTCCTGCTCTGTGTCTCACACCTAGACTAGATATACAGACACATAACAGCAGGAGGTGTCAGCATTAGATTGTCTGTGCTGTGTGTAATCTCCTGCTCTGTATCTCACACCTAGACTAGATATACAGACACATAACAGCAGGAGGTCTCAGCATTAGATTGTCTGTGCTGTGTGTAATCTCCTGCTCTGTGTCTTACACCTAGACTAGATATACAGACACATAACAGCAGGAGGTCTCAGCATTAGACTGTCTGTGCTGTGTGTAATCTCATGCTCTGTGTCTCACACCTAGACTAGATATACAGACACATAACAGCAGGAGGTCTCAGCATTAGATTGTCTGTGCTGTGTGTAATCTCCTGCTCTGTGTCTCACACCTAGACTATATATACAGACATAACAGCAGGAGGTCTCAGCATTAGATTGTCTGTGCTGTGTGTAATCTCCTGCTCTGTGTCTCACACCTAGACTAGATATACAGACACATAACAGCAGGAGGTCTCAGCATTAGATTGTCTGTGCTGTGTGTAATCTCCTGCTCTGTGTCTCACACCTAGACTAGATATACAGACACATAACAGCAGGAGGTCTCAGCATTAGACTGTCTGTGCTGTGTGTAATCTCCTGCTCTGTGTCTCACACCTAGACTAGATATACAGACACATAACAGCAGAAGGTCTCAGCATTAGACTGTCTGTGCTGTGTGTAATCTCCTGCTCTGTGTCTCACACCTAGACTAGATATACAGACACATAACAGCAGGAGGTCTCAGCATTAGATTGTCTGTGCTGTGTGTAATCTCCTGCTCTGTGTCTCACACCTAGACTAGATATACAGACACATAACAGCAGGAGGTCTCAGCATTAGACTGTCTGTGCTGTGTGTAATCTCCTGCTCTGTGTCTCACACCTAGACTAGATATACAGACACATAACAGCAGGAGGTCACAGCATTAGATTGTCTGTGCTGTGTGTAATCTCCTGCTCTGTGTCTCACACCTAGACTAGATATACAGACACATAACAGCAGGAGGTCACAGCATTAGATTGTCTGTGCTGTGTGTAATCTCCTGCTCTGTGTCTCACACCTAGACTAGATATACAGACACATAACAGCAGGAGGTCTCAGCATTAGACTGTCTGTGCTGTGTGTAATCTCCTGCTCTGTGTCTCACACCTAGACTAGATATACAGACACATAACAGCAGGAGGTCTCAGCATTAGATTGTCTGTGCTGTGTGTAATCTCCTGCTCTGTGTCTCACACCTAGACTAGATATACAGACACATAACAGCAGGAGGTCTCAGCATTAGATTGTCTGTGCTGTGTGTAATCTCCTGCTCTGTGTCTCACACCTAGACTAGATATACAGACACATAACAGCAGGAGGTCTCAGCATTAGATTGTCTGTGCTGTGTGTAATCTCCTGCTCTGTGTCTCATACCTAGACTAGATATACAGACACATAACAGCAGGAGGTCTCAGCATTAGATTGTCTGTGCTGTGTGTAATCTCCTGCTCTGTGTCTCACACCTAGACTAGATATACAGACACATAACAGCAGGAGGTCTCAGCATTAGACTGTCTGTGCTGTGTGTAATCTCCTGCTCTGTGTCTCACACCTAGACTAGATATACAGACACATAACAGCAGGAGGTCTCAGCATTAGATTGTCTGTGCTGTGTGTAATCTCCTGCTCTGTGCCTCACACCTAGACTAGATATACAGACACATAACAGCAGGAGGTCTCAGCATTAGATTGTCTGTGCTGTGTGTAATCTCCTGCTCTGTGTCTTACACCTAGACTAGATATACAGACACATAACAGCAGGAGGTCTCAGCATTAGACTGTCTGTGCTGTGTGTAATCTCCTGCTCTGTGTCTCACACCTAGACTAGATATACAGACACATAACAGCAGGAGGTCTCAGCATTAGACTGTCTGTGCTGTGTGTAATCTCCTGCTCTGTGTCTCACACCTAGACTAGATATACAGACACATAACAGCAGGAGGTCTCAGCATTAGACTGTCTGTGCTGTGTGTAATCTCCTGCTCTGTGTCTCACACCTAGACTAGATATACAGACACATAACAGCAGGAGGTCTCAGCATTAGATTGTCTGTGCTGTGTGTAATCTCCTGCTCTGTGTCTCACACCTAGACTAGATATACAGACACATAACAGCAGGAGGTCTCAGCATTAGATTGTCTGTGCTGTGTGTAATCTCCTGCTCTGTGTCTCACACCTAGACTAGATATACAGACACATAACAGCAGGAGGTCTCAGCATTAGACTGTCTGTGCTGTGTGTAATCTCCTGCTCTGTGTCTCACACCTAGACTAGATATACAGACACATAACAGCAGGAGGTCTCAGCATTAGATTGTCTGTGCTGTGTGTAATCTCCTGCTCTGTGTCTCACACCTAGACTAGATATACAGACACATAACAGCAGGAGGTCTCAGCATTAGATTGTCTGTGCTGTGTGTAATCTCCTGCTCTGTGTCTTACACCTAGACTATATATACAGACACATAACAGCAGGAGGTCTCAGCATTAGATTGTCTGTGCTGTGTGTAATCTCCTGCTCTGTGTCTCACACCTAGACTAGATATACAGACACATAACAGCAGGAGGTCTCAGCATTAGATTGTCTGTGCTGTGTGTAATCTCCTGCTCTGTGTCTCACACCTAGACTAGATATACAGACACATAACAGCAGGAGGTCTCAGCATTAGACTGTCTGTGCTGTGTATAATCTCCTGCTCTGTGTCTCACACCTAGACTAGATATACAGACACATAACAGCAGGAGGTCTCAGCATTAGATTGTCTGTGCTGTGTGTAATCTCCTGCTCTGTGTCTCACACCTAGACTAGATATACAGACACATAACAGCAGGAGGTCTCAGCATTAGATTGTCTGTGCTGTGTAATCTCCTGCTCTGTGTCTCACACCTAGACTAGATATACAGACACATAACAGCAGGAGACCTCAGCATTAGATTGTCTGTGCTGTGTGTAATCTCCTGCTCTGTGTCTCACACCTAGACTATATATACAGACACATAACAGCAGGAGGTCTCAGCATTAGATTGTCTGTGCTGTGTGTAATCTCCTGCTCTGTGTCTCACACCTAGACTAGATATACAGACACATAACAGCAGGAGGTGTCAGCATTAGATTGTCTGTGCTGTGTGTAATCTCCTGCTCTGTATCTCACACCTAGACTAGATATACAGACACATAACAGCAGGAGGTCTCAGCATTAGATTGTCTGTGCTGTGTGTAATCTCCTGCTCTGTGTCTCACACCTAGACTAGATATACAGACACATAACAGCAGGAGGTCTCAGCATTAGATTGTCTGTGCTGTGTGTAATCTCCTGCTCTGTGTCTCACACCTAGACTAGATATACAGACACATAACAGCAGGAGGTCTCAGCATTAGACTGTCTGTGCTGTGTGTAATCTCCTGCTCTGTGTCTCACACCTAGACTAGATATACAGACACATAACAGCAGGAGGTCTCAGCATTAGATTGTCCGTGCTGTGTGTAATCTCCTGCTCTGTGTCTCACACCTAGACTAGATATACAGACACATAACAGCAGGAGGTCTCAGCATTAGATTGTCTGTGCTGTGTGTAATCTCCTGCTCTGTGTCTCACACCTAGACTAGATATACAGACACATAACAGCAGGAGGTCTCAGCATTAGATTGTCTGTGCTGTGTGTAATCTCCTGCTCTGTGTCTCACACCTAGACTAGATATACAGACACATAAAAGCAGGAGGTCTCAGCATTAGATTGTCTGTGCTGTGTGTAATCTCCTGCTCTGTGTCTCACACCTAGACTAGATATACAGACATATAACAGCAGGAGGTCTCAGCATTAGATTGTCCATGCTGTGTGTAATCTCCTGCTCTGTGTCTCATACCTAGACTAGATATACAGACACATAACAGCAGGAGGTCTCAGCATTAGACTGTCTGTGCTGTGTGTAATCTCCTGCTCTGTGTCTCACACCTACACTAGATATACAGACACATAACAGCAGGAGGTCTCAGCATTAGACTGTCTGTGCTGTGTGTAATCTCCTGCTCTGTGTCTCACACCTAGACTAGATATACAGACACATAACAGCAGGAGGTCTCAGCATTAGATTGTCTGTGCTGTGTGTAATCTCCTGCTCTGTGTCTCACACCTAGACTAGATATACAGACACATAACAGCAGGAGGTCTCAGCATTAGATTGTCTGTGCTGTGTGTAATCTCCTGCTCTGTGTCTCACACCTAGACTAGATATACAGACACATAACAGCAGGAGGTCTCAGCATTAGATTGTCTGTGCTGTGTGTAATCTCCTGCTCTGTGTCTCTTACCTAGACTATATATACAGACACATAACAGCAGGAGGTCTCAGCATTAGATTGTCTGTGCTGTGTGTAATCTCCTGCTCTGTATCTCACACCTAGACTAGATATACAGACACATAACAGCAGGAGGTCTCAGCATTAGATTGTCTGTGCTGTGTGTAATCTCCTGCTCTGTGTCTCACACCTAGACTAGAGGAAACAGTCTGAGACTGAGAAACGCGTCGCTTGTTTCTATTGGTTTTATCTAGTAAAGTACCAACTTTTTATTTAAACACTTGCTATTGTGTATCATTTGGACCTAACCTGATTCTTGAGAGCTCTGCGGCTCTGCCTGCTGTGAAAACCTGCCATAGTCTGTTGGGTGACTGCATTGATCCCTTCCTGCCTGATTAGCATCAATGAAGATGCTATACAAATTGTGAGTATATTTTCAAATATACAGAACACCATCCTCTGGTTCAAACAGTACTAGGCCATATAGGCACTTTTGTTTTTGCTTGTATCTCCACTACAGAACCATACTATTTTGCCCTAGAGGTCGGTCTGCTGGGTGACTGTGATTGATCCCAGACTGCTCCTGCTGCACTAACTGAAGTGCTCCCTAGATTGTGAGTTAATATTGACACCACTAGAATATATCTACCCCGCTGAACATACAATATTGGGCCATGTGGCGCATCTGTCTTTTTTATGTTTTGTAGATCATCTTCTTGGGATCCCGGCCGGATTCTTTACAGATTGCTGCCTCTATAATATCTGTTCTCCACACAGTGACTTTCTACTAAGTAACCTGAACTGTTACAATTAATATCAAGTGTCGCTCACTTGTTGAATAGAGTGTCACACGATTTGTTGTGGCATTATAAATCTTTATTTATTATTTAATCCTCCTTTTTTTTTTTTTTTTTTTTTTTTTTTTTTCCTCCTTTATTGTATTTGACATTTGATTATTCTGATCTGATTGCTAGAAAATTGTATACTAGAGTATTATACCTTATAGTATTACACCTTACCATTGTTACAATTGTAATTTAGGGCGCCCCCTACTCTTATAGAATAACAGCAGGAGACCTCAGCATTAGATTGTCTGTGCTGTGTGTAATCTGCTGCTCTGTGTCTCACACCTAGACTAGATATACAGACACATAACAGCAGGGGGTCTCAGCATTAGATTGTCTGTGCTGTGTGTAATCTCCTGCTCTGTGTCTTACACCTAGACTAGATATACAGACACATAACAGCAGGAGGTCTCAGCATTAGATTGTCTGTGCTGTGTGTAATCTCCTGCTCTGTGTCTCATACCTAGACTAGATATACAGACACATAACAGCAGGAGGTCTCAGCATTAGATTGTCTGTGCTGTGTGTAATCTCCTGCTCTGTGTCTCATACCTAGACTAGATATACAGACACATAACAGCAGGAGGTCTCAGCATTAGATTGTCTGTGCTGTGTGTAATCTCCTGCTCTGTGTCTCACACCTAGACTAGATATACAGACACATAACAGCAGGAGGTCTCAGCATTAGACTGTCTGTGCTGTGTGTAATCTCCTGCTCTGTGTCTCACACCTAGACTAGATATACAGACACATAACAGCAGGAGGTCTCAGCATTAGACTGTCTGTGCTGTGTGTAATCTCCTGCTCTGTGTCTCACACCTAGACTAGATATACAGACACATAACAGCAGGGGGTCTCAGCATTAGATTGTCTGTGCTGTGTGTAATCTCCTGCTCTGTGTCTCACACCTAGACTATATATACAGACACATAGCAGCAGGAGGTCTCAGCATTAGATTGTCTGTGCTGTGTGTAATCTCCTGCTCTGTGTCTCACACCTAGACTAGATATACAGACACATAACAGCAGGAGATCTCAGCATTAGATTGTCTGTGCTGTGTGTAATCTCCTGCTCTGTGTCTCACACCTAGACTAGATATACAGACACATAACAGCAGGAGGTCTCAGCATTAGATTGTCTGTGCTGTGTGTAATCTCCTGCTCTGTGTCTCACACCTAGACTAGATATACAGACACATAACAGCAGGAGGTCTCAGCATTAGATTGTCTGTGCTGTGTGTAATCTCCTGCTCTGTGTCTCACACCTAAACTAGATATACAGACACATAACAGCAGGGGGTCTCAGCATTAGATTGTCTGTGCTGTGTGTAATCTCCTGCTCTGTGTCTCACACCTAGACTAGATATACAGACACATAACAGCAGGAGGTCTCAGCATTAGATTGTCTGTGCTGTGTGTAATCTCCTGCTCTGTGTCTCACACCTAGACTAGATATACAGACACATAACAGCAGGGGGTCTCAGCATTAGATTGTCTGTGCTGTGTGTAATCTCCTGCTCTGTCTCACACCTAGACTAGATATACAGACACATAACAGCAGGAGGTCTCAGCATTAGATTGTCTGTGCTGTGTGTAATCTCCTGCTCTGTCTCACACCTAGACTAGATATACAGACACATAACAGCAGGAGGTCTCAGCATTAGATTGTCTGTGCTGTGTGTAATCTCCTGCTCTGTATCTCACACCTAGACTAGATATACAGACACATAACAGCAG
Organism: Bombina bombina; assembly: GCF_027579735.1. Classification (NCBI taxonomy): domain Eukaryota; kingdom Metazoa; phylum Chordata; class Amphibia; order Anura; family Bombinatoridae; genus Bombina; species Bombina bombina. The sequence continues at coordinate 7,786,474 of NC_069509.1, read as the reverse complement.
GAGGTCTCAGCATTAGATTGTCTGTGCTGTGTGTAATCTCCTGCTCTGTGTCTCACACCTAGACTAGATATACAGACACATAACAGCAGGTAGTCTCAGCATTAGACTGTCTGTGCTGTATGTAATCTCCTGCTCTGTGTCTCACACCTAGACTAGATATACAGACACATAACAGCAGGAGGTCTCAGCATTAGATTGTCTGTGCTGTGTGTAATCTCCTGCTCTGTGTCTCACACCTAGACTAGATATACAGACACATAAGAGCAGGAGGTCTCAGCATTAGATTGTCTGTGCTGTGTATAATCTCCTGCTCTGTGTCTCACACCTAGACTAGATATACAGACACATAACAGCAGGAGGTCTCAGCATTAGATTGTCTGTGCTGTGTGTAATCTCCTGCTCTGTGTCTCACACCTAGACTAGATATACAGACACATAACAGCAGGAGGTCTCAGCATTAGATTGTCTGTGCTGTGTATAATCTCCTGCTCTGTGTCTCACACCTAGACTAGATATACAGACACATAACAGCAGGAGGTCTCAGCATTAGATTGTTTGTGCTGTATGTAATCTCCTGCTCTGTGTCTCATACCTAGACTATATATACAGACACATAACAGCAGGAGGTCTCAGCATTAGACTGTCTGTGCTGTGTGTAATCTCCTGCTCTGTGTCTCATACCTAGACTAGATATACAGACACATAACAGCAGGAGGTCTCAGCATTAGATTGTCTGTGCTGTGTATAATCTCCTGCTCTGTGTCTCACACCTAGACTAGATATACAGACACATAACAGCAGGAGGTCTCAGCATTAGATTGTCTGTGCTGTGTGTAATCTCCTGCTCTGTGTCTCACACCTAGACTAGATATACAGACACATAACAGCAGGAGGTCTCAGCATTAGATTGTCTGTGCTGTGTGTAATCTCCTGCTCTGTGTCTCACACCTAGACTAGATATACAGACACATAACAGCAGGAGGTCTCAGCATTAGATTGTCTGTGCTGTGTGTAATCTCCTGCTCTGTGTCTCACACCTAGACTAGATATACAGACACATAACAGCAGGTAGTCTCAGCATTAGACTGTCTGTGCTGTGTGTAATCTCCTGCTCTGTGTCTCACACCTAGACTATATATACAGACACAGGCAGTGTAGGGCACAATTGGGCCTGGAGCAAAGCTAAGGGTTAAAGCCGTAGGGAGAGATAGGAGAAGAGGGCTGGCTAGGGAAGTTAGTTGCAACAATGTTGCATGCAAGGGAGGGGCCCACTACTCACCTTAAAAGTGGGGATCATCAGCTTCCTGGCCCTCTTCTTCCTGGAATCCGGTGCAGACGAGTTCTTTCTGTTATTGTTCAGGGTGATTTTTAATTTCTGTGAACAATGCAGCGATCCAGACGATCCAAACTCCCTCCTCAACGCTTCCATGAGTTGGTGTTTGAGAAACCTGGATCTGGAAAACAGAAAAAACAGATAAGTACACTGGATGACATTGAAGAGCTAGATGACATAATTCCACCTACACAGTACACTACTGAGACTAGGCCTAGTACTAGTGTAACACAGACAAACATTATGAGTCACACAGTTAGCAGCTTAGATATACATGCAGCAGGTGAGGGGGTGGAAGGAGACGATTCAGCCTATGCCTCAGTGGCAATGGCTAGGCCGGATGAGCAATCAGCCTGTCTCCAAGCAACTGGCCCTCAGGCTAGGCCTCAGGCTTCCAGTCCCCCTTCGGCAGCTTCACATGTACCGGTTGAGGCCTATGTTGAAAGCACAATTACCCCTGTAGCTAGGCCCAGGTTAGATAGGAGCTCAACACGCGGGGCAAGTACAGACACTGAGGCAGATTTAGCCGTTACACGGGGTCCCTCTCTATTGACCCCAGTTTTGCCTACTATGGCAGATGGGCCTGAAATTTTGGCCTCGGCGCCGGCGCAGCATGCCCTCTCAATAGCTGGGCCCGCTTCTGTGGTGGTTTCGCTTGCGCAACAAGCTCCGGTTTTGCCACTATTAGCCCCCCAGCCCGTCTCTACACCGCAGCAAGGCTTACCTGAAGCAGCGGTATCCTCCCTCATGTCCGCGATTCCTCCGTCGGCGGTCTCGGCGGTGTCTTCCATCCTGGCGTCTTTAGTTGCGGCGATGTCCCCGGCGGGTATGCAGGCTCCTTCGTCGGGTCCTCCAGGTTCTCCGGCGGGTCCTCTGGTCCAGCTCCACGCGGCGTCGGTGTCCGGTCCTCCAAACCAGGCCGCGGGTCCTCAGGGTCCAATGGTAAGTGCGCAACCGGAAGTTCCGGTCACGCGCCCATCCACTTCCGGTTCCGGTTTCAGCGTCGGGACTTCGCGGGGACGGTCGCATCCTCTGCAGCTCCAGGAAGGTGAGCATCATGAGAGGATGTCGGCCGGGGGTGGGTTATGGGGCCGAAGGGGTCCTCAAGTTCGGCAACGGAAGGCGCCATCTCGCATTAATACCAGGTTGCAATTTACTGGCAGCAGGGCTCAGGATTCAATTAGCGGGGTCACGCATAGAGGCCTTAAAAGTAGGAGGGGGGCTTCAACGAGAGCTAACAGGTTGAACCCCTTAGGTAGGGGCATGTTAGCGAGAACCAGGGCGATAGATTCTCAATCAGATTTCACTCCAGGAGGGCTAATAAGTGCGATTGAACCGCAGGGTCAGCACGCCCAGGCTCAGGGACAACTTAATTTGGCGCGCCAACATAGCGCTCAGGGTCAGGTTATTGCGGCGCAGCAACATACCGCACAGGGGCAAGTTAATGTCACAGTTCAGCACAATAGGTTAGATTCTCAGCAAATTAGGGCAGATTCTCAGCTAAGTAGTGCGCCATCACACCACACGAATGTACGCGCTGTGGCGCAGTTAGGGATTTCTGGTGTGAATGCACAGGCTGATCCTTTGAGTCTCAATATGAATGCACACGCTGTGGCGCAGTTGGGGAATTCTAGTGTGAATGCACAAGCTGCACCTATGAATGTTTCGAATGTGAGGGTACGTAGTACTGCAAATGATGCTTTGAATGTGTTACCAACATCACGGTCGCATGAGTTAAGGGACAATCCTGCTTCATTAGTTCAGTTACAGGGTAGGAACGTGAATGTGGGGCATGAAAGGGCAAATGAAATAGGACAGGCAGGCTTACATGCAAATAATAGGTCAGGCTTGGGCCCTATTAACCCCCCCTTTGCCGGTGTCCGTAGTGCTCGCGACCTGTTTTCTTTTTTACAGAACGCATCACAAGGGGATCTGAGCATGGAAGCAAACCAGGTTGATAGGCCTTCGGCTTCGGCTGTTATTCCACAGGAGCAGGCGGATGCACAGCAGCGTGAGAGCACGGCTCATTCCTTGCAGCAAGACGACGGGGCGGTTCCTGGTCCTTCCACCTCCGGTATGGAGCATCAGGGCGGCGCAATGGCCATTCCTGGTAAGCCCTTTACATTTACACATGACCGACATGACCAGGTTGACTCATCCCTGTCAGAATCTGAATGTGACAGTGACACTTCACTTGGGCTAAGGGGTAAGGGTCAAAAGCGCATGTTTGCTATGGTAAAGAAAATGTGGCAGGTAATGCAGTCAGGCGCAGTTGGCAGCATGGCGCAGGCGCAGCTTGCGATAGGTCCCCCAGAAGCTGTGCAGAGCACCACTATAGTGGGGGACAAGCGTCCACCTATTAACTTAATCCCAGAAAGGAAAGTGGCCTTACACGGCGATTCCTTCCCATCTTATACTCCATCATTGCATGGTCATTTGAAACCAAGGACAATTAGAAAAATACAGCAGGGCAAATATGTGAATATATTTGAATTATCTGCTGAAGCTTGTAGGCAGCGAGAGAAGAGCGCGGACGGTACTGGACCTAAACGGTTTAAGCGTCCTGAAACTTTCGAGGAGTGGCTAATTTGCTTTAGAGTTTTCTCCTCTTGCTACCTGGAGAAATACCCGAGTCAATGCCACGCTATCCTGAAATATACTGATAATATCCATTTGATTCAGAGGAAGTTTGCTGAGGGGGCTTGGAGAGATTATGATGCTGAGTTTAGGCAAAAGATGGCGGGTAATCCTGTGCTCACCTTTGATACAACTGACTCGCATCTTTGGCAACGCCTCGGCCCGCAGGGGTCACCCTCCTCCTCCATCCCCTCTAGCAATCAGTCCTTTCGTGCTTCCAAAACGAAGCGCAGAGGTGGTACCTGCTGGGCATTTCAAGATAATAAATGCGACAGAGGTAATTCATGTGCGTTCAGGCACGTATGCCGATACTGTGCTGGATCACACCCCGGGAGCGAGTGTGCCAGAAAGAAGGATTCAGCATCCGGTAGAGCACAGAACAAGCTCTCTCTTGTTCCTAAAGGCCCCAACACCGGTGAAGGTGCACGCCCTTGAGCCATGGCTTAGGGTGTACCCAGATTCGCGCGCAGCATCTTTGTTATTTCAAGGGTTTACGGACGGTTTTCGTATACCTGTGACAAAAGCCATTAAGGGTTCCAGAGGCTATCGTAACCTCAAATCAGCTTACCAGCACCCTTCGGTTGTTAGGGTCAAGCTGGATAAGGAGATATCTATGGGCCGAGTAGTGGGTCCTTTTTCCTCGCCACCTTTGCCGAATCTGGTCATTTCACCACTTGGTGTAGTACCCAAGAAGGAATTGGGAAAATTCCGTCTAATACACCACCTATCTCACCCTAGGGGCTATTCCGTCAATGATGCTATTGATCCGGAACTCAGCTCAGTGCGATATCAATCCTTTGATAGCGCCCTGGATTTGGTGCGGGGGGTAGGTGCAGGAGCCTTGTTGGCGAAGCTGGATATTGAATCCGCCTTTCGCCTACTGCCCTTGCACCCTTCATCATTTTATTTGATGGGTTGCAAATTCCAAAAGGAATTTTACGTGGATAGGTGCTTGCCTATGGGCTGCGCCATCTCTTGCGCCTTGTTTGAAACCTTTAGTACATTTTTGCACTGGGTTTTGGAGCAACAGGCAGTTAATAACCGCATTGCTCATTATCTGGACGACTTCCTCTTGGTGGGGAGTCCGGGAACTAATGAATGTCAGCAGCTGATGGACTCCATGAGAATCCTTATGTTGCAATTCGGTGTCCCACTGGCTGAAGACAAGACTGAGGGCCCGGGCACTTGTATTACGTTCCTGGGTATCGAAATTGATACTGTCGACAGAATTTGTAGGCTGCCTGATGGCAAAGTACGGGATATGCTTGAGGCGGTTGAAGCGGCTGTTTCCATGGCGACCATCACGCTTAGGCAGCTACAGTCATTACTTGGCCTTTTGAATTTTGCTGGCAGAGTTATCCCCATGGGGAGAGTTTTCAATCGGAGATTGGAAGCTAAGCTGAAGGGCAAACTCAGGCCTTCTGAAAAAATTTGGATTTCAGAAGGCATGAGAGCTGACCTGAGAGTCTGGAAGACTTTTCTTCAGGACTTCAATGGGATTCGATTATGGCGATCTGAGCCCATTTCCAGTCAGTTGTTGCATTTATTTACTGACGCCGCGGGGTCGAAGGGTTATGGGGCGTATTTCCGAGGGGAATGGAGTGCAGGCCCTTGGCCGCCAGAATGGTCAACCAGGGGCTTAACACGTAACCTTACCCTTTTGGAGCTTTTCCCTATCGTTTTGGCGGTTGAGCTTTGGGGCAATCAATTTGCAAACAGGACGATTAATTTCTGGACAGATAATCTCAGTGTCGTCCATGCGGTGAACGGTCTTTCGGCCACTTCCGCGGTTGTAGTTTGTTTACTGAGGCATCTGGTCTTACGCTGTCTTGAACTTAATATCCAGTTTCAAGCGCGGCACGTCCCGGGGGTTAATAATGTATTGGCAGATGCATTATCCAGGTTTGATTGGGTGACGTTCAGACGTTTGGCCCCTCATGCTGCATTAGAAGGCTTACCTTGTCCTGGTTTCCTTTGGCAGCTTCTCCGTCCTGGATATCCTTGCTCCCTCTAGTGCGGGCGTCCCTTGCACCTAGGACATGGTGCTCCTATGTCAGGCTATGGCGTGAATGGGAAGACTTTTGCCGATGTCAGAATGTGGAGGCGATTGAAGCGTCTCAGGACACAGTATGTGATTGGCTGGTGAGTCTTTGGCGAAAGGGTTCGCGGCAGGGGGCGGTTCATTCTCGGTTGGCCGCCTTGTCATTATTTTATCGTACGCTTGCTTTGCCGGAACCGGGCAGTTCAAAATTTGTGCGTCAAGTTGTCAAAGGTTGGGGCAAGCTCCAACCACAACAAAAGGACTCTAGGGAGCCTATCACGCATGACCGGCTCGAGCGGCTGGTGGTCGCTTTGCCGGACATCTGCGCAACGCATTATGAGTTTTTGTTATTTAGAGCTTTTTTATTAGCCTATTCGGCTGCGCTTCGTATAAGCGAGCTCGTGGCACCGTCCAAATCATGCACTGACAAAGGCCTTCAGTTCGGCCACGTTAGGGCGGGAGAAGATTCACTGTTAATTTATTTGCCTAGATCTAAGACGGATCAAGAGGGCAAAGGGGCATGGATCCCTATTCCTCAGTCTAGCGGTCTCTGCTGCCCGGTGATGGCGGTTAACCAGTTTTTAGAACACAGACCAGAGGAACAGGGTCCTTTGTTAATCCATGCGAACCGGACTTCTCTATCTTTGTTCCAGTTCCGTAGGGTGCTAGCGAGGACTGCTGCGCATGCTGGTTTGGATGTGTCAAAAATAGCCCCCCATTCTTTCCGCATAGGGGCAGCTACTAATGCCGCGCTGCAGGGTTCTTCCGCTGAAGCCATTTGCCGTTTGGGTAGATGGCGCTCTAATAAGTTTAAAGGTTACATTCGACCGGTTGTTGAATAATATGTTGGTTAGTAGTGTTTTGTTTGCAGTGCTAATCTCGTGTGTCTTTACAGGACCTGTCAGCGGCGCTAGAAGGATATGGATCGTGGGGCACTCCTACGTTCATTGGGCCTCCATACGTAGTTCGGCCCTTCCGGGGGGGCAGAATTTAGGTTTCCCTTTATCCCAAGCGTCAATTAGATGGATAGGTGAGAGAGGGATGTGTTGGCCAGCGCTTCCATCGCGCATCTCAGAGGCCCTAGTACGCTGGGGTAAACCTCATGTCATAATCCTTCATTTGGGTGGCAATGATATGGGCGCCATTCCTGTCTTGGAGCTTATTAAAATCATGCAAGCAGATATTGCATGGATCAGAGCTCGCATCCCGAACGTGTTGGTCGGTTGGTCCAATATAGTTCCCAGGTTGGTATGGCGTCACATGTCTTCCCACAGCGCCGCTTACAAGGTTAGGAAGAAGATAAACTCTTCAGTTGTTAGAACCATCACAGGTAATGGGGGATTTGGGGTTAAACACGAATCTCTAACAGCCGACAAGGTCCATTATTATAGGAAGGATAGGGTACATTTGGAGACAGTTGCCCTAGATATTTTTATAAAGGATATCCGTAAGGCCATAGTAACCCTCCTTTAAGTCCGGTTGGGTTGTGTTTGTCCTTTATCGGTGGCGGCACAGTTATCATCTTAATGCTATCTGGTGGCGGGAGGTAACGGCCCTGTTGCCTTGGAAAGGGGTGAACAGGGGGAGTGATGACCAATCTAAAAGTGTGAGGGGTGGATAGCCTCATGTGCACGTGAGGTGCCCCTCCTTCCCCTTGCGGGTGGGTCACGTGATCTCATTAACCCCTTAGTAGCAATTTTTCTATGAGCAGAGGTTCCGCTCTGCTGCAGTTTCCGTTTGGGCCGTTTACCTTCTGCTGTGCCGGGTTGTCATTATAGTAATTCGTTCAGCCGCCATCTGACCTTGTTGGTTACCATAGTTACTTAGTTAGTTAATAAATGTTTAACCTGTGACGGTTAAAATTTTACCCATAAAAAGTTGTTGTGTTTTTATTTATTATAGTATAAGTGTTTTTATATTCTGTTCTACGGCTAGCGACCGGTAGGCATTTAATCCCTTAAGGCAGTGTAGGGCACAATTGGGCCTGGAGCAAAGCTAAGGGTTAAAGCCGTAGGGAGAGATAGGAGAAGAGGGCTGGCTAGGGAGGTTAGTTGCAACAATGTTGCATGCAAGGGAGGGGCCCACTACTCACCTTAAAAGTGGGGATCATCAGCTTCCTGGCCCTCTTCTTCCTGGAATCCGGTGCAGACGAGTTCTTTCCCCTCCCTCCCTTCCCTGTTACAAGATGGCTTCCAGATTTAATTTATGTTCTAGGCGCTAAGTATGCCTTCTCAGGCTAATTTAGTAGCCACATTATTGATTGAGCATTTTCAAATTTAAAATGTTGTCCCCTAGTTGGGCGACGGGTATGCCTATTCAGGCTAACTTTGTCAACCTCTTTAGTTATTGGTCTACCATATCTGGCATACCTGGCTTCTGGCGGCTGAGTAGCGGATCCCTTTGTAGGGGGTAGTCCTTATGTCCATGCCCGTGCGGCGGGAGGTAACGGCCCTGTTGCCTTGGAAAGGGGTGAACAGGGGGAGTGATGACCAATCTAAAAGTGTGAGGGGTGGATAGCCTCATGTGCACGTGAGGTGCCCCTCCTTCCCCTTGCGGGTGGGTCACGTGATCTCATTAACCCCTTAGTAGCAATTTTTCTATGAGCAGAGGTTCCGCTCTGCTGCAGTTTCCGTTTGGGCTGTTTACCTTCTGCTGTGCCGGGTTGTCATTATAGTAATTCGTTCAGCCGCCATCTGACCTTGTTGGTTACCATAGTTACTTAGTTAGTTAATAAATGTTTAACCTGTGACGGTTAAAATTTTACCCATAAAAAGTTGTTGTGTTTTTATTTATTATAGTATAAGTGTTTTTATATTCTGTTCTACGGCTAGCGACCGGTAGGCATTTAATCCCTTAATAACAGCAGGGGGTCTCAGCATTAGATTGTCTGTGCTGTGTGTAATCTCCTGCTCTGTGTCTCATACCTAGACTATATATACAGACACATAACAGCAGGAGGTCTCAGCATTAGATTGTCTGTGCTGTGTATAATCTCCTGCTCTGTGTCTCACACCTAGACTAGATATACAGACACATAACAGCAGGAGGTCTCAGCATTAGATTGTCTGTGCTGTGTGTAATCTCCTGCTCTGTGTCTCACACCTAGACTAGATATACAGACACATAACAGCAGGAGGTCTCAGCATTAGATTGTCTGTGCTGTGTATAATCTCCTGCTCTGTGTCTCACACCTAGACTAGATATGCAGACACATAACAGCAGGAGGTCTCAGCATTAGATTGTCTGTGCTGTGTGTAATCTCCTGCTCTGTGTCTCACACCTAGACTAGATATACAGACACATAACAGCAGGAGGTCTCAGCATTAGATTGTCTGTGCTGTGTGTAATCTCCTGCTCTGTGTCTCATACCTAGACTATATATACAGACACATAACAGCAGGAGGTCTCAGCATTAGATTGTCCGTGCTGTGTGTAATCTCCTGCTCTGTGTCTCACACCTAGACTAGATATACAGACACATAACAGCAGGAGGTCTCAGCATTAGATTGTCTGTGCTGTATGTAATCTCCTGCTCTGTGTCTCATACCTAGACTATATATACAGACACATAACAGCAGGAGGTCTCAGCATTAGATTGTCTGTGCTGTGTGTAATCTCCTGCTCTGTGTCTCACACCTAGACTATATATACAGACACATAACAGCAGGAGGTCTCAGCATTAGATTGTCTGTGCTGTGTGTAATCTCCTGCTCTGTGTCTCACACCTAGACTAGATATACAGACACATAACAGCAGGAGGTCTCAGCATTAGATTGTCTGTGCTGTGTGTAATCTCCTGCTCTGTGCCTCACACCTAGACTAGATATACAGACACATAACAGCAGGAGGTCTCAGCATTAGATTGTCTGTGCTGTGTGTAATCTCCTGCTCTGTGTCTCACACCTAGACTAGATATACAGACACATAACAGCAGGAGAGCTCAGCATTAGACTGTCTGTGCTGTGTGTAATCTCCTGCTCTGTGTGTCACACCTAGACTAGATATACAGACACATAACAGCAGGAGGTCTCAGCATTAGATTGTCTGTGCTGTGTGTAATCTCCTGCTCTGTATCTCACACCTAGACTAGATATACAGACACATAACAGCAGGAGGTCTCAGCATTAGATTGTCTGTGCTGTGTGTAATCTCCTGCTCTGTGTCTCACACCTAGACTAGATATACAGACACATAACAGCAGGAGGTCTCAGCATTAGATTGTCTGTGCTGTGTGTAATCTCCTGCGCTGTGTCTCATACCTAGACTAGATATACAGACACATAACAGCAGGAGGTCTCAGCATTAGACTGTCTGTGCTGTGTGTAATCTCCTGCTCTGTGTCTCACACCTAGACTAGATATACAGACACATAACAGCAGGGGGTCTCAGCATTAGATTGTCTGTGCTGTGTGTAATCTCCTGCTCTGTGTCTCACACCTAGACTAGATATACAGACACATAACAGCAGGAGGTCTCAGCATTAGATTGTCTGTGCTGTGTATAATCTCCTGCTCTGTGTCTCACACCTAGACTAGATATACAGACACATAACAGCAGGAGGTCTCAGCATTAGATTGTCTGTGCTGTATGTAATCTCCTGCTCTGTGTCTTACACCTAGACTAGATATACAGACACATAACAGCAGGGGGTCTCAGCATTAGATTGTCTGTGCTGTGTGTAATCTCCTGCTCTGTGTCTTACACCTAGACTAGATATACAGACACATAACAGCAGGGGGTCTCAGCATTAGTGGCTCCTGGAGGCTGCAGGGCATAGACAGAGGGAGCTTTGACCTCAGGAGGAAGAGGCCCTGTATGGGGTAGGAGGTGCTATAGGAGGAGCTGGAGGCAAAGTGTTAAAGAGGTGGGCTGAGCGGGAAAACCAGCAGATTGTTATTGTAGGAGTAGAGAAAACATCTGATGGTTTTTCCTGTCCTGCAGCTGGAGCCCTTAAGGTAATTGCTTGTTCCTTCTAGTTGGAGGTCCAAGCACATTAGGGGTTTATCCCCCTCCTTAAGAGATTGGAGTCAGGGGAATCTTTCATATACTATTAATTTTGGGATTTAGTGTGGGCTGTGTATGCTGGGCAGGATTGTGTGATGCGTATATGATTTTCACTCTGCTGCATAGGAGAGTAGTATGGCTGGCTGCTTTCCCCTTCCCAGGCATAGGGGTTAATAGACTTTCAGCCCTGTAAGATTTTGCTTGTGCTACCCCCTTTTGATTTGAAATCACCTTTTCATTTCAATTACAACTGGGGTTACTGTTGGTAATAGTGGATGAGGAGAGCGCCTTTCCTCATGTAGGTTTTTAAATCTGATTTGGTTCTATCAGAGGCTCTGCGCGGCAAGGAAGCATGGCCGAGCAGTCTGTATCCGAAAGGCAGCAGGGGGTTTTTTTAATTGCAGTCTCACCGGGTCCCCACGTGGTAGCAGCGGTCCAGGGAAAAAGACCACGGGTGGTGATTTGCCACAGGAAGTTTTTTCTTCAGGCTGGGACCTATGACCGATGGAGCCAGGTAGCTGAGCAAACAATTGTGGGGTGTTTTAAGTATGCGCTGACTATATGGAGCGACAGGATCTTTGCAATATGTGAGGTCAGTAACAGCTCCTGTATTTACTGCGTTCCGTTTGACATTTGGGGAGTATTGTAAAATTATTTGTTCCTTTAGATGTGACAATTCGAAGCAATAATTTGGGATAAGCTGCTTTATAGTTATAAACGTACGTATTTTATTTACACCCAGGTGCAAAATGTGCAGCTGCACTGGTTGAGAATCTGTTTTAGATGTTGCTTATTGAACCTGTCTGTTTATCAATAGTGTTTGTTACCAGCGCTTACATGTTCCTTACATTTGCATGTGCTATAGAGACTTTTCTCTGTCATTGCAGTTTTATATGGCACCTTTTATGTTTGTTGCTGCTACTATACGTAGGAATAAGGGTACGCATAGTGAAGGGAATTTATTTCCTCTGGGCATAGTGCTGTATTTTCCGGAATATAAAGTGAATTTTCAAATGCACTCTAATAGAGTTCTATGCTTATGTTTTATGATTAGCTAAGGGGAGGCCCTACGTGTATACGGCGATGGTAGGGTTAACTTTCCCGCCGCTGGATTTTGGCGCAATCTTGCTGATCTAGACCTGTGGCAAGTTTAGGGCCTAATATTGTTTTATTTTACAGAAGGGGTTTTGTGTTTTTTCTCTCCTCAGGGACAAGTTTGGTTTCTTTAGGGGATATACATATTATATATATATTTATAATTTGCACGTTTATTAATACTAATCGCTTATTAATGCTGATTCTCTTGCTGTGTTGTCTTTCACTTTTGCTCTGCCTTAAGAGCTTAGATCGATTTTGCTTTATTTCGTGGGATCCATTGTTTTGTCTGACATTTTGTGGCAGTTCCATGTATTTTGCCTAAACATTTTGTGGTCAGTCAGGTAGTGGTTAAAAATTGTTATACATTTGGGGGAACAAGGAATGTTGATGATACTCCATGTTGGGGATCTCTTGGCTGTTAAGGGGTTATCTCATTTCAGAGGAGGTTTGGTTTTGTGTTTTATCTTCTGCTGAAGAAGTTTGCTCCCATAGGGGTTATACAGACTATATATATATATGTGTGTGTGTATATATAGATGTGTATGTGTATATATATGTATATTGTAATTTTGCATGTTTACTACTAACTCTTCTAGTGCTGGTTTACACTCCCTGCTCTGCCTCAAGAGTTTAGAATGGTTTTTGTCTTTATTTCCAGGGATCCCTTTGTTTTGTCTGCCATCTAGTGGCAGCTAACGGTAATTTGGTATAATTTTCTGTTTTGTTGCCTATGTAGAATGTGTGTATGTGTATATATATATGTATATATGTATGTTATAAGGGTATTTGAGGTCATACAAATATTTCTATAATTTATATTGTTTAATATATACATTGTATGTGTGGTTATATAAAATATTATTTTGTTGAGCAATTAATTTTCAATGTTTTGAATTTTAATCCTAGGAAGAATTTAGTTTAGGACATGGGGGATTTTCTTTTCTCTATGTGGTAGTACAGGTGTGCAAATATTATACTCTGTCATAATGAAGAGAAAACTGCGCTACCGGTGGCTTCCTCCATTCTGTTATGTTGAATCTAGCGACATTGCTAGGGTACTTTTTATATCCTATGAGCCCAGCGGTTTGTAGATCACTTTTATAAGTGCGGCCTGCAACGTTAACACTTTGGGTTGGGCCTCTACACATTTGAGGCCTATAAATGTTTCCTTGTGTACGACCTAGATTTATAGCGCTGCGGAATCTGTTGGCGCTTTATAAATGAAATCAAAGAGGGGAGCCACTGATGATGAATAAAGTTTTTTATTGTTCAACAGTTATGAAGAGGAAGCATCCCACAATGGCAGATGGAGAAGCACCAAAGTTTTCAGGTTTCAGCCCTCTGTCCGTAATCATAGCATGGTGCTTTCTAATTACCGAATAATAATAATAATGCGGTATTCTCTATATATATGATGGCTGTTGCAACTTCAATGATTTTACGTTATATCTTGATGGGACAGTTTACTTAAAGGGTTTCCCACCCTTTAAGGACCAGTCAATGCTGTAGATTTGCATAATCAACAAATGCATAATCAGAAGACAATGCAATAGCACTTAGTCTGACCTTCAAATGAGTAGTAGATTTTGTTAAATAAATTTCAAGGTTGTGTCTGTTTCCACTCCCCCTGTATCATGTGACAGTCATCAGCCAATCACAAATGCATATACGTATATGCTGTGAATTCTTGCACATGCTCAGTAGGAGCTGGTGACTCAAAAAGTGTAAATATAAAAAGACTGTGCATATTTAGTTAGTGGAAGTAAATTGGAGAGTTGTTTGGAATTGCATGTTGTATCTGAATCATGAAGTTTGGTTTTGACTTGAGTGTCCCTTTAATTAGACTGCAATGATCAATTTTGCTTGCTGGAGTTTATGACATGGCTTGCAGGCATTTTCATTTCCTGGATACGGGCGTATGTCATATTGTATTTCGCCTGTGGTGTTCCCACCCATCCTTTATCTCATGGTTAAGATATATTAACACAGCTAGGAGAAGACAATTGCACTCCTAGTGGGGTATTGAAGGGGGGGGATTACATTTTATTTTCCATGTTCTCTCTATTAGGCTTGCTCAGCCGTAATAATTGGTCCCACTGGGAATGGGTTCTGAAGATGTGATTGCCATGGGCTTGCAGGTGTTCTTTTACCTCAGGTTATCTACATCTGTCCGAATGGAAGAAAGGGGCGGTCTGACATTGTTCCCTACTAGGGCGGATGCCAATATTTATACGCAAAGATGGTGGGGTGCTGTTACAGTTTCAATTTTGGTCAGTTTTTTTTTGCAAGGGATCTAGGGGAGTTGGGTTTTGATCACAGTAAAATTGTACGTTGCCCTCCTTTAGGATCGGGGCACCCACTGAAGCTGTTGTTGTGGGTTTAGTGGAACAGGTTATCCAAGGTGTGGTTGGGTGGAGGTTCTTTTAATCTTCTCCCTCATGGGTGTTTTTAAGAATTTGAACGTTTAATTTGTTTATGGCTGTTCCGGTCATGTCCTGGTAGCTCCGGTTCACGTGTGGGTGGAGTGATCCTTCAGCCAAGGTTTTTTTTTTTGTTTTTTTTTTTGATAAGCATAAAATAATTTTGAATGGTTTGGAGTACGGGGCCTTAGATGTGATTGCATATTGCTGCTGAGGGTGGGTTACGCTGATCTGTTCCCGTCTCCGGGGGTTGTGGTGTCACAGGCCGGAGGTGTGGATTTAGGTTCTTGTCTCAGAGAAGCCTCGTGTGGTAGTTTAAGTGGTAGTTGGAGAGGCTGTGTGAGCCTTTCCAGGCTTTATACATCCGGTGGTCGGCCATGGTTACGATATTGGTTGGTGCTAGTTCCCTCACGTCTGCAATTGGCTATGGCCATAAGTGAATGGGTTAGCCTCCCCACGGGGTGGGAGAGCAGGTTATGTAGCTCCTTGGACACGGGGTTCCTTGGAGCTTGGGGAGTTTTAAAGAAATAACGGACATATGTACGTCCAGGTAAATTTATATACGGTCTGGTCAACAAGTAATTGGAGATTAGTGAATTAAGTTTGGGAGCTAGCATATTTATAGTTAACCGAGTTTATATGGTTACAGAGTTAGGTATTTGGTGTTTTTGAAACTTGTTATTTAATAAACAGGCTGTGGCCAGTAATTTTACCGAACATCAGATGTCTGTGTATTCTTTAAGTAAATGCTTTTGCGAAATTAAAGTTCATGGGGACGTTATGGGGAGTAGAATGGGTATCTGTGAAAGGCTATGTAAGGCAAGTGTATGGGTGGCTATTTTCAGAAAATTACTTCTTAGGCAGCAAACAAGTTTCCCTCCTTCCCTCCCTCCCATTATTTGCAGTTTTATGTTTTTCAGTCTTTGGTGGGTGCTAGTTCCCTCGTGTCTGCAATTGGACTATGGCCTTAAGTGAATGGGTTAGCCTCCCCACGGGGTGGGAGAGCAGGTTAAGTAGCTTCTTGGACACAGGGTTCCTTGGAGCTTGGGGTTTTTATTAAAGAAATAACGGACTTATTTAAGTCCAGGTGAATTTATATACGGCCTGGTCAACAAGTATATGGAGATTGGTAAATTAAGTTTGGGAGCTAGCATCTTCATAGTTGACTGAGTTTCAATGGTTAAAGAGTTATGTATTTGGTGTTTTTAAACTTGTTATTTACTAAACAGGCTGTGGCCAGTATTTTACCAAACATAAGGTGTCTGTGTATTCTTTAAGTGTTGAATGCTTTAAAAAAAAAAAAAAAAAAAAAAAAAAAAAAAGAAAGTTCATGGGGACGTTAAACGACGATCATGGGGGCATTTGTGCGGAGACTTGGTGTGGTGGTGCACTGCTCAGACTTAGCTGAGGTTGGAGTGGATGAGTTCTATCTGCCAGATGGGGAGCAGTTGAATGACTTTGGTCCGCAGCTGTTTATCTTTAATTTTCAGAAGGCACTGTGTGCGGTTGGCGGGACTGGGCTGAGGTGTCAGGCCAGTCGGTGGCGGGGGTGCTAGCCCTTAAATTACAGGAAAGCTATGGCCAATGGTTAAGTGTGGTGGTATTTTGCATTCCCATGGGGGAATTCAAGATGGGGGTTTCTAAGGGCACGGGGTTCCTTAGAAACTTATATGGATGATCGCTGACGGGCCCAACCACTTTCACGGTTGGGTCCAGTAAAAGGAGTTACGGTCATAGTTAAAAAGATATGGAAATCAGGAAGGACTAGCACCGCTGTTGTTTGATGTGTAAAATGTTTACAGTTATTTGCACCTTTATTTATCAAGTTATTAAAGTTTTATTGAATAAAGGGCTGCGGCCAATTTGTACCAAAGCTAAGTCTGTTGTCTGTTATTTATGAGGGTGGTTGTTGGAAGGATGGTATGAGGGTGTTTTGTTGATTTAAGGGGCCGGAGCTTGACGACATAAAAGGTCAAGTGGCTCCTGGAGGCTGCAGGGCATAGACAGAGGGAGCTTTGACCTCAGGAGGAAGAGGCCCTGTATGGGGTAGGAGGTGCTATAGGAGGAGCTGGAGGCAAAGTGTTAAAGAGGTGGGCTGAGCGGGAAAACCAGCAGATTGTTATTGTAGGAGTAGAGAAAACATCTCCCTCCCACCCGTCCCTTATATTTGTGTGAGAGGTGTGTTTTTATTTGTCATTTTAGGTTTCTGTCGCAGTTGGAAGGCGGGGGTGCTAGCCCTTAAATTACAGGAAAGCTATGGCCAATGGTTAAGTGTGGTGGTATTTTGCATTCCCATGGGGGAATTCAAGATGGGGGTTTCTAAGGGCACGGGGTTCCTTAGAAACTTATATGGATGATCGCTGACGGGCCCAACCACTTTCACGGTTGGGTCCAGTAAAAGGAGTTACGGTCATAGTTAAAAAGATATGGAAATCAGGAAGGACTAGCACCGCTGTTGTTTGATGTGTAAAATGTTTACAGTTATTTGCACCTTTATTTATCAAGTTATTAAAGTTTTATTGAATAAAGGGCTGCGGCCAATTTGTACCAAAGCTAAGTCTGTTGTCTGTTATTTATGAGGGTGGTTGTTGGAAGGATGGTATGAGGGTGTTTTGTTGATTTAAGGGGCCGGAGCTTGACGACATAAAAGGTCAAGATTGTCTGTGCTGTGTGTAATCTCCTGCTCTGTGTCTCATACCTAGACTATATATACAGACACATAACAGCAGGAGGTCTCAGCATTAGATTGTCTGTGCTGTGTGTAATCTCCTGCTCTGTGTCTCACACCTAGACTAGATATACAGACACATAACAGCAGGAGGTCTCAGCATTAGATTGTCTGTGCTGTGTGTAATCTCCTGCTCTGTGTCTCACACCTAGACTAGATATACAGACACATAACAGCAGGAGGTCTCAGCATTAGACTGTCTGTGCTGTGTGTAATCTCCTGCTCTGTGTCTCACACCTAGACTAGATATACAGACACATAACAGCAGGAGGTCTCAGCATTAGACTGTCTGTGCTGTGTGTAATCTCCTGCTCTGTGTCTCACACCTAGACTAGATATACAGACACATAACAGCAGGAGGTCTCAGCATTAGATTGTCTGTGCTGTGTGTAATCTCCTGCTCTGTGTCTCACACCTAGACTAGATATACAGACACATAACAGCAGGAGGTCTCAGCATTAGATTGTCTGTGCTGTGTGTAATCTCCTGCTCTGTGTCTCACACCTACACTAGATATACAGACACATAACAGCAGGAGGTCTCAGCATTAGACTGTCTGTGCTGTATGTAATCTCCTGCTCTGTGTCTCACACCTAGACTAGATATACAGACACATAACAGCAGGAGGTCTCAGCATTAGATTGTCTGTGCTGTGTGTAATCTCCTGCTCTGTGTCTCACACCTAGACTAGATATACAGACACATAACAGCAGGAGGTCTCAGCATTAGATTGTCTGTGCTGTGTGTAATCTCCTGCTCTGTGTCTCACACCTAGACTATATATACAGACACATAGCAGCAGGAGGTCTCAGCATTAGACTGTCTGTGCTGTGTGTAATCTTCTGCTCTGTGTCTCACACACAGACTAGATATACAGACACATAACAGCAGGAGGTCTCAGCATTAGATTGTCTGTGCTGTGTGTAATCTCCTGCTCTGTGTCTCACACCTAGACTAGATATACAGACACATAACAGCAGGAGGTCTCAGCATTAGACTGTCTGTGCTGTGTGTAATCTCCTGCTCTGTGTCTCACACCTAGACTAGATATACAGACACATAACAGCAGGAGGTCTCAGCATTAGATTGTCTGTGCTGTGTGTAATCTCCTGCTCTGTATCTCATACCTAGACTATATATACAGGCAGTGTAGGGCACAATTGGGCCTGGAGCAAAGCTAAGGGTTAAAGCTGAAGGGAGAGATAGGAGAAGAGGGCTGGCTAGGGAGGTTAGTTGCAACAATGTTGCATGCAAGGGAGGGGCCCACTACTCACCTTAAAAGTGGGGATCATCAGCTTCCTGGCCCTCTTCTTCCTGGAATCCGGTGCAGACGAGTTCTTTCTGTTATTGTTCAGGGTGATTTTTAATTTCTGTGAACAATGCAGCGATCCAGACGATCAAAACTCCCTCCACAGCGCTTCCACGAGTTGGTGTTTGAGAAACCTGGATCAGACAGACAGAAAAAACAGATAAGTGCACTAGATAGTATTGAAGAATTTGATGATATAATACCACCTACACAGTACACTAAAAGGCTAGGCCTTGTGCTTAAAAAACACAGATTAGTCACACAGTTAGTAGGTTGGATATTCATGCAACTAGTGATGGAGATAATTCAGCCTATGTATCAGCTGCAATGGCTAGGCCTGATGTGACATCGGCCTGTCTCCATACTCAGGAACAATTGCCCTCACTGCAAATAGATGGCCATGAGGGTGATTTGGGGGTTGAATTGCATGGTTATACTACTAGGCCTCAAGCCTTAGGTACTCCATCGGGCAGGCCACATGCACAGGCTGTGGCCTATTCGGAGGGCATGGCCTCCCCAACTTCCAGGCCTATTTCTGATAGCCCCCCAGCCATAAGCAATCATGATATGGCGCCCTCATACACGGCCCACGTGGCAACCCCAGGCCCTTCCACCTATTCGGGCCCTCAAACAGTTTCTTCTCTGGCCCCTCTGGTAGGCCATGACTTGCCCCCAGGCCCCGGTTTGGCTTTCGCTTCCCCCTCAGGCCGCATGGCTCAATTAGGCCGCATGTCGGAAACCAGGGCCTGTTTTGGGCCTTCAGTCCGGCCTGGGCGACTTAACTGGTTCACATATCCCCGTTTTGGGGCCTTTAATCCGGCCTGTGCCTGGGCGATGTAGCGGTCTCAAATGTTCCCCCATCCGGCCCTTCTATGCTGTCCTCCGCACACCATCCGGTACCTTGTCTGCCCTTATTTGCTGCCCCCAGCCATCCAGTAATCTTACCTGAATCGGCGGTCTCATCTCTCATATCCGCGATCCCACCGTCGGCTGCGTCGGCTGTCTCCTCGATCCTGGCTTCCATCATGGAGGCGATGTCTCCGTCGGGTCCTCCAGCTCCTTTTCACGTGATGCCGGTGTCGGGTCCTCCAAGCCAGGCCGCAGGTCCTCCAAGCCGGGTAGTAAGTGCGCAACCGGAAGTTCCGGTCACGCGCCCCTCCATTTCCGGTTCCGGTTTCGTCGGCCACAGCAGCGTCGGGAGTCCAAGGGAGCGGCCGCATCCTCATCAGCTCCCGGAAGGTGAGCATCAGCAGAGGATGTCGGTCGGGGGAGGGTTAATAGGCCGCAAGGGAGTGCAAGTGCGGCGGCAGCGGGCATCTTCATGGGTCATTAGCAGGTTGGCGGCAGTAGGTAGAGGGCACCATGATGCCGGAAGATGCCTTATAATTACCGCAGGGTTCACCAGAGGCTTTAACACAAGGAGAGGTGTTACCGCTAGGGGTAATAGATTAACTCATTTGGGTAGAGGAATTCTATCAAGCGCTAACGCGCTAGGACAAGAGATAGGCAGTCAGTTAGGTGGGCAAATAAGTGCTATGGAATCACGCCAGATGCACGCCCAGGCTCCAGGACAATACAATGTCGCGCTTGAACACGCCAAAGGGCAGATGCACACAGATAACAGGACAGCTCATACTCAATTTAGCGCAGCATCACATACAACCAGTAGCTGCACGAATCCTCAAAGTATGAATGTACAATCTGTGTCAAATGCAGGTATTGCAGGTATGAATGCGCAATCTGTTTCACACACTAGGATTTCAGGCATGAATGTGCAATCTGTTTCTAAGGCAGGTAGGTCAGCTATGAATGTGCAATCTGTTCCAAATAGAGGTCTGTTGGCTATGAATGTGGCAACATCCCAATTGCAAGTTGGTGGTGTCAATGCAGTGCATGGAACATTGGGTCATGATGTGGTTGGGAACCATAACATACAGAGTTCAGCTGGGGGAGGTGGTGTGTCAAGGAGGGTTTCTAGTGTTGCGAATGCCAGCATGAGTGACCAGAATGCATCAGGCTTGGGGTCTACTAACCCTCTCTTTACCGGTGTCCGTAGTGCTCGCGATCTCTTCTCTTTGTTGCAGACCGCAGCGCAGATGGAACCGCAACAGGTTGATATGCCTTCGGCTTCGTCTACTTCTACTTCAGCGAATCCTCCTGAACAGGCGGGTTCATCGTTACAGCGAGGAGCGTCTACCGACTCCAATCAACGGGAAGATGCTTCAAGGCCTGATCCTTCTGCTTCAGGTCCGGAGTCTCAGGACAATGCAGTTGCCGTCCCCGGTAAGTCCTCCACATTTACACATGACCGACATGACCTGGTTGACTCATCCCTTTCAGACTCTGAATGTGACAGCGACACCTCATTGGGGCTGAGGGGTAGGGGTCAGAAGCGCATGTTTGCAATGCTTAAGAAAATGTGGCAGGTAATACAGTCAGGTTCAGTTGGGAACATAGCACAGACGCAGCTGGCGATAGCTCCACCCGATTCCATGCAGGACAGCACTTCCCCAGCGGACCTACGTCCACCAATTAATTTCGTTTCGGACAGGAATAGTCGCCTTGCATGGCGATTCCTTACCATGTACACCCCCTCTTTGCACGGTCATTTGAAACCAAAGACCGTTAAAAAGATACAGCAGGGCTAATATGTTAACATATTTGAATTATCTGCTGAGGCATGTAGACAGAGGGAGAAAAGTGCCGATGGCACTGGACCTAAAAGGTTCAAACGTCCTGAAACATTTGAGGAGTGGTTAATCTGTTTCAGAGTTTTTCACTTCTTGTTACTTAGAGAAATACCCTGGCCAGTGTCATGCCATTCTTAAATACACTGACAATATACACTGGATCCAGAGGAAGTTTGGTGATGGGGCATGGAGAGAGTACGATGCGGAATTCAGGTAGAAGATGGCTGGTAATCCAGTGCTCACCTTCGATACCACTGACACGCATCTTTGGCAGCGCCTTGGCTCTCATGGGTCCTCCTCCTCCTCCACCTCCTCTGGCAATCAGTCCTTTCCTGCTTCCAAAGCGAAGCGCAGGGGAGGTACCTGCTGGGCATTTCAAGATAGCAAATGCGACAGAGGTAACTCATGTGCATTCAGGCACGTGTGCAGATACTGTGCCAGGTCACACACTGGGAGCGAATGTGCCAGAAAAAAGGATTCTGCGTCCGGTAGAGCACAGAACAAGTTTTTTCCAAGGCTTTACTGAAGGTTTTCATATACCAGTGACAAAAGCCATTAAGGGCTCTAGATGCTATCGTAACCTCAAATCAGCTTACCAATACCCAGCGGTTGTTAGGGACAAGCTGAATAAGGAAATCACAATGGGCCGCGTAGTGGGTCTTTTTCCTTCCCCCCCCCCCCCCTTTTGCCGATTAGGGTCATTTCACCATTAGGTGTGGTACCTAAGAAGGAATTGGCCAAATTCCGTCTAATTCAGCACCTTTCCCACCCCAGAGGCTATTCGGTCAACGATGCCATTGACCCAGAGCTTAGCTCAGTGCGATATCAATCTTTTGATAGCGCACTGGAATTGGTGCGGGGGGCTGGTGCGGGTGCCTTGTTGGCGAAATTGGATATTGAATCCGCCTTTCGCCTGTTGCCCTTGCACCCTTCATCATTTTATTTGATGGGTTGCAAGTTTCAAAAGGGGTTTTATGTGGATAGGTGCTTGCCCATGGGCTGTGCGATCTCTTGCGCATTATCTGAAACCTTCAGTACATTCTTGCACTGGGTTTTGGCCCAGCAGGCGGCATCACGTTCCTGGGTATCGAAATCGATACCATAGACAAACTGTGCGGGCTGCCTTCTGGTAAAGTCCAGGACATGCTTGAGGCGGTTGAAGCGGCGTTTCCATGGTAACCATTACACTTAGGCAGTTACAGTCATTGCTCGGCCTTCTTAATTTTGCAGGCAGAGTTATCCCCATGGGGAGAGTCTTCAATCGGAGATTGGAGGCTAAGCTAAAGGGCAAACTCAGACCTTCTGAAGAAATTTGGGTTTCTGAAGGTATGAGAGCTGATCTGCGAATCTGGAAGACTTTTCTTCAGCATTTCAATGGGATTCGATTATGGCGATCCGAACCCATTTCCAGTCAGTTGTTGTACTTATTTACCGATGCCGCAGGTTCAAAGGGTTATGGAGCATATTTCAAGGGGGAATGGAGCGCAGGTCCTTGGCCGCTAGACTGGTCAGCCTGGGGCCTAACACGTAACCTTACCCTCTTGGAGCTCTTCCCTATAGTTTTGGCTATCGAGCTGTGGGGCAACAAATTCGCAAACAGGACTGTTAACTTCTGGACAGATAATCTCAGTGTCGTCCACGCGGTGAATGGTCTTTCGGCCACATCTGCGGCTGTAGTTTATTTATTGAGACATCTGGTGTTACGCTGTCTCGAACTTAATATCCAGTTTCAAGCACGTCATGTCTCGGGGGTCAATAATGTCTTAGCAGACGCGCTATCCAGGCTTGATTGGGTGACGTTTCTCTGTCCCGGATATCCTTGCTCCCTCTAGTGCAGGCGTCACTTTTCCCCCAACACATGGCGCTCCTACGTCAGACTTTGGCACGAATGGGAAGAGTTTTGCCGACGTCAGAATGTGGAGGCTGCTGAGGCGTCTCAGGACACGCTTTGTGACTGGCTCGTGAGTCTTTGGCGCGTGGGCGCTCGGCAGGGAGCTGTTCATTCTCGGTTAGCGGCATTATCATTCTTTTACCGTACACTCGCTTTGCCGGATCCAGCTAACTCAAAATTTGTGCGTCAGGTTGTTAAAGGTTGGGGCACGCTGCAACCACAACAAAAGGACTCTAGGGAGCCTATCACGCACGACTGGCTCGAGCGGCTGGTGGACGCTTTGCCGCACATCTGCTCAACTCATTACGAGTTTTTATTATTCAGGGCTGCATTTGCACTAGCCTATTCGGCAGTGCTACGAATAAGCGAGCTCGTATCGCCTTCTAAGTCCAGCACAGACAAAGGTCTACAATTTGGCCATGTCAGAGCCGGAACGGATTTACTGTTAGTTTATTTGCCGTGATCAAAGACTGATCAAGACGGCAAAGGTGCATGGATACGTATATCCCAGTCCGATGGTCACTGCTGCCCTGTGAGGGCAGTGAACCAGTCTCTAGAGCATAGGCCAGCGGAACAGGGCCCCCTGTTAATTCACGCTAATGGGACTTCACTCTCGTTCCAGTTTCGTAGAATACTAGCTAGGGCTGCTGCCCATGCAGGCTTAAATGTGTCTAAAATAGCTCCCCATTCGTTTCGCATAGGGGCAGCTACTAATGCTGCTTTGAAGGGTTCTTCAGTAGAAGCCATCTGCCGTCTGGGTAGATGGTGTTCTAATAAGTTTAAAGGTTATATTCGACCGGTTGTTGAATAATGTGTTTAGTTTCTAATCCAAGGTTGTTGATTAGTGTTATTTCAGTTGCTAATCCCATGTGTCTTTGCAGGACCTGTCAGCGGCGCCAAGAGGATCTGGATCGTGGGGCACTCCTATGTGCATTGGGCCTCCATCCGTAGTTCCGCCCTTCCGGGGGGACAGAATTTGGGCTTTCCTTTCACCCTAGATTCAATTAGATGGTTAGGGAAGAGAGGGATGTGTTGGCCCGCGCTTCCATCGCGTATTCCGGAGGCCCTAGTACGCTGGGGTAAACCTCATGTTATAATTCTCCATATAGGGGGCAATGATTTGGGCGCCATTCCGATCTTGGAGCTAATCAAGATCATGCAGGCGGATATCGCTTGGATCAGGGCTCGGATTCCGAATGTGTTGGTCGGTTGGTCCAACATAGTTCCCAGGCTGGAATGGCATCACATGTCTAGCCACAGCGCTGCTTACTAGGTCAGGAAGAAGATAAATTCCTCAGTTGCTAGAACCGTCATGGGTAATGGGGGATTCGTAGTTAAACACGAATCCCTTACAGCCGACAAGGTCCATTGTTATAGAATGGATAGGGTTCATTTAGAGACAGTTGCCCTAGATATTTTTATAAAGGACATTCGTAAGGCCATATTAACCCTCCTTTAAGTCCGGTTGGGTTGTGTTTGTCTTTTATTGGTTGGCGGCACAGTTATCATCTCAATGCTATCTGGTGGCGGGAGGTAACGGCCCTGTTGCCTTGGAAAGGGTGAACGGGGGGAGTGATGACCAGTCTAAAAGTGAGAGGGGTGGATAGCCTCAAGTGCATGTGAGGTGCCCCTCCTTCCCCTTGCGGGTGGGTCACGTGATCTCATTAACCCCTTAGTAGCAATTTTACTATGAGCAGAGGTCCCGCTCTGCTGCAGTTTCCGTTTGGGCCGTTTACCTTCTGCAGTGCTGGGTTGTCATTATAGCATTCGTTCAGCCGCCATCATAACCTTGTTGGTTTCCATGGTTACTTATTTAATTAATAAATGTTTAACCTGTGACGGTTAAAAATTTTACCCACAAAAAGTTGTTGTGTTTTTATTATAGAGTTAAGTTGTTATATGTACCCTTCTACGGCTAGCGACCGATAAGCATTTAATCCCTTAAGGCAGTGTAGGGCACAATTGGGCCTGGAGCAAAGCTAAGGGTTAAAGCTGAAGGGAGAGATAGGAGAAGAGGGCTGGCTAGGGAGGTTAGTTGCAACAATGTTGCATGCAAGGGAGGGGCCCACTACTCACCTTAAAAGTGGGGATCATCAGCTTCCTGGCCCTCTTCTTCCTGGAATCCGGTGCAGACGAGTTCTTTTCCCCTCCCTCCCTTCCCTATTACAAGATGGCTTCCAAATTTATTTTATTGTGCTAGGCGCTAAGAATGCCTTCTCAGGCTAACTTAGTAGCCACATAGTCAATTGAGCATTTCCAAATTTAAATTTTTCCCCTAGTTGGCGACGGGTATGCCTATTCAGGCTAACTTTGTCAGCCTCTTTAGTTATTGGGCGTCTACCATATCCAGTCTACCTGGCTTTTGGCGGCTGAGTAGCGGATCCCCTTTTCTAGGGGGTAGTCCCTATTTTATACCCTCTCGGCGGGAGGTAACGGCCCTGTTGCCTTGGAAAGGGTGAACGGGGGGAGTGATGACCAGTCTAAAAGTGAGAGGGGTGGATAGCCTCAAGTGCATGTGAGGTGCCCCTCCTTCCCCTTGCGGGTGGGTCACGTGATCTCATTAACCCCTTAGTAGCAATTTTACTATGAGCAGAGGTCCCGCTCTGCTGCAGTTTCCGTTTGGGCCGTTTACCTTCTGCAGTGCTGGGTTGTCATTATAGCATTCGTTCAGCCGCCATCATAACCTTGTTGGTTTCCATGGTTACTTATTTAATTAATAAATGTTTAACCTGTGACGGTTAAAAATTTTACCCACAAAAAGTTGTTGTGTTTTTATTATAGAGTTAAGTTGTTATATGTACCCTTCTACGGCTAGCGACCGATAAGCATTTAATCCCTTAAGACACATAGCAGCAAGAGTTTGCAATAAGCTCAAACATTCTGAGTCTATAGGGGGGGGGGGTTGGAGCAGGCAATACTGAATTGGGCTGTCACCTTATACTCCAACAAAACACAGGAATCCCAACTCTGTATCAGTTCCCTCCAGTCCTCAGAGTCTCTTGGGAATTCATGGAGCCTGGGTAAACCTGAATCCAGGGTAAATGGACCCTGGGCACCCACTTCCCAAATTATAGAATCCCCTCAGGTTCCTGGGTCCATAGTCGGTGGGAGGAGCCTGCAGTCCTCCCCAAAGTACAAAAGTAACTGAAGCTTCTGTTACAGTAGTTTATTAGATTAGGGGGTGTTTTTATTTTGGGGGGCTTTTTTATTTTCATATGGATTAGGTATCATTTTTGTAAAATTTGGCAATTTTCTTTATTATTTTCTGTAATCTTAGTTTTTTTTCTGTAATTTTAGCTTAAAGGGACAGTCTACTCCAGAATTTTGATTAGACTGTCCCTTTAATTTATACTTAGTTTATTTGTATTTTTAAAGTAGTGTTAGGTTTTTTTAATTTAATAGTAACTTTAGTATTTTGTAAATTAGGTAATTTGGGTTCATTTAGGGGGTGTTAGGTTAGGGGAGGTTAGGTTAGGGGTTAGGTTTATTGTGTTGTGGGCTTTGGCAGTTTAGGGGTTAATACTTTAATAGGTTTATTGCGTTGTGGGCTTTGGCGGTTTAGGGGTTAATACTTTAATAGGTTTATTGCGTTGTGGGTCAATGGCAGATTAGGGGTTAATAGTTTTAATGGGTTTATTGCGTTGTGGGTTAACGGTGGATTAGGGTTAAATAGTTTTAATAGGTAGTTTGCGAGGTTGGGGTTGGGGGATTTAGGGGTAAATAATTTAGTTATTGCGGTGTGGGTTTGATGGCGGATATAGGGGTAATAGTTTAATTAGTCTTGTTGCGTTGTGGGGGTTGTCGGTCTAGGGGTTAATACATTTATTATTAGTAGTGAGAGGGGGGATTGCAGATATAGGGGTTTTTACGTGTCAGGCTTATTTTTGGGAGGCCAAACAATAAAAAGAGGTTAAAACTCAGTACAACCGCTGTGCTTAACCTACAATAAAGGGGTGCGCCAAACCGATTAAATCTAAATATATACACCAGTAATAAATCTAATTGAACGTGTCAATAGATGAGTAAATATATGTAGATTAAAAGTGCCAAATAAAATTAATAGTGCCAAATACAATTAAATAAAATATAAAAATATGAAAGTTAAATAAACAAGTGATAACCAATACTTGTGAACAAAAGTCCTTTTAGATGGGTTTTAACCCAAATTAGATAGAGTTCATCAATCCAGTGGTGAGCTGCTCTCTCCAAGTTGTCGGCAGAAAGTGTGAGTGTCCTGAAAAACAGAAAAAGAAGAGGCGCTCTTTGTGCAGCGAGTTCCAAACAGCTGAAAATCTACCAATAATGCTCAAGGTAATATACTCACAAACATGAGTGCACATACAGTGCAATAGTAGACAGGCCGAAACTTCAGAGCCGTTCGGCTGACTCCTCAATGGCGACTCTGCCAAACAACTACAGAAGCCCAGGTGCTGGTAACGATGGTCCGGTTTCTCAAACAACCTCCGTAATAGGCTGCAATAAACAGCTTAATGAAGGATCCAGTAGCTGTCAGTATAGGGTAATCAGAAAACCCACAGGAGCAAGGAAGAGTGATAAAAAGTCAGTTTATTAAAAACATTTAAAAGTTTCTGTGTATTTTTGGGAGGCGTGTTAGACTTTTACGGGAGATTTGTTATTTTCTTTACTTTTCTTAGGCGCTGGCAGTTTTTAAAGTGCCGTAAGTCACTGGCGACTCCAGAAATTTGTATTTACGCTCATTTCTCGACATCGCTAGTTTATCCGACTTACGGCACTTTATGAGGTGCCGGCGCCGTATATGTAATAGCCTGATGTGCAAGGTGAAATTACGGGCGGCACGGGTTGCAGAGTTTGCGCTGAAGCCTGTGCCGTACATGTAATCGCCCATAGCCTGTAAACCTACATCTAGAATTAAAGCATATAGCATGTATACTTTCAAATAGAAGGCAAACATATAGCCTGTAGACTCACAGCTAGAAGGCAATCATATAGCCTGTAAACTCACATCTAGAAGGCAAGCATATAGCCTGTAAACTTACATACAGACGGCAAGCATGTAGCCTTTAAACTCACATCTAGAAGGCAAGCATATAGTCTGTAAACTTAAATCAAAAAGGCAATCATATAGTCTGTAAATTCACATGTAGAAGGCAATCATTTAGTCTGTAAACTCACATCTAGAAGGCAATCATATAGCCTGTAAACTCACAGCTAGAAGGCAATCATATTGCCTGTAAATTTACATTTAGAAGGCAATCATATAGCCTGTAAACTCACATCTAGAAGGCAATCATATAGCCTGTAAACTCATATCTAGACGGCAAACATATAGCCTGTAAACTCACATCTAGAAGGCAATCATATAGCCTGTAAACTCACATCTAGAAGGCAATCATATAGCCTGTAAACTTACATCTAGAAGGAAATAATATAGCCTGTAAACTCACATCTAGAAGGCAACACAATATAACCTGTAAACTTACATCTAGAAGGCTTGCATATAGCCTGTAAACCTACATCTAGAATGAAAGAATATAGCATGTATACTTACAACTAGAAGGCTAGCATATAGCCTGTAGACTCACAGCTAGTAGGCAATCATATAGCCTGTAAACTCACATCTAGAAGGCAAACATATAGCCTGTAAACTTACATATAGAAGGCAAGCATATAGCCTGTAAACTTACATCTAGAAGGCAATCATATAACCTGTACACTCACATATAGAAATTAATCATATAGCCTGTAAACTCACATCTAGAAGGCAATCATATAGCCTGTAAATTACATCTAGAAGGCAAGCATAAAGCCTGTAAACTTACATCTAGAAGGAAAGCATATAGCATGGAAACTCGCATCTAGAAGGGAAGCATATAGCTTGTAAACTTAAATCTAGAAGGCAATCATATAGCCTGTAAACTCACATCTAGAAGGCAATCATATAGCCTGTAAACTCGCATCTAGAAGGCAATTATATAGCCTGTAAATTACATCTAGAAGGCCAGCATATAGCCTGTAAACTTACATCTAGAAGGCAAGCAAATAGCCTGTAAGCTTACATCTAGAATGAAAGCATATAGCATGTAAACTTACAACAAGAAGGCAACCATATAGCCTGTAAACTCACATCTAGAAGGCAATCATATAGACTGTAAACTCACATCTAGAAGTCAATCATATAGCCTGTAAATTTACATCTAGAAGGAAAGCATATAGCCTGTAAACTTACATCTAGAAGGCAAGCATATAGCCTGTAAACTCAAATCTAGAAGGCAAGCATATAGCCTGTAAACTTAAATCAAGAAGGCAATCATATAGCCTGTAAACTCACATCTAGAAGGCAATCATTTAGCCTGTAAACTCACATCTAGAAGTCAATCATATAGCCTGTAAACTCACATCTAGAAGGCAATTATATAGCCTGTAAACTCACATCTAGAATGCATTCATCTAGCCTGTAAACTCACATCTAGAAGGCAATAATATAGCTTGTAAACTCACATCTAGAAGGCAACAACCTGTAAACCTACATCTAGAATGAAAGCATATAGCTTGTAAACTTACAACTAGAAGGCAAGGATATAGCCTGTAAACTTACATCTAGAATGAAAGCATATAGCATGTAAACTTACAACAAGAAGGCAATCATATAGCCTGTAAACTCACATCTAGAAGGCAATCATATAGACTGTAAACTCACATCTAGAAGTCAATCATATAGCCTGTAAATTTACATCTAGAAGGAAAGCATATAGCCTGTAGACTCACATCTAGAAGGCAATCATATAGCCTGTAAACTTACATGTAGAAGGCAAGCATATAGCATATAAATTCACATCTAGAAGGCAAGCATATAGCCTGTAAACTTAAATCTAGAAGGCAATCATATAACCTGTAAACGCACATCTAGAAGGCAGTCATATAGCCTGTAAACTCACATCTAGAAGGCAATCATATAGTCTGTAAATTACATCTAGAAGGCAATCATATAGCCTGTAAACTCACATCTAGAAGGCAATCATATAGCCTGTAAACTCACATCTATAAGGCAATAATATAACCTGTAAACTCACATCTAGAAGGCAATAATATAACCTGTAAATTTACATCTAGAAGGCAAGCATATCGCATGTAAACTCACATCTAGAAGGCAAGCATATAGTCTGTAAACTCACATCTTGAAGGCAATTATATAGCATGTAAACTCACATCTAGAAGGCAATAATATAACCTGTAAACTCACATCTAGAAGTCAATCATATAGCCTGTAAACTTACATCTAGCAGGAAAGCATATAGCCTGTAGACTCACATCTAGAAGGCAATCATATAGCCTGTAAACTTACATATAGAAGGCAATCATAAAGCCTGTAAACTCACATCTAGACGGCAAACATATAGCCTGTAAACTCACATCTAGAAGGCAATCATATAGCCTGTAAACTCACATCTAGAAGGCAATCATATAGCCTGTAAACTTACATCTAGAAGGCAATAATATAGCCTGTAAACTCACATCTAGAAGGCAACACAATATAACCTGTAAACTTACATCTAGAAGGCTAGCATATAGCCTGTAAACCTACATCTAGAATGAAAGCATATAGCATGTATACTTACAACTAGAAGGCTAACATATAGCCTGTAGACTCACAGCTAGTAGGCAATCATATAGCCTGTAAACTCACATCTAGAAGGCAAACATATAGCCTGTAAACTTACATATAGAATGCAAGCATATAGCCTGTAAACTTACATCTAGAAGGCAATCATATTTTTTATTTTTTGTAATTTAGTGTTTGTTTGTTTTTGTAATTTAGTGGGGGGTTTTTGTACTTTAGTTTATTTAATTGTAGATAATTGTAGGTACTTGTAGTTAATTTATTTAATGACAGTGTAGTGTTAGGTTTAATTGTAACTTAGGTTAGGATTTATTTTACAGGTAATTTTGTAATTATTTTAACTAGGTAGCTATTAATTAGTCAATAACTATTTAATAGCTTTTGTACCTAGTTAAAATAAATACAAAGTTGCCTGTAAAATAAATATAAATGCTAAAATAGCTACAATGTAACTATTAGTTATATTGCAGCTATCTTAGGGTTTATTTTACAGGTAAGTATTTTGTTTTAAATATGATTCATTTATTTAGTTAATTTAATGATAGTGTAGTGTTAGGTGTAATTGTAACTTAGGTTAGGATTTATTTTACAGGTAAATTTGTATTTATTTTAGCTAGGTAGTTATTAAATAGTTATTAACTATTTAATAACTATTGTACCTAGTTAAAATAAATACAAAGTTGCCTGTAAAATAAAAATAAATGCTAAAATAGCTACAATGTAACTATTAGTTATATTGCAGCTATCTTAGGGTTTATTTTACAGGTAAGTCTTTAGTTTTAAATAGGATTCATTTATTTAACTATAGTAAATTTATTTTGTTTTATTTAAATTATATTTAAGTTAGGGGGTGTTAGTGTTAGGGTTAGACTTAGGTTTAGGGGTTAATAACCTTATTATAGTAGCGGCGACGTTGGGGGCGGGAGATTAGGGGTTAATAATTGTAGGTAGGTGGCGGCGATGTTAGGGAGGGCAGATTAGGGGTTAATAAAATGTATTATAGTGTTTGCGAGGCGGGAGTGCGGCGGTTTAGGGGTTAATACATTTATTATAGTGGCGGCGATTTGCGGTCGGCAGATTAGGGGTTAATACTTGTAGTTAGATTGCGGCGACGTTGGGGGGGGCAGATTAGGGGTTAATAACTATAATGTAGGGGTCGGCGGTGTTAGGGACAGCAGATTAGGGGTTAATAGCTATAATGTAGGCGGCGGCGATATCGGGTCGGCAGATTAGGGGTTAATACTTGTAGTTAGATTGCGGCGACGTTGGGGGGGGCAGATTAGGGGTTAATAACTATAATGTAGGGGTCGGCGGTGTTAGGGACAGCAGATTAGGGGTTAATAGCTATAATGTAGGCGGCGGCGATATCGGGTCGGCAGATTAGGGGTTAATACTTGTAGTTAGATTGCGGCGACGTTGGGGGAGGCAGATTAGGGGTTAATAACTATAATGTAGGGGTCGGCGGTGTTAGGGACAGCAGATTAGGGGTTAATAGTTATAATGTAGGTTGCGGCGATATCCGATCGGCAGATTAGGGGTTAAATAATGTTATTATAGGGTTTGCGATGTGGGGGGGCCTCGGTTTAGTGGTTCATAGGTAGTTTATGGGTGTTAGTGACTTAGTGTACTAAATGGGTGTTAGTGTACTAAAAACATACCGAATTTCGGAACGGAATAGAACCGAATTCAGCCGAATCCGAATAAATCCGAAACGAATTTATTCGGATCCGAATAAATCCGAAACGAATTTATTCAAATTTTGCCGAATCCGATTCGATCCGAAACGAAATTCGAAATCCGAATTTTTTAGCCGTGCACATGTCTACCATTCATCTCCCTTACGAATTCTGACCAAATTGTAGGCCCCACGAAGATCCAATTTGGAGAAAATAGAAGCACCTTGGAGACGATCAAATAGCTCAGGGATGAGCGGAAGGGAATAACTGTTTTTGACAGTGATCTGATTCAGGGCTCGATAATCAATACAGGGCCAACGCCCTCCATCCTTTTTCCCAATGAAGAAAAACCTGCTCCCACCGGTGAGGATGAAGGACGAATAAATCCTCTGGCCAAGTTGTCCATAATGTATTCTTCAAGAGAGATATTTTCTTGACGAGAGAGAGGATAGGTCCTCCCTTTAGGTAGAGGTCCCCCAGATAACAGATCAATAGGACAGTCAAAAATCCGATGAGGAGGTAGCATCTCAGTCTCCTTTTTAGAAAAAACATCACAGAAGGCATTATAGTGATTAGGCAAAGAATCAGGAACATCCAACAGAGCCATGACAGGACTGGACGGTTTGGAAGGATTTTGCAGACAATGTTTAAAACAGGTAGTTCCCCAGGAAATAAGCTCTCCTTTAGACCAGGAGTATACTGGATCATGAAGCTGCAACCATGGTAACCCCAAAATTAATGGCATGTGGGGGGAAGAGATGACATCAGAACGGATAATTTCAGAGTGGAGTATGCTCACAGACAAAAGAAGGGGTATAGTAGAATGTTGAATGATTCCAGATCCCAGAGGCTGCCCACTAACTGTAGTTACCTTGATTAATTGCTTCTTGGCTAGAAGAGGAATCCTGAGAGAGTTAACAAAACATGAATCAATGAACACTCCAGCAGCTCCAGAGTCGATGAGAGCTTGAGCTTGAAACTTGGTATTACCAAAAGGGATGGTAACAGGAACAAAGGGTTTAGGATTGAGGGATGTCATAGGATACTGGCTTAACTCTTTCCCTCGATCAATATTTAAGCTTTGGCTTTTACTGGCCGGATAGAACAGTCCTTCAGTAAGTGACCTTTGGTGCCACAATACAAACATAACCCAAGGGTACGCCTTCTATGGCGTTCGGCTTCTGTCAACTTAATAGCTCGAACTTCCATGGGTTCTACAGACTCAGAAGAATGGGAGTTGTTATTAGAAAGACTTGAGGTTCGAATAGGAGGACGATAAGTAGATCTAGAAAAAGGTCTCCGATTCCGGTCTCTCTCCTGTAGGCCTTCTGAATGCCGGGCGTCGAGATTAATACATAAATTAATAAGATCCTCAAAAAAAAATTTGGCCTCATACAATAAACAAGCTAAATTCATGGAAAATTTCTGTTATCAATTAAAATTAACTGATATCTGGCGACTTCATAACCCTGACCAACGTATATATACATGTGAATCTAAAACATTTAGGACATTCTCCAGAATCGACTTTATTTTAGTAACAGAATCTCTATCATTACAAAGAATGGAAGCAGAAATTGGTGAGATAGTTATCTCGGACCATGCAATTGTCTCTTTGTCGTTCCTTTTTCCTTCTAACCCAGCAAGAGGTAATTTAAATTTTATCTTCCCTCGGTACATGTATAAGAATATGAAATTTAGCCTATGGCTAAAACAAAAATGGAAAGACTATTGTACGTATAATATCTCATATTTCAATAAAATTGAAATCTTTTGGGAAGCCTCTAAAGCATTCTTAAGGGGCGAAATTAAGGCATATATGTGTAAAAAGAAAACGAAAGATAGAATGAGAGAAGTTCAATTGGCCAACTTCGTTAGAAACAGTTATAAAAAATATATTACTGACCCTACACTTGCTCACTGGGAATGTTACTCTAGAGCCAGAGCAGAAAGGGATATATTTTTTAAACAGAAATCCTTAGAAGAGGAAACTAAACTTAATATACGTTACAAGGGCTATTATGGTTGTTCTGCAAAACATCTAGCAAATTTAATTAAAAGCAGGAAGAAAAAGAATTATATTCTATCAATTAAAGACCAAGATAATAGATATACCGAAGTAGCTGATATTAATAATATTTTTTTCTTATATTATAAAAATCTATATGCTCAGTCTAGTAACAATAAACAAAATCAAGAGAAATTTTGGTCTCAGATAAAAATTCCTCAAGTAGCAGATGATTCTCTTGAAAGTCTGAATTCCCCCATATCGTTGAAGGAGATAGGGGACGCAATTGATAGAACTAAAATAAATAAAGCTGCTGGGCCGGATGCATTACCCGCAGAATTCTATAAGATCCTAGCGGATGAGATTAAACCTACCTTGGAAAAACTTTTTAATATCTATTTTATGGGTGGCAGCCCACTTTCAGACTATTTCGCATCCGCGAATATTTCTCTTATACCAAAAAAAGATAAAGACCCTGAAGATATGGCCTCTTATAGACCGATCTCGGTACTAAATATAGACTATAAGATTTTAACCTCTATCTTAGCTACTAGATTAATGAAATGTCTTGATAAAATTATACATCAAGATCAAACGGGATTCTTGGTTGCTAGAAACTCATCGAAAAATATTCGAAAAATTATCACCCTTATAGACTATATTTGGAATTTAAACAAAGATGTTAGCAAACAATTTAGACATGATATTGCGCTTTTAACATTGGATGCTGTTAAAGCATTCGACTCCATAGAATGGGACTATTTATTTCAGACGTTGGAGAGATTTGGTTTTAAAAACCAATTCCTCCAATTTGTGCGTAATTTATATCATTCTCCTATCTCTTATCTTTTGATTAATGACACTCTTACTTCTGGTATAAGATTGCAAAAAGGCACCAGACAAGGATGTCCCCTCTCGCCCCTACTTTTTAATTTGGCACTTGAACCTCTTGCGATTTGGTTAAGGCAAGTGATGGAAGGGGTTAATTTTGGTAAAATCTCTCTGAAAACTCTATTATATGCCGATGATCTGTTAATTTTTCTCTATAATACATCCAATTCTATACCTATAATTTTGGACTCTTTAAGTTTTTTTGGCTCTTTCTCCGGTTATAAGGTGAATTTTCAGAAAAATGAAGTGATGTGGATTTCCAAACATAATATCAGGAGAACTAATATTCCATTTAAAGAAGTGGAGATATTAAGATATCTAGGGATTTTCTTGCACAGAAACCCAGATAAATGGTATGATCTTAATTTTAAGCCTCTGTTACAGAAAATTGAATCTGATTTGAAGTTGTGGGCGGCTCTACCTCTATCACTATCAGCCAAGGTTAATCTTATTAAGACAATCATTTTTCCTCGTTTGCTTTTCCCGTTACAGAATCTACCTTTATTTTTTACTAAAACGGACTTACGGAAATTAAATACAAAATTCTCTCAGTTTATCTGGCAAGATAAGAAAAAAACACGAATTGCTTTGGAAAAACTAATGTATTCTCGTGAAGCAACTGGTCTAGCTCTACCTAACATTAAGTTTTATAACAGTGCTGCCCTAGGGAAAATTGCAATAGATTGGCTGGCAGAAACAAATTGGTTCTCATCTAAAGAAATTGAAAGTTTTATGACATATCCATTTTCTCTCAAAGCATTACTACATATATCTATAAAAGAACTACCCAACAATAT
Organism: Bombina bombina; assembly: GCF_027579735.1. NCBI lineage: Eukaryota > Metazoa > Chordata > Amphibia > Anura > Bombinatoridae > Bombina > Bombina bombina. Next base: position 7,750,351 of record NC_069509.1, on the reverse strand, counting down.
TAAGAGCTTAATTTCTATTAAAAATATAATTGCTGCTTGGCAAATTCTTTGTTCGGTAATGGGTATAGAGTACGCCTTTTCTGAATATTTACCGATACTGGGTAATCCTTATTTTTTCACCTGGGATTAATCAAAAAACATTTAGAAGTTGGTCCAATAAGGGTCTTAAAGCAGTCCACCAATTGTTTACAATCGATGGACAAATAGAAGAATTTGATCATTTGAGAAGCCAATTTAATCTACCAAGTAATAACTTTTTTTCCTATTTTGTTTGTATATTGTCCTAGAGTATATCCGTTTTGGAAAAAGGTAGCATTTTGGTTTAACACTTTGTTTGGAACTAATATTTGTTTTGATTCTGACACTATTTTATTTTTTGATCAATCTACCAGGGTGCCTTTCCCATATAGGAAAAGTGTAAATGTAATCACTCTCCTTGTCAGATATCTTATACTAAAGAACTGGAAAGCCAAAAAAATGCCGGGCTTCTCAGTATTCCTGAAAGAAATTCAAATGCATATAATTTTTGAATCTCTCCACCTGAGAGAAGCTAGGGAAAGAGAAGTTAAGAAGTTTTTAGTAAGATGGTTACCGATTATTAAGACATACCCGGAAGGAGCTCAGAAAGGGATCTTATATCCATTTTTTAGTTCAGATAGTTTTTCTGATTTGGTCCTTCTGGGTGATTTCCCGGCGGAATGGATTAGGAGCTATAGGGATTCATAACACTAAACCCCAGAACTGATTCAGCTGGGAGGCGGAGGAGAGAGGTAGGGGAGTAGGTGTTTTCTTTTTTTTTTTTTCTTTTTTTTTCTTTTTTTCTTTTCTTTTTCTCCTTTTTTGTACTTATCCTTTTCTGTAAGGGAAAAAAAAAATATGCCAGAAGTGTAAAAGCAGATTTTGCAATATTTATGTTTGATGTATTAAATCTAAAGAAAGTGAAAAAGAGTCATTTCTATGGTAGATGATACGGTTTATGTAGACCTTTTCAGAGATTTGTGTGTTTTTTAAAGAGTCTGGCAACTTGTAATCGGGCAGTTTGAGGGTTAAGCACAGCATGGTCAGTAATGCAGAGTCTGGCAACTTGTAATCAGGCAGTTTGAGGGTTAAGCACAGCGTGGTCAGTAATGCAGAGTCTGGCAACTTGTAACCAGGCAGTTTGAGGGTTAAGCACAGCGTGGTCAGTAATGCAGAGTCTGGCAACTTGTAATCAGGCATATAGCATGAAACTCACATTTAGAAGGAAAGCATATAGCGTAAAGACTCACAGCTAGAAGGCACGCATATAGCCTGTAAACTTACATCTAGAAGGCAATCATATAGCCTGTAATCCTGCATCCAGAAAGCAAGCATATAGCCTGTAAACTTACATCTAGAAGGCAATCATATAGCCTGTAAACTTACATCTAGAAGGAAATCATATAGCCTGTAAACTTACATCTAGAAGGAAATCATATAGCATGTAGTCCTGCATCCAGAAAGCAAGCATATAGCCTGTAAACTTACATCTAGAAGGCAATCATAAAGCCTGTAAACTCACCTCGAGAATGCATGCATATAGCCTGTAAAACAACAAATACAATTTCAAAGTTGCACAATGGAGAAGTGCAAATACACAAGAAATTAAAAATAGTTCTCAAATATATTGTAGTAGACGGGTGCCCACTCAATCCCAATATACATATAAAGATCAATTAAACAGTCTTGAGTATATTAAAATACAGACCAAACAGTCCCACTCAAACGAGTGCTCACTCTATCAGTCCTGGTGTATAGATCTTAGGATGAAGACCCACTTTCATAAAACCACAGATGTGCCTCAAGGAGTGTGGGTAATTTACTTAGATGTAGAATCTTAGCTTCCTGGAACTGGATAACTCTCCTCTTTATAGAATCATTGGTGCAGCTTCCAAACTTTCAGAGCACTAACGTGAACAATAGGGATATAAGCACAAAGAAGCGCAACCAAGATTCAAGGTGAAACCTTAAAACATTTATTTTGAGCACACAATTTATTGCACTTACTAGAATAAAAAGTTAAAATTGCCTTGCGAAATAAATCTCAGTTCAAATCAATATACGGAACCCAGCGGCACTCCAGGCTCTTGGTACTGCTCTTATCCGCTTTGGGTAATCCGTTGAAAGCAACTGGTCAATCTTTTAGTAAAGCTATGTAGTAAAATACCGAAATTACTGTAGGCCAATATGTCATAGCCTGTAATCCTGCATCCAAAAGGCAATAATATAGACTGTAAACTTACATCTAGAAGGCAATCATATAGCTGGTAAACTCAACTCTAGAAGGCAAGCATATAGCCTGTAAATTTACATCTAGAAGGCAATCATATAGCCGGTAAACTTACATCTAGAAGGCAATCATACAGCCTGTAATCCTGCATCCAGAAGGCAATCATATAGCCTGTAAAATTACATCTAGAAGGCAAGCATATAGCCTGTAAACTTCCATCTAGAAGGCAATCATATAACCTGTAAACTTACAACTAGAAGGCAAGCATTTAGTGTAAAACTCACATCTAGAAAGCAAGCATATAGCCTGTAAACTTACATCTAGAAGGCAATCATATAGCCTGTAAACTCACTTCTAGAAGGCAAGCATATAGCCCATAAACCCACATCCAGAAGGCAAGTATATAGCCTGTAATCCTACATCCAGAAGGCAAGCATAAAGCATGAAAACCTGCATCTATTATGCAAGTATACAGACTGTAAACACACATTCATTTTGCAAGTATATAGACTGTGAACCCATATTTATTAGGCAAGTATACAGTTTGTAAACCATGTAATACATGTGTATTACTAGTAGGTAACACACTACACACTGGTACTTATGGTATTTGTACACGTGTATTACTTATAGGTAACACTACACACTGGTATTCATGGTATTTGTACACGTGTATTACTGGTAGTTAACACTACACACTGGTACTCATGGTATTTGTACACGTGAATCACTAGTAGGTACCACTACACACTGGTACTCATGGTATTTGTACACATGTATTACTGATAGGTAACACTACAGACTGGTACTCATGGTATTTGCTCAAATGTATCACTGGTAGGTAACACTACACACTGATACTCATGGTATTATACATTTGTATCACTGGTAGGTAACACTACACAGTGGTACTCATGGTATTGTACATATGTGTTACTGGCAGGTAACACTACACACTGGTACTCATTGTATTGTACATATGCATCACTGGTAGGTAACACTACACATTGGTACTCATGGTATTGTACATATGCATTACTGGTAGGAAACTCAACATACTGGTACTCGTGGTATTGGACATATGTATCACTGGTAGGTAACACTACACACTGGTACTCATGGTATTGTACATATGTATCACTGGTAGGTGACACAACACAGTGGTACTCATGGTATTGTACATATGTGTTACTGGCAGGTAACACTACACACTGGTACTCATGGTATTTGTACACGTGTATTACTGGTAGGTAACACTACACACTGGTACTCATGGTATTTGTACAAATGTATCACTGGTAGGTAACACTACACACTGATACTCATGGTATTATACATTTGTATCACTGGTAGGTAACACTACACAGTGGTACTCATGGTATTGTACATATGTGTTACTGGCAGGTAACACTACACACTGGTACTCATGGTATTGTACATATGCATCACTGGTAGGTAGCACTACACATTGGTACTCATGGTATTGTACATATGCATTACTGGTAGGAAACTCAACATACTGGTACTCGTGGTATTGGACATATGTATCACTGGTAGGTAACACTACACACTGGTACTCATGGTATTGTACATATGTATCACTGGTAGGTGACACTACACACTGGTACTCATGGTATTGCACATATGTATCACTGGTAGGAAACACTACACACTGGTACTCATGGTATTGGTACATATGTATTGCTGGTAGGTAACACTACACACTGGTACTCATGGTATTGTACATATGTATCACTAGTAGGTAACACTACACACTGATACTCATGGTATAGGTACATATGTATCACTGGTAGGTAACACTACACACTGATACTCATGGTATTGTACATATATATCACTGGTAGGTAACACTACACGCTGGTATTCATGGTATAGGTACATATGTATCACTGGTAGGTAAAACTACACACTGATACTCATGATATTGTACATATGTATCACTGGTAGGTAACACTACACACTGATACTCATGGTATTGGTACATATGTATCACTGGTAGGTAACACTACACACTGATACTCATGGTATAGGTACATATGTATCACTGGTAGGTAGCACTATACACTGATACTCATGGTATAGGTACATATGTATCAGTGGTAGGTAACACTACACACTTATACTCATGGTATAGGTACATATGTATCACTGGTAGGTAACACTACACACTGATACTCATGGTATAGGTACATGTGTATCACTGGTAGGTAACACTACACGCTGGTATTCATGGTATAGGTACATATGTATCACTGGTAGGTAACACTACACACTGGTACTCATGGTATTGTACATATGTATCACTGGTAGGTAACACTACACACTGATACTCATGGTATTGGTACATATGTATCACTGGTAGGTAACACTACACACTGATACTCATGGTATAGGTACATATGTATCACTGGTAGGTAGCACTACACACTGATACTCATGGTATAGGTACATATGTATCAGTGGTAGGTAACACTACACACTTATAATCATGGTATAGGTACATATGTATCACTGGTAGGTAACACTACACACTGATACTCATGGTATAGGTACATGTGTATCACTGGTAGGTAACACTACACACTGATACTCATGGTATAGGTACATATGTATTACTGGTAGGTAACACTACACACTGGTACTCATGATATAGGTACATATGTATCACTGGTAGGTAAAACTGCACACAGATACTTATGGTATTGTAGATATGTATCACTGGTAGGTAACACTACACACTGGTACTCATGGTATTGTGCATATGTATCACTGGTAGGTAACACTACACACTGGTACTTATAGTATAGGCACATGTGTATCACTGGTAGGTAACACTACACACTGGTACTCATGGTATAGGTACATGTGTATCACTGGTAGGTAACACTACACACTGCTACTCATGGTATTGTACATATGTATCACTGATAGGTAACACTAACACTGGTACTCATGGTATTGTACATATGTATCACTGGTAGGTAACACTACCCATTGGTACTTATGGTATAGGTACATGTGTATCACTGGTAGGTAACACTACACACTGGTACTCATTGTATAGGTACATGTGTATCACTGGTAGGTAACACTACACACTGGTACTCATTGTATAGGTACATATGTATCACTGGTAGGTAACACTACACACTGGTACTCATGGTATTGTATATATGTATTACTGGTAGGTAACACTACACACTGGTACTCATGGTATAGGTACAAATGTATCACTGGTAGGTAAAACTACACACAGAAATTCATGGTATTGTAGATATGTATCACTGGTACGTAACACTACACACTGGTACTCATGGTATTGTACATATGTATCACTGGTAGGTAACACTAAACACTGGTACTAATGGTATAGGTACATGTGTATCACTGGTAGGTAACACTACACACTGGTACTTATGGTATAGGTACATGTGTATCACTGGTAGGTAACACTACACACTGGTACTCATTGTATAGGTACATCTGTATCACTGGTAGATAACACTACACACTGGTACTCATGGTGTTGGTACATATGTATCACTGGTAGGTAACACTACACATTGATACTCATAGTATTGTAAATATGTATCACTGGTAGGTAACTCTACACACTGGTACTCATGGTATTGTACATATGTTTTACTTGTAGGTAACACTACACACAGATACTCATGATATTGTACATGTGTATCACTGGTAGGTAACACTAAACACTGGTACTTATGGTGTTGGTACATATGTATCACAGGTAGGTAACACTACACACTGGTACTCATGGTGTTGGTACATATGTATCACTGGTAGGTAACACTACACACTGATACTCATAGTATTGTACATATGTATCACTGGTAGGTAACTCTACACACTGGTACTCATGGTATTGTACATATGTATCACTGGTAGGAAACACTACACACTGGTACTCATGGTATTGAACATATGGATCACTGGTAGTTAACACTACACACAGATACTCATGGTATTGTACATATGTATCACTGGTAGGTAACACTACACACTGGTAGTCATGGTATTGTACATATGTATCACTGGTAGGTAACACTACACACTGGTACTCATGGTATAGGTACATGTGTATCACTGGTAGGTAACTACACACAGATACTCGTGGTATTGAACATATGTATCACTGGTAGGTAACACTACACACTGGTAGTCATGGTATTGTACATATGTATCACTGGTAGGTAACACTACACACTGGTACTCATGGTATAGGTACATATGTATCACTGGTAGGTAACACTACACACTGGTAGTCATGGTATTGTACATATGTATCACTGGTAGGTAACACTACACACTGGTACTCATGGTATAGGTACATATGTATCACTGGTAGGTAACACTACACACTGATACTCATGTTTCTCTGTGTAGCACGTAACTCATATCGGTCTAGGCCATTGCTAGTTACAAGCCATGCTGGGATCAGAGTTATAAAACCTGTCCTATTTATACAGCACTAGGCTGTCTCAGCAGAGAGCATTGAAGTACCACACTGAAGTTTCGTGGCAGGGCACCAGTATCATGCCTGTGAGCCGGGGTGTGTTGTACTCAGTATAGTAAATACCCCAAACACACAGCTCTGATCAGTAATTTATAGATATGTTGGTTACACACAGGGAGCCAGTGCAATGCCACATTACACCTCTAGTCGGCGGCAAAATGTTATTTCTTATGATTATTATCATAAAGTGCCACAATATTCCGTAGCTCTGAGTACAAAGAGAGGGCTATAGAATGACAAAGATCCATGGTAAAATACAAATACATAACAGATTAAACAAAACAAGTACACAAGAAGAGCACCCGGCTTATTTCACAAGTTGTTGGACCAGTTGTCCCACTGCTGCTAGTGATTCTGGGTAATGATATGCAAATTACACACCAGTTTGACACATTATTATTCTAACCAACTCATAATTAAATAGTATTGTTACGGTACCAACAGTGTACCAAGGTTAATATCAGATGAACAATGTCCTGCATAGGGAATCAGCAATTCACAACCCAGCCAGTTTTCAGGTTTAAAACAGAATGACATTTATTAAAAGGCTATGCCTAGTATTTATGCAGGTCTGACCCCCCCCCAGATGGGGGTTGAAAGGCTGTTGTACATTACATGGAGGGAACAAGCCCTTTGACATGATACAATAGAATTATATTACTTAAACACTTCAACCACAAGACACTCTTGGCCCTTCTTATCACTTAGGCGTTTTCTCTCTGGAGTTGATCAAACAATAGAATGCTTAGCACTAATTAGATTATAGCTGGAGCCAGCAACTCTGTCTTTAGAAATTAGTTTCTTAGCTAAACACAATTAACTCCTTCAGTCCTGACAGAAGGGTCTGTCACATATCTCCCCCCTTGTGGAACACTCCGGCAGACCCGGCTTGACCCTTTGGCGGGTCAACCTGGGGATGACCGGACTAGGAGGTGGTAGGCATGTCAGTTTGCCAGGACAATCCATCTGTATTCCCGTTATGAGAGAGAATTCCTGTCAATACAAAGAAGGGTTCAACTTCCTCAGTGCCCAGACTAGGGCTAAACAGTCCTTCAAAATCCCATCAGCTTCTTTACGAGTTTTCTGTACCTGCTCTTTATAGGTATCCACAATCCCTTCATACTGACATAGGGTGCCCTTGAGTTGCTGCACCTCACTATGAGCCAGCGTCAGCTTCTCCTCAAGTGTCGCTAAGTTTGTCTTTAATGTTTCATGTCCCACTCTCAAGCTGGTGTTTTCTGCAGTCTGTCGGTGCAGCTTGTCTAGCAGAGATTCACGTTCTAAACGTGCTTTTTCCTCTGCGCTCCTCTTCTCCTTCATCAGCGCATTGTAACGGGACTTCCACGTATCAATAGCGGATAGAGATTTACTGAGCTCAGCGTCCTGGGGCTTAGCAGCAGGGGGGTCAGTCTCTGCTGCACGGATCTGAGCACGGGTAGTCACAGGGTTAACATCAGCGGGACCCATGGGAGCATAGGCAGAAACAAGGGGAGCCAAGTCATTTCCAAGAAGAACATCAGCAGGTAAGTCCTTCTTGACCCCCACATTCACATGTCTAGCGCCCACTCCCCAATCCAAATGTACCCTGGCAACAGGTAGGCTGAACACATCGCCCCCTGCTACCCTCACAGCCACAGTGTCTCCAGTGTACTGTTTCTCAGACACCAAGTTCTTTTGAAGCAAGGTCATGGTAGCACCAGTATCCCGTAGACCACTGACCTTCTTCCCATTCACTTTAACCAGTTGCCGGTTATTCCGGTGGGCAGCTTGCACAAGGTCTGCCTCATGTAGGATGCTCCAGCATTCTTGCGCCTCTACGTAGCGGGCCGCAGGCTGAGAGTTACGTGGGATTCCGCCGGCGGGTCTTCTCCAGGACTGTGCTTGGTTCGCTGCATTTAGGGGACACTCTGGTCTTTTGTGCCCTAGTTGCTTACATCCAAAGCACCAAATAGGCTGTGAGTAGCCCCGTGAATTGAACCGGGCTCTCTGAGGGTAGTTCGTGGACGGAGGCCGTGTGGTATAGCGGTGCGCCGGGGGTTGGTAACTGGCAGCTGCTGGGGTGACTGGGGGTCTGTACTCCACTCTAGCAGGGGGCTTAGTGGTAGAAGTGTCCAGTTTGCGGGCATCCATATACTCATCTGCCAGGCGAGCAGCTTCATGCAGGGTGGAGGGTTTACGGTCCCGAACCCACTCTCTAACTCCTGCTGATAACTTGTCAAAGCAATGTTCCAACAGGAATAGCTGCAGCACCTCTTCCCCAGATACGGCTTGGCACCCCGCTATCCAGTGAGCTGCTGTGCGGTGCACCTTACATGCCCACTCAACGTAGGAATCACCAGCTAATTTAACAGTGTCTCTGAACCGTCTCCGGTATGCCTCCGGTGTAACCGCATACCTGGAGAGCAGAGCCTCTTTCACAGTATTATAATCCCCAACCTCCTCATCTGGAATGGCCCGAAAAGCCTCACTGGCCCGGCCGGATAATTTTCCGGATAATATCGTGACCCAGTCCTCTGCGGGTACCTTGTGTAGTGCACATTGCCTCTCAAAATCCGCAAGGAACCCATCAATCTCTCCTTCTGTTTCCAGGAAGTTTTTAAAAGCTGCAAAATTTACTTTTCTCTTTTCCACTTGGGCTGCTGCAGCGCTGCTTTGGCGAAGTAGGTTGGCCTCCACAGCTGCTATGACCCGGTCGATAATTTCCGCAGATGGGTTGGGGCCATAATGTGCCAGTCTTATTTTAACCGCCCGATCAAAGCTTGCTTCTTCAGGGGTTCTGTCTGATATGCTGGGCCCATTGGTTCCTTCTGTCCCTGGTACTCTTTCCATCTTAGTCAGTATTGTAATAATCCCCCTCTTCCTGAGGTTACTGGCTTGTGTAGTTGCTCTTCTGGGCGATAAGGTTCATTCCGTCGCTTGCCACCAATTGTTACGGTACCAACAGTGTACCAAGGTTAATATCAGATGAACAATGTCCTGCATAGGGAATCAGCAATTCACAACCCAGCCAGTTTTCAGGTTTAAAACAGAATGACATTTATTAAAAGGCTATGCCTAGTATTTATGCAGGTCTGACCCCCCCCCAGATGGGGGTTGAAAGGCTGTTGTACATTACATGGAGGGAACAAGCCCTTTGACATGATACAATAGAATTATATTACTTAAACACTTCAACCACAAGACACTCTTGGCCCTTCTTATCACTTAGGCGTTTTCTCTCTGGAGTTGATCAAACAATAGAATGCTTAGCACTAATTAGATTATAGCTGGAGCCAGCAACTCTGTCTTTAGAAATTAGTTTCTTAGCTAAACACAATTAACTCCTTCAGTCCTGACAGAAGGGTCTGTCACAAGTATGAATATATAATTGGCACAAGAAACATCAAGCTAAGGATACACTGGTGCTTGGCAGGTCTCACAACTAACACTCGGTAACGTAGCATAAACTGTAACACAATTACATAATGTTACAGTTACTGAGGTTTTCATGGGTGTCTACAGGATTGATACACATATATACATCACTTCATTCCTGCTATATATTGTGCATATATCAACATTTATTGTGTGTGCAGACCTTATGTAATGCAGCACTTAATTACTGATATATACTGTGCATATATCAACATTTATTGTGTGTGCAGACCTTATGTAATGCAGCACTTAATTACTGATATATACTGTGCATATATAAACATTTATTGTGTGTGCAGACCTTATATAATGTAGCACTTAATTACTGATATATACTGTGCATATATAATCATTTATTGTGTGTGCAGACCTTATGTAATGCAGCACTTAATTACTGATATATACTGTGCATATATAAACATTTATTGTGTGTGCAGACCTTATGTAATGTAGCACTTAATTACTGATATATACTGTGCATATATCAACATTTATTGTGTGTGCAGACCTTATGTAATGTGACATATAATTACTGATATATACTGTGCATATAAACATTTATTGTGTGCGCAGACCTTATGTAATGCAGCACTTAATTACTGATATATACTGTGCATATATAAAATATTTATTGTGTGTGCAGACCTTATGTAATGCAGCACTTAATTACTGATATATACTGTGCATATATAAACATTTATTGTGTGGCAGACCTTGTGTAATGCAGCACTTAATTACTGATATATACTGTGCATATATAAACATTTATTGTGTGTGCAGACCTTATGTAATGCAGAACTTAATTACTGATATATACTGTGCATATATAAACATTTATTGTGTGTGCAGACCTTATGTAATGCAACACTTAATTACTGATATATACTGTGCATATATAAACATTTATTGTGTGTGAAGACCTTATGTAATGCAACACTTAATTACTGATATATACTGTGCATATATAAACATTTATTGTGTGTGCAGACCTTATGTAATGCAGCACTTAATTACTGATATATACTACGCATATATAAATATTTATTGTGTGTGCAGACCTTATGTAATGCAGCACTTAATTACTGATATATACTGTGCATATATAAACATTTATTGTGTGTGCAGACCTTATGTAATGCGGCACTTAATTACTGATATATACTGTGCATATATAAACATTTATTGTGTGTGCAGACCTTATGTAATGTAGCACTTAATTACTGATATATACTGTGCATATATAAACATTTATTGTATGTGCAGACCTTATATAATGTAGCACTTAATTACTGATATATACTGTGCATATATAAACATTTATTGTGTGTGCAGACCTTATGTAATGCAGCACTTAATTACTGATATATACTGTGCATATATAAACATTTATTGTGTGTGCAGACCTTATGTAATGCAGCACTTAATTACTGATATATACTGTGCATATATAAACATTTATTGTGTGTGCAGACCTTATGTAATGCTGTACTTAATTACTGATATATACTGTGCATATATAAACATTTATTGTGTGTGCAGACCTTATGTAATGCAGCACTTAATTACTGATATATACTGTGCACATATAAATATTTATTGTGTGTGCAGACCTTTTGTAATGCTGTACTTAATTACTGACACATACTGTGCATATATAAACATTTATTGTGTGTGCAGACCTTTTGTAATGCAGCACTTAGTTACTGATATGTACTGTGCATATATAAACATTTATTGTGTGTGCAGACCTTATGTAATGCAGCACTTAGTTACTGATATATACTGTGCATATATAAACATGTATTGTGTGTGCAGACCTTATGTAATGCAGCACTTAATTACTGATATATACTGTGCATATATAAACATTTATTGTGTGTGCAGACCTTATGTAGTGCGGCACTTAATTACTGATATATACTGTGCACATATAAATATTTATTGTATGTGCAGACCTTATGTAATGTAGCACTTAATTACTGATACATACTGTGCATATATAAATATTTATTGTGTGTGCAGACCTTATGTAATGTAGCACTTAATTACTGATACATACTGTGCATATATAAACATTTATTGTGTATGCAGACCTTATGTAATGTAGCACTTAATTACTGATATATACTGTGCATATATACACATTTATTGTGTGTGCAGACCTTATGTAATGCGGCACTTAATTACTGATATATACTGTGCATATATAAACATTTATTGTGTGTGCAGACCTTATGTAATGCTGTACTTAATTACTGATATATACTGTGCATATATAAACATTTATTGTGTATGCAAACCTTATGCAATGTAGCACTTAATTACTGATATATACTGTGCATATATAAACATTTATTGTGTGTGCAGACCTTTTGTAATGCAGCACTTAATACTGATATATACTGTGCATATATAAACATTTATTGTGTGTGCAGACCTTATGTAATGCAGCACTTAATTACTGATATATACTGTGCATATATAAATATTTATTGTATGTGCAGACCTTATGTAATGTAGCACTTAATTACTGATATATACTGTGCATATATAAACATTTATTGTGTGTGCAGACCTTATGTATTGCAGCACTTAATTACTGATATATACTGTGCATATATAAATATTTATTGTATGTGCAGACCTTATGTAATGTGGCACTTAATTACTGATATATACTGTGCATATATAAATATTTATTGTATGTGCAGACCTTATGTAATGTGGCACTTAATTACTGATATATACTGTGCATATATAAATATTTATTGTGTGTGCAGACCTTATGTGATGCTGTACTTAATTACTGATATATACTGTGCATATATAAACATTTATTGTATGTGCAGACTTTATGTAATGCAGCACTTAGTTACTGATATATACTGTGCATATATAAACATTTATTGTGTGTACAGACCTTATGTAATGCGGCACTTAGTTACTGATATATACTGTGCATATATAAACATTTATTGTGTGTACAGGCCTTATGTAATGCGGCACTTAGTTACTGATATATACTGTGCATATATAAACATTTATTGTGTGTGCAGACCTTATGTAATGTAGCACTTAATTACTGATATATACTGTGCATATATAAACATTTATTGTGTGTGCAGACCTTGTGTAAGCGGCACTTAATTACTGATATATACTGTGCATATATAAACATTTATTGTGTGTGCAGAACTTATGTAATGTAGCACTTAATTACTGATATATACTATGCATATATAAACATTTATTGTGTGCGCAGACCTTATGTAATGCGGCACTTAATTACTGATCTATACTGTGCATATATAAATATTTATTGTATGTGCAGACCTTATGTAATGCAGCACTTAATTACTGATATATACTGTGCATATATAAACATTTATTGTGTGTGCAGACATTTTGTAATGCAGAACTTAATTACTGATATATACTGTGCATATATAAACATTTATTGTGTGTGCAGACCTTGTGTAATGCGGCACTTAATTACTGATATGTACTGTGCATATATAAACATTTATTGTGTGTGCAGACCCTTTGTAATGTGGCGCTTAATTACTGATATATACTGTTCATATATAAACATTATTGTGTGTGCAGACCTTGTGTAATGTAGCACTTAATTACTAATATATACTGTGCATATATAATATCAGTATATTTATAAGAATCCTCAGTAGTGCTGTCCAAATAATATATTAGCCTATGGCAGGGTTATATATTTAAATAATTATCCTTTAAAAAAAAACCTCAATCAATATGCATCTACTAAAAGATCATAAAATTAATACAAACATCTGAATTCTTTTTAATTAGTTAATATCTATGAACATATTGGATTATATTTGTAGGAACCAGAATATGAGACAATACTATACACGTCTACCTTATTAACAATAGAAGTTTCACCCAGTTAGCACAATGAGACTAAAATCTTTAACTTTTAACATCCAAGCAATACAATCCTAACAGTGCTTATAAACAATTGGATAATACAGGGAGTGCAGAATTATTAGGCAAGTTGTATTTTTGAGGATTAATTTTATTATTGAACAACAACCATGTTCTCAATGAACCCAAAAAAACTCATTAATATCAAAGCTGAATAGTTTTGGAAGTAGTTTTTAGTTTGTTTTTAGTTATAGCTATTTTAGGGGGATATCTGTGTGTGCAGGTGACTATTACTGTGCATAATTATTAGGCAACTTAACAAAAAACAAATATATACCCATTTCAATTATTTATTTTTACCAGTGAAACCAATATAGCATCTCAACATTCACAAATATACATTTCTGACATTCAAAAACAAAACAAAAACAAATCAGTGACCAATATAGCCACCTTTCTTTGCAAGGACACTCAAAAGCCTGCCATCCATGGATTCTGTCAGTGTTTTGATCTGTTCACCATCAACATTGCGTGCAACAGCAACCACAGCCTCCCAGACACTGTTCAGAGAGGTGTACTGTTTTCCCTCCTTGTAAATCTCACATTTGATGATGGACCACAGGTTCTCAATGGGGTTCAGATCAGGTGAACAAGGAGGCCATGTCATTAGATTTTCTTCTTTTATACCCTTTCTTGCCAGCCACGCTGTGGAGTACTTGGACGCGTGTGATGGAGCATTGTCCTGCATGAAAATCATGTTTTTCTTGAAGGATGCAGACTTCTTCCTGTACCACTGCTTGAAGAAGGTGTCTTCCAGAAACTGGCAGTAGGACTGGGAGTTGAGCTTGACTCCATCCTCAACCCGAAAAGGCCCCACAAGCTCATCTTTGATGATACCAGCCCAAACCAGTACTCCACCTCCACCTTGCTGGCGTCTGAGTCGGACTGGAGCTCTCTGCCCTTTACCAATCCAGCCACGGGCCCATCCATCTGGCCCATCAAGACTCACTCTCATTTCATCAGTCCATAAAACCTTAGAAAAATCAGTCTTGAGATATTTCTTGGCCCAGTCTTGACGTTTCAGCTTGTGTGTCTTGTTCAGTGGTGGTCGTCTTTCAGCCTTTCTTACCTTGGCCATGTCTCTGAGTATTGCACACCTTGTGCTTTTGGGCACTCCAGTGATGTTGCAGCTCTGAAATATGGCCAAACTGGTGGCAAGTGGCATCTTGGCAGCTGCACGCTTGACTTTTCTCAGTTCATGGGCAGTTATTTTGCGCCTTGGTTTTTCCACACGCTTCTTGCGACCCTGTTGACTATTTTGAAAGAAACGCTTGATTGTTCGATGATCACGCTTCAGAAGCTTTGCAATTTTAAGAGTGCTGCATCCCTCTGCAAGATATCTCACTATTTTTGACTTTTCTGAGCCTGTCAAGTCCTTCTTTTGACCCATTTTGCCAAAGGAAAGGAAGTTGCCTAATAATTATGCAGACCTGATATAGGGTGTTGATGTCATTAGACCACACCCCTTCTCATTACAGAGATGCACATCACCTAATATGCTTAATTGGTAGTAGGCTTTCGAGCCTATACAGCTTGGAGTAAGACAACATGCATAAAGAGGATGATGTGGTCAAAATACTCATTTGCCTAATAATTCTGCACTCCCTGTATATATATTCAGCTATTTAACTGCAATTTATCCTAATACAAATTCACAACATCAGAAATTGCACAGATAATTTACTTAACCTACAAGATACAAATTTAACACTATACAGGGCTGTGGCTATGTTTTAAAATACAATTTATTTCTTTAAGTCTGCCAAACACAGCAACAATGAATTTTAAATGTGTTATGGTATCAACAGATATCAAGGGTTAATACCAGATGAAAGATGTCCTGAATATGGGATCAGCAACACACAACCCAGCTAATTCCCCCCTCAAACATGACACCAGGCTCCACATTGAAGGTAAAAACAGAATGTGTTTTATTGAGGGCTATATGCCCAGTATTTATGCAGGTCTGAGACCAGATGGGGGGTTGAAAGAGTATTGCACATTAGATAGAGGGAAAACGCCCTTTTAAATAGAACCAAATAAACAATTTAAACACAAGAAAACAATGGAGTCCTTCTTATCACCTAGCAGTCTGACTCTGGAGGTGATTAAACAATGTGAATGCTTATCACTAAAACTTAATTACAGTAAACAATAGCTGCTGCCAGGACCTGTCTTTTAGAAAATAGTTTCTCAAAGCTGAACCAAGTTAACCCTTCCAGTACTGACAGAGGAGTCTGTCACACGGCTCCCTCCTGTTAGGACACTCCGGCAGACCCGGCTTGACCCTTTGGCGGGTTAACTTGAGGATGACCGGACTAGGAGGTGGTAGGCATGTCAGTTTGCCGGGACAATCCATCTGCATTCCCGTTTAGCTTACCCGGCCGGTAGCTGATGGTGAAGTTATAGGGTTGGAGAGCTAAACTCCACCGCAGCAATCTACCATTGTCTCCTGAGACCCGGTTAAGCCAGACTAAGGGATTGTGGTCCGTTATGAGAGAGAATTCCTGTCAGTATAAATAAGGGTTCAACTTCTTCAGTGCCCAGACCAGGGTTAAACATTCCTTCTCTACTGCCGCATAACTTACTTCTCGAGGTAACAACTTTCTGCTTAGGTATGCGACAGGGTGCTCTCCTCCATCCTCCCCAACTTGGCTCAGCTCAGCCCCCAGTCCATACATGGAAGCATCTGTATGAATGAGAAAACGTTTGTTAGGGACTGGGGCAGCCAAGACAGGGGCATCCACAAGAGCCTGCTTCAGTGCCTGAAACGCGGCTTCACAAGCTGGAGACCACAGGACATGTTTAGGAAGGTTCTTTTTAGTCAGGTCAGTCAGGGGCTTGGCGATAGTACTGTAGTCCGGGACAAAACGTCGGTAATAACCGGCCGTCCCCAGGAAGGCTAGCACTTGGGTCTTAGTGATAGGTGTGGGCCAGTTAGCCACAGCCTCTACCTTGGCTGGCTCCGGTCTCTGGCTCCCACACCCCACTCGGTGACCCAAGTACTGTACTTCAGCCATACCTAGATGGCACTTGTCTGGTTTCAAGGTCAGGCCAGCGGCCCAAATCTTGTCCAGAACCACCCCTACATGGATTAGGTGTTCCTCCCAGGACTCACTGTAAACCGCAATGTCATCCAGGTATGCACAAGCAAATTCCTGGAAGCCATCGAGGAGTCTATCCACCATACGCTGGAAGGTAGCCGGAACATTCTTCATCCCAAAGGGCATGACCTTAAACTGATACAGGCCGAATGGGGTGACGAATGCTGACTTGGGGATAGCATCCTCGGCCAGGGGAATCTGCCAATAGCCGTTACACAGGTCTATGGTGGTCAGATAGCGTCCCCTAGCAATACGGTCTAGTAATTCGTCTACCCGGGGCATCGGGTAGGCGTCAGTGGTGGTTCTTTCGTTGAGCTGCCCGTAGTCCACACAGAACCAGGTGGTCCCATCTTTCTTAGGTACCAGAACTACAGGTCAAAGCCCAAGGACTATCGGAGTGCTCGATGATTCCCAGCCGAGCCATCTCCTGTATCTCCTTCTGCATTCCTTCTCGGACTGCTTTGGGGATACGTTAGGGGGGCTGTCGCAGGGGATTCTGTCCAGGGGTCTCTACCTTATGTACAGCTAGAGTAGTGTAGCCGGGCTCTTGGGAGAACGTCGCCTGCTTCTCCCACAGAAGCTGTCTTGCCTGTACCTTCTCTGTAGGGCTTAACCGGTCCCCTAGCTGCACAAGACTAGTGAGGTCAGTCTGGGGGTCCTTCTCTAGTAAGTCGGGCAGGGTTAAATTCTCTGGGTCATCTGCAACAGGGGCACACACCGCAGCGACATCCTCTGGCCTCTCCTGATACTCCTTCAGCATGTTCACATGAAAGGATCGCTGGATCCTTTCATCTGCACAGCTGGCTATAATATAGGTAGTATCACACACCTGAGCTAACACCTTATACGGGCCCTGCCAAGATGCTTGCATCTTGTTGGTCTTCACAGGCTTGAGCACCAAAACTTTCTGTCCAACCTGGAAGACCCGCTGCTGGGCACCCTGATCATACCACCTCTTCTGTCTCCCCTGTGCCACCTGGAGATTCTCCCTTACCATCAGGGACAGTTTCTCCATGCGGTTCCGGAGTTCCAGGACATATGGTACTATGGGCATCCCCTCCTGCTCTGTCTCTCCCTCCCAGTGTCCTCTAATGAGATCCAGGGGTCCGCGGACCCTTCACCCATAGAGTAACTCAAAGGGAGAGAACCCAGTAGATTCCTGGGGCACCTCTCTGTACGCAAATAACAGATGAGGCAGGAATCGTTCCCAGTCTCTGCAAGTGTCAGTAAAGGTCCTCAGCATCTGCTTGAGGGTGCCATTAAAGCGCTCACAGAGACCGTTAGTCTGTGGGTGATAAGGCGAACTGAGCAATGGTTTAATGCCGCACACCTTCCACAGCTGCTGGGTGAGCACAGCGGTAAACTGGGCCCCCTGATCGGAGAGAATCTCCTTAGAGAACCCGACCCTAGTAAAAACCTTAACCAGGGCATCAGCTACTGTCTCTGCCTCTATATTCGACAGTGCTACTGCCTCTGGGTAACGAGTGGCATAGTCCACCACGGTGAGAATATACTTCTTACCTGATGGACTAGCTCTGGCCAGTGGACCCACAATCTCAACGGCTATGCAGGAAAAGGGTTCCCCAATGACAGGCATAGACATAAGCCTAGCTTTTGGGTGATCCCCCCGCTTACCCAGCCGTTGACAGGTGTCACAAGTACTACAATATACCCGCACATCTCGGTTAAAATTGGGCCAGAAGAAATTTTGGGTGATCCTATGAGCTGTGCGGCGGGACCCTAGATGTCCAGCTAATGGTACATCATGCCCAATCCACAGAATCTCTTGCCGGTATTTCGCAGGCACTACCAGCTGCCGATTCTGTGGAGGGGCAGTACTTTTCTGGGCAGGTTTGGGGATTCTATATAGCCTATCCCCTGTCTCCTCCAGGACTGTGCTTGGTTCACTGTGTTTAGGGGACACTCTGGTCTTTTGTGCCCTAGTTGCTTAAATCCAAAGCACCGAATAGGCTGTGAGTAGTCCCGTGAGTTGAACCGGGCTGTCTGAGGATAGTTCATTGCCTAAGGCCGTGTGGTATAGCGGTGCGCCGGGGGTTGGTAACTGGTAGCTGCTGGGGTGACTATGGGTCTGTACTCCACTCTGGCAGGGGGCTTAGTGGTAGCAGTGTCCAGTTTGCAGGCATCCGTATACTCATCTGCCAGGTGAGCAGCTTCATGCAGGGTGGAGGGTTTATGGTCCCGATCCCACTCTCTAACTCCTGCGGATAATTTGTCAAAGCAATGTTCCAACAGGAATAGCTGCAGCACCTCTTCCCCAGATACGGCTTGGCACCCAGCCATCCAGTGAGCTGCTGTGCGGTGCACCTTACATGCCCACTCAACGTAGGAATCACCAGCTAATTTAACAGTGTCTCTGAACCGCTTCCTGTATGCCTCCAGTGTAACCGCATACCTGGAGAGCAGAGCCTCTTTTACAGCATTATAATCCCCGACTTCCTCATCTGGAATGGCCCGAAAAGCCTTGCTGGCCTGGCCAGATAATTTTCCGGATAATATCGTGACCCAGTCCTCTGCGGGTACCTTGTGTAGTGCACATTGCCTCTCAAAATCCGCAAGGTACCCATCAATCTCTCCTTCTGTTTCCAGGAAGTTTTTAAAAGCATGTACTTTTCTCTTTTCCACTGGGGTGGCTGTGACTTGGGCTGCTGCAGCGCCGCTTTGGCGGAGTAGGTTGGCCTCCACAGCGGCTATGACCCGGTCAATAATTTCCGCAGACGGGTTGGAGCCATAATGTGCCAGTCTTATTTTGACCGCCCGGTCAAAGCTTGCTTCTTCAGGGGTTCTGTCTGATATGCTGGGCTCATTGGTTCCTTCGGGCCCTGGTACTCCGTCCATCTCGGTCAGTATTGTAATAATCTCCCTCTTCCTGAGGTTACTGGTTTGTTGGCCCCGTTGTTCTAGCAGGTCTTTAAGGGTAGCTCTTTTCAGCCTTTCATACGGTACTCCCATTAGGTCTGGATGTGTAGTTGCTCTTCTGGGCGATAAGGATCATCCTGTCGCTTGCCACCAATTGTTATGGTATCAACAGGTATCAAGGGTTAATACCAGATGAAAGATGTCCTGAATATGTGATCAACAACACACAACCCAGCTAATTCCCCCCTCAAACATGAGACCAGGCTCCACATTGAAGGTAAAAACAGAATGTGTTTTATTGAGGGCTATATGCCCAGTTTTTATGCAGGTCTGAGACCAGATGGGGGGGTTGAAAGAGTATTGTACATTAGATAGAGGGAAAACGCCCTTTTAAATAGAACCAAATAAACAATTTAAACACAAGAAAACAATGGAGTCCTTCTTATCACCTAGCAGTCTGACTCTGGAGGTGATTAAACAATGTGAATGCTTATCACTAAAACTTAATTACAGTAAGCAATAGCTGCTGCCAGGACCTGTCTTTCAGAAAATAGATTCTCAAAGCTGAACCAAGTTAACCCTTCCAGTACTGACAGAGGAGTCTGTCACAAAATGTTTTGCATATAAAAAGGCAAGCTAAGAATTATTTAAAACTATGAAACAGTTATCAGTTAGCCAGCAGAATCTGTCTCCCTGCACAGCATGAATCATTTTACAAATCTGTGTTAATTTTCAATTACCTTTGAAAGATGTTTGTAGCTTCATCTAGGGGGCAAATGCTTCCCTTTTGTTTCTTGGGACATCCTGTCTGCAATTTTAGTCTTGAGATATGTTTATTCAAACTTGTGGGGATTTTGTGAATCAAATCCTGACATCAGAATTTCAATCCTATTTCAGTAATATCTGATAAAATATGGTTTCATACATAAACACATTCCTCTGTCCTATTGACATACATATATACATATATATATATATATATATATATATATATATATATATATATATATTTACCTGTACCCTGACATAATTCCCACTTTCAAATTCAAATATATGTAGGACACATGTATTTGAATTGGATCAAAGTCAGTGGTACTCGGTGAGGGTGTTGGCCGTATACATCATAGACAGTCCTTTAAGTAGAAAGTCTGTCATTTTTGAGCCTTCATGTTTATCAGCTAGGCATCTTTAAGCTACATTATGACTTTATTTCATTTGGGGATATGACACTTCATTCTCCCTCTATGACCTGTAGTTGGGATCTAGGATGACATGCCCGCAATTGATTTATATGGACCCATTTATCTATGAAACTTTCATTTTTGGGGATCCATATTTTATAGGCCACTGGAGATATTTTGTCAGTAATGACAAAAGGACCTTTCCATGAGGGAAGAAATTTCTTCTCCCTAACCTGATCTCTTCCAAAGTTATAAAGATAAACTTTATCATTTTTTTCATATTCTTTTTTGGAAATTTTGAGATCATAATAGGTTTTAGTGGCAGTTGCGGCTCTTTCTAAATTTCTTTGAGCAAATGAAAATGCATATTGCAGGTGCTTTCTTAGGTTCTCCACATATTGATGTGTATTGGCAGCGTTTATCAAATTTTAGTCTGATGTAATTGTACGGTATAGCAGATGTTGAGGTAGAACCATTCTTCTACCAGTCATCAGTTCAAAAGGTAGCACTACTTGGAGTTGCTCTTAATGCCATTAAGACTAGAGGTAGTTTTACATCCGAGTCTTTACCCGTTTCACTCACAAACTTTTTGAGGATTTTAACAATGGACTGGTTGTAACGCTCTACACCACCACTTGAGGCAGCTCTATAAGCAATATGGAGCTTTCTTTTAACCCCTAGTATTTTCCACATTTTTGTCATCACTTCGCTAGTGAAGTGGGTTCCCCGATCTGATTTGATTCTTTGGGGTAAACCAAATCTGGAAAACACGTGGTTGATGAGCAATGCTGCACATGTTTCAGCATTATTGTTAGGTGCACTGATGCACTCTACCCATTTAGTGAACAGGCATGTCACTGTTAACATGTATTTGTTACCTCTTGATGACCTAAATACTGGACCAATAAAATCAATTTGTATATCTGACCATGGCATTACCATCCCCCTCTTCTGCAATGGTGCTCTATGCGTTGGCGCAGTGGCTTGGAACTGTGGACAGATTAAACACCCTTGACAGTAAATTTGGACATCTTTCAACATGTGTGGCCAAAAAGCATAATCGCGCAATATCTCATACATGAGTTTGGCACCACAATGACCAGATGTGGGAGCATCATGGGCATGTTGAAGCATTAGACCTCTGAACTTGGTGGGTACTACCCATTGCTGGATGCCAGTTTTGGAGGTTCTAATTAACAAACCATCCTGTAACTTGAATTGTGATCTGGATTTCATTAAGATTCTAAGATCTTCTTTGCCAATACAATCATCTTTTGAGATGGGTTTGCTTTCAGGATCTTCTATGTGTTTATTGAAGATGCCTACAATGGGGTCTTCTTTTTGACTAGTGATCAGGTCCTCGCTAGGAGAATCCTGACTCCATTGTACCAAGTTAGGCTCACTTTGTTGTTTTGCCTGGTTTCTGGTAATGGCTTCTACCTGAATTGCACCCATTAAGTGGTCAATATTAAGGAGTTCTCCAGTTATGGCTCCTTGTTTGGCTAATGAATCCGCAAGATCATTGCCTTCCTTATCAGGACCTAGAACCCTGGAATGACCCTTGGTCTTTTTCCAGTGTATTGTCAAATCATTTGATACCACCAGATTATCAATCTAACAGAACAACTTGCCATGCTTGACTGGCTTGTTATTGCTTTTCTGCATGCCATTTCTTTTCCAAGTTGGCAGGTATTCAACAAAACTGTCACGCACATAATTTGAGTCAGTTATGATCACAAATTCATGAATACCATGTTCAATAGCCATTTCAACCGTTTTTAGAATAGCAGTGAGTTCTGCAACTTGACTGGATCTTGGTCCAATGTTAAAACCCATAGATATATTTGGGAATCCATTTGTGCAAGTTATACCAATGCCAGCGACTAATCTGCACTCATTATCAATAGTGGCATGGTAAGAACAACCATCAATATATACCCAAGGTAATGTTTGACAATGGTCCTCATTGTACATTTTATATGGGGAAAGCAATTGTTCCTCCAGGAAATCATCTTCTGACAATTCTTCCTCAGGATCTCTAGCAGTACAGTCGTGGAGCTCAGCAAGCCCCTGTGCGACTGGATTCTTTTTATTTTGCTTGTAGTGAATTTCTAAAGGCCAGCCTTGTAAGGAAAGAGTCCAAGCTGTTATGCGGCTATTAGACAAATTCCCATCTCTTATCCTCTCACTTTGCAAATATAGCAAAGGCTGGTGGGCCGTTTCTACAATAATTTTCTCGCCCTGTATATAGCTGCGGAAATTTTGTAGAGCCCATACACTAGATAAGAGGGCTTTTTTGCAATCGCTAAATTTTATTTCTACTGGGGATAGAGTTTTGCTCGCATAAGCAATGGCTTTGCTTAAATTATCATGCTTTTGGTATAAAACTGCACTCATGCTTATATCTGTGTGACCTGTCTCTAAGAAGAAAGGTTTACCACCTTCAGGGTACGCAAAGCAAGGTGCTTGTGTGAGTTTTCTCTTCAGCTCTCTGATGGCTGTCTCTTGAGACTCACTCCAGTGCCATTTCACATCCTTCTTTAGAAGAAGTAGTAGTGGTTTAGCTAATTCTGCATAATCATCAATGAATTTGCGAGAATAATTAGTCATACCCAGGAACGATCTCAATTCCTTTAAGTTAGTTGGGTTTTTTGAATTTACAATAGCTTCCACCTTTTTCTTCTGAGGATTTAGTCCTTCAGAAGTAACTTCATGTCCCAAGAAGTTTACACGAGTGCGGCACCATTGAGCTTTTTGTAGGGATAACTTGACACCTGCCCTTTTAAGTTGGCTGTGGACGTGTTTAAGCTCTACGATGTGTTTTTGAAAGTCTGTGCTTTTGATTAAAAAATCATCAACATAAGATAAGGTCCCCCTTTCCAGTGCATCAGGCATAGCCTTATGCATGAATACAGCAAATTCATGTCCCAAATTTATGTATCCAAAAGGGAGTCTCTGAAATGCATATTGGACCTTTTGGAATGAGAATGCAAGCTTATACTGGTCCTCCTCATGTACCTTTATGTTCCAATATCCCTGTGCACAATCAATGGCAGTGAATATTTTGGATCCCTGCATTTGTGCTAGGCACTGGTCAATGTATGGCACAGGCCAGCCAGACATGTACACTCATTTGTTTAGCTGTCTTAAATCAGCACACAAACGCCATTGTCCATTAGGCTTGAGAACACCTAGAATAGGATTATTATATGACCTGTGCACCTGTCGTATGATACCCCTTTCTTCCAAGTTCCTTATGATTTCTGCAAGAGAATCATATGAGGCTAAAGGAAGTCTGTATTGTTTAACAAAGACAGGTGGTGCATTGGGATCTGTTTGTATTCTTGCAACATGCAAGTCTGCAGTACAACAGTCATAAGAATCCCTAGCAAAAATATCCTTGTATTCCATCAGGCATTCTCGCAGCAGTTGGCATTCATCATCGCTGGAACAGCCATTAGCTAAGTATATTTGCTCTTCGACTATTTTCTGAAATCCTGGAAAGATTTCAGGCTGTCCTATTTCATAGGCTTCTTCCAACCTAGAGGTGAGATCCCCTTGATTATAGTTTACATTGCCCCATGACTCTGGGAATTGGGGTAATCTTGCTGTTTGATTGGCTGATCAAACACTAGAGAGGCTTCTTCAATTTTACAGATGCCTTCCTCTGAGCTGAAGGGATAAATAGACTGAATATTAAATAGACCCCCTGGCATAGATGCAAAGGATTGTTCTATTAATTGTTCGTCAGTTAAGTATCCTTCAGGGATCAGCCCAATTACATTATTCTGGAATCCAAAAGTGTAATAACTTGATTCCAGTGCATATCCTATGGTAGTTCCCTTGGATAATGTTATATCCTGTGTGGTCATGTTATGAACAATAATATGTATTGGAATAGTTCCAATATTCACCATAGGAGTGTAGGTCACTGTGACACCCAGATTTTGTATTCTGTGGGAGAGGCAAATTAGTGTTTCAGAAGTTTTTAATTTCTGACCTCTCTTTACCTGTAAGGGTAAAAGAAATTTAACAGCCCCGGCAGGAATTATAACATCGCTAGACACCTGCATATTCACAGCATATGGCAATTGCTGGTTTGATTTCAGGGCTGCATTTTCATCCTGAAATACTTCAGGGTCCCCCTTTAACCTGCTCCAGAGGCAAGAATTAATCAAATCTATTTGTATGGCATATCTATGTAAGATATCATTGCCAATGTATATTTGATTATGGGGAGTATTTAAAACTAAAAACAGGTGCTTCACTGATTTATTACCTATATATATAAGCACTTAGCTGTGACGTTATAGCTTTCAAACCTGTTATCCAGGTTATGGACACAGTGGTCTTGGGGAGAAAGATATTTAATCACTTTAGGTTCAGCTATCTGTGCTAACAAGCCTTCGCTTATGTAGCTAGCTTCCTGTTTTAAGTTTAATTTAGCATACTTGGTTTTACCAAGGTCATGTACTTGTATAGGGATAAATAGATCCTCTTTAACTCTCTCAATCCCTGTGAGGTATTGAGCGTGGTCTTCCCCCTTAGGGATTTCATGATCCCCCTTGTGGAGAGATATGGTTAATACATCGCCATCTAAGGAAATATTCGCTATCTTTCCAGGCGAAATTTTAAAAGTATTACCATCAGAGCCACTTAAAGGAGTCTGATCATCTATTTGTAAAATAGTTATTTCAGGTACAGAGATATTCCTGAAATGAATCTCCACAGCATCTGGCTTCTCCTCCACTACGTGACAATTACGTCGGGGGCGAGATATACCAGATTTTTCATAATTGATAGGCCTTTCAACTTGTGACCAAATTACATTATTTATGCAATCAATTATGGTGCTTAATCGCTTCAGGAGATCACTAATAAATAATTAACCGATCACTTGGCACATCCACTATAATGACAGGGTGTCTTATGACCCTGTTCCCCAATTTAAATTTTAACCAGGCAGTACTGTAAACTTTTAGAGAGTCACCCCCAACTCCTATTAGAGAACTATCAAATTCTTTTATTTTAGGTTTGTGGGGTGTTAGCTCATATAGCTGTGTGTAGTACCTGTGGGATAAAATAGTTACCTGAGACCCAGTATCAATTAATCCCATGATAGGGTTGGAGACTGAATCTTGCAGCTCAGCTAATACATAATACCTTCCTGCAGTTTCTATCATTTCACACATAAAATTTGCATTCTTATATATATGTGGGCTTCGCCACATTTTACCTGAATCTGCTATGTCATTCGATGCAGAGGAAACT
Organism: Bombina bombina; assembly: GCF_027579735.1. Classification (NCBI taxonomy): domain Eukaryota; kingdom Metazoa; phylum Chordata; class Amphibia; order Anura; family Bombinatoridae; genus Bombina; species Bombina bombina. The sequence continues at coordinate 7,723,741 of NC_069509.1, read as the reverse complement.
TCATACCTACCTGTTTCCCCCATGACAAAGTCAGCTGGGTTCTTGTGTACTGCATCTGTGGAAATAAGATTAAGAGAACACTGCAAAGGGAAAGCTTGGTTAATGTTATTAGGCCAAGGTTGCTCGTCATCACAGCTAAATCGTCCGTTTCCGGTCTGTGGGGAGAGAACATGATTAGTATCATTGATATGTATTATTACATTTTGTATATCTCTCCCCTCCCTCTCAGGTGATATTGCAGTATTTATGACTGTGCCTGTGGTCCACTGCTGACCACTGGCTGTACCCCTAAAAAAGTATTGTTCGGTTGCTGAGCCGTAGAAGGTTGACTCATATTAGCGAATTGTTCGCTCAACTGATTTAACTGGGTAAAAAGCATATCTACCTGATTGTACAAGTTACCTCTACCCCTGGGTCTATCTCTTGGTGCCCCATAATAGTGATTCCTGGACCATTGGGTTCCCTCAGGATCAGGGCCGCTATTTCTATTCTGGCATGGTTGCCCCTGGGGTTCAGCTTGTTCAGCTTTATGATTTTGGGGAGCAGTATATATTTGGGGTGTCTGGTTACCCTGAGAATATCTTTAACGTCTATTGTATCTACCTTTGCGTGGGTACCAATTATTTGGTGAGTATTCTCTTTGTGAGTAATTATTCACCTGATTATGTCCCCCACTTTGGTTATAGTCTCCCTGCGCCTCAGCCCGTGTAGGGGAGGGGGCAGAGTTAAACCTCTGTGGAGATGGCCTGTTTTGACTGGCCACCACCGCGTAGGTTTTCTTTTTAGACTCCAAATTGAGGGGGCTAGGTGACACCCTAGTTTCTGCTACAATTTGGGGTTTTGACTCCTTTTTCTCCCCCTGTTCACTGGACTGCTGAATATAGTATAATTTTGTACTCTCTTTGATCAGCCATTCCAATGAGCAGTCCTCATCAAAATCTCTAGCTAAGTTAATTTTGATGGGTGTAGGCAGTGCTTCAAAAAATAAATTTACAAATTCTGAACAATCAAACCTGGGATTATCTTCAGCCATACTGTACGCATTCTTCAATTCAGAAAGGAATTCGATTGGACTTTGATTCGCACTACATTTTAAACTATATACAGCTATTTTTGCTGCAGTTTTCGTGCGATGTTGCCCGAATTCCTTTCTGCATTGTCGTTTTACCCCACTCCAGGAATGAATATTCATATAATTTAGTGAAGCAAATAATTTGTGATGTTTACTGTCAAATACCCAGGGCAGAAATTCAATTTTTAATTTCTCACTTGTAACATTCATTCGAGCTAATGCATTTTCAAAAGCCTCTAAATGATCAATTACAGATTTTGTTCCCTTTTTGGAGAATATAGGTACTGCACCCTGTATGAAGGTAACTATTTTATGGGAATCATAGACCTTATTAGACTTACTTTGGGATTCTCTATTAGAGTTTCAATCACCCGCACCAGCTGAGTTACAGCAGTTCTCTGGATATACATCATGAGGTGATTGTCTATTTGGGAAATCTATTTCTGACCCATTAGGGGTCATTTGTCTAAACTCTTCCATATATTTCTGCACCTCGTCCCTGGCGCGTTCTCTAAAGGAGTTAGCATTACCTGCATTATTCTCACTGTTAATATAGGGGTTTTCATTATGGTGATATGACCTTTTTAAAACGCTTAATTCTATCTGGCTTTGCGCAAGCTGTTTATTTAATTCTTGTATCTGTGCGATTAAGTCTATGTTATGCTTATCTAAAGCGGTTAGGTTTTGGGCAAATTCATCCATTTTATTTTTGGCTATTTTTAAATCCTCTTCGCGTCTGTGTGAGGAACGAATACTACCTTCTAGCTCCTGTATTTGCAATTGTTTGTCGATGACACAAAGCGACATTTCGTCAATAATGCACATTATAAGGGGCCAAGATTTCAGTATTAGTTCGTCTCACTTTTTGAGAGTCTTGCATTGATTAATCATTAATAATTCTTGGAAAAATTCAATTTTTTCATTCCACATATTATTATTAACGGTAATATTTTTAGCCCTAGTTTCAAGCATATCCATAAAATAATTTAATTCACCCGCAATATTAAACTTCTCTTTAATGTAAATTATAATATCTTTCTTAAGGATCTGACCTTTAGTAAGGGGTATTGTTATGGGACCATTTTCAACGCTATGTACAGAATTAAATGAGTCACTTCTGGCTACAGACATTATTATATTGGTTTAGTATTTAGTTAAATGCTAATACAATTTTTACCAATAAAAAGAGAGAAGAAAAGAAAAAAAAATATATTTTCAAAAAAAATTAACATTAATTTTGAAATATAATTTTTTTAAAATATTTTTATGAATTTTGAAATATGAAAAAATTAATATTTTTATGAATTTTGAAATATGAAAAATTTATATTTTTGATGAATTTTGAAATATGAAAAATTTATATTTTTATCAATTTCTCAAAAATTAATCCTTAACATTATTCAAAGTATCAATATCAATCTCGAAATATGAACATCAATATTTCAATCTTCAAAAAAAAAAAATTTTATTTTCAAAATATTAATTTCGAAATATGAAATGTTTTCTCTCTTTTATAATAATTTCTATTTACTACAAATATATGATATCAATATGATGAATATTAATAAATCTCATGCAAGTGCCTCCATACAATATGTCAGTATATTTATAAGAATCCTCAGTAGTGCTGTCCAAATAATATATAAGCCTATGGCAGGGTTATAACACAATATATTTAAATAATTATCCTTTAAAATAAACCCTCAATCAATATGCATCTACTAAAAAATCATAAAATTAATACAAATATCTGAATTCTTTTTATTTAGTTAATATCTATGAACATATTGGATTATATTTGTAGGAACCAGAATATGAGACAATACTATACACGTCTACCTTATTAACAATAGAAGTTTCACCCAGTTAGCACAATGAGACTAAAATCTTTAACTTTTAACATCCAAGCAATACAATCCTAACAGTGCTTATAAACAATTGGATAATATATATATATTCAGCTATTTAACTGCAATTTATCCTAATACAAATTCACAACATCAGAAATTGCACAGATAAGTTACTTAACCTACAAGATACAAATTTAACACTATACAGGGCTGTGGCTATCAGTTTTAAAATACAATTTATTTCTTTAAGTCTGCCAAACACAGCAACAATGAATTTTAAATGTTTTGCATATAAAAAGGCAAGCTAAGAATTATTTAAAACTATAAAACACAGTTTAAAAATATAATTTGCTCTTTAAATCTATTTGCTACAGCAATTTCTCAATACGTTACCAACAAAGAACACCAAATTGATATCCAATATTCCTTGATAGGAATATTTTCACCTGAGAAAGTACCAATAAGTATAATTTGCAGTCAATGAGAAAAAGGTAGATCAGAATTGCCAAGGTAAAAATGGTATCTCACGTCCAGCACACCAGTTATCAGTTAGCCAGCAGAATCTGTCTCCCTGCACAGCATGAATCATTTTACAAATCTGTGTTAATTTTCAGTTCCTTTGAAAGATGTTTGTAGCTTCATCTAGGGGGAAAATGCTTCCCTTTTGTTTCTTGGGAAATCCTGTCTGCAATTTAAGTCTTGAGATATGTTTATTCAAACTTGTGGGGGTTTTGTGAATCAAATCCTGACATCAGAATTTCAATCCTATTTCAGTAATATCTGATAAAAATATGGTTTCATACATAAACACATTCCCCTGTCCTATTGACATACACACACATATATATATATATATATATATATATATATATATATATATATATATATATATTTACCTGTACCCTGACAATAAACATTTATTGTGTGTGCAGACCTTGTGTAATGCGGCACTTAATTACTGATATATACTGTGCATATATAAACATTATTGTGTGTGCAGACCTTTTGTAATGCGGCACTTAATTACTGATATATACTGTGCATATATAAACATTTATTGTGTGTGCAGATCTTATGTAATGCAGCACTTAATTACTGATATATACTGTGCATATATAAACATTTATTGTGTGTGCAGACCTTATGTAATGCGGCACTTAATTACTGATATATACTGTGCATATATAAACATTTATTGTGTGTGCAGACCTTATGTAATGCAGCACTTAATTACTGATATATACTGTGCATATATAAACATGTATTGTGTGTGCAGACCTTATGTAATGCTGTACTTAATTACTGATATATACTGTGCATATATAAACATTTATTGTGTGCGCAGATCTTATGTAATGCAGCACTTAATTACTGATATATACTGTGCATATATAAACATTTATTGTGTGTGCAGTCCTTATGTAATGCAGCACTTAATTACTGATATATACTGTGCATATATAAACATTTATCGTGTGTGCAGACTTTATGTAATGCACCACTTAATTACTGATATATACTGTGCATATATAAACATTTATTGTGCGTGCAGACCTTTTGTAATGTGACACTTGATTACTGATCTATACTGTGCATATATAAACATTTATTGTGTGTGCAGACCTTATGTAATGCAGCACTTAATTACTGATATATACTGTGCATATATAAACATTTATTCTGTGTGCAGACCTTATGTAATGTAGCACTTAATTACTGATATATACTGTGCATATATAAACATTTATTGTGTGTACAGACCTTATGTAATGCTGTACTTAATTAGTGATATATTCTGCACATATATAAACATTTATTGTGTGTGCAGACCTTATGTAATGCAGCACTTAATTACTGATATATACTGTGCATATATAAACATTTATTGTGTGTACAGACCTTATGTAATGCAGCACTTAATTACTGATATATACTGTGCATAAATCAACATTTATTGTGTGTGCAGACACATTTATTGTGTGTATAGACCTTATGTAATGTAGCATTAATTACTGATATATACTAAGCATATATAAACATTTATTGTGTGCAGACCTTTTGTAATGTGACACTTCATCCATGCTATATATTATGCATATATCAACATTTATTGTGTGTGCAGACCTTTTGTAATGCAGCACTTAATTACTGATATATACTGTACTATGCATATGCAGGGTACTGTGAGATTATCTGATGTGTGTGATACCGGTGTCACACTGTCACCATGCAGGGTACAGGGGTTATCTGATGCATGTGATACCGGTGTCAAACTGTCACCATACAGGGTACAGGGGTTATCTGATGCATGTGATACCGGTGTCACAATGTCACCATGCATGTACTACAGGGGGTTATCTGATGCATGTGATACCGGTGTCACACTGTCACCATGCAGGGTACAGGGGTTATCTGATGCATGTGATACCGGTGTCAAACTGTCACCATGCAGGGTACAGGGGTTATCTGATGCATGTGATACCGGTGTCATACTGTCACCATGCAGGGTACAGGAGATTAGCTAATGCATGTGATACCGGTGTCACACTGTCACCATGCAGGGTACAGGAGATTATCTGATGCATGTGATACCGGTGTCACACTGTCACCATTCAGGGTACAGGGGTTATCAGATGTATGTAATACCGATGTCACACTGTCACCATGCATGTACTACAGGGGTTATCTGATGTATGTGATACCGGTGTCACACTGTCACCATGCAGGGTACAGGGGTTATCTGATGCATGTGATACCGGTGTCATACTGTCACCATGCAGGGTACAGGAGATTATCTGATGCATGTGATACCGATGTCACACTGTCATCATGCAGGGTACAGGGGTTATCTGATGCATGTGATACCGGTGTCACACTGTCACCATGCACTGGGTACAGAAGATATCTGATGCATGTGATACCGGTGTCATACTGTCACCATGCAGGGTACAGGGGTTATCCGATGCATGTGATACCGGTGTCATACTGTCACCATGCAGGGTACAGGGGTTATCGGATGTATGTGATACCGGTGTCACACTGTCACTATGCAGGGTACAGGAGATTATCAGATGTATGTGATACCGATGTCACACTGTCACCATGCAGGGTACAGGAGATTATCTGATGCATGTGATACCGGTGTCACACTGTCACCATGCAGGGTACAGGAGATTATCTGATGCATGTGATACCGATGTCACACTGTCACCATGCATGTACTACAGGGGGTTATCTGATGTATGTGATACCGGTGTCACACTGTCACCATGCAGGGTACAGGGGTTATCTGATGTATGTGATACCGGTGTCACACTGTCACCATCCAGGGTACAGGGGTTATCTGATGCATGTGATACAGATGTCACACTGTCACCATGCAGGGTACAGGGGATATCTGATGCATGTGATACCGATGTCACACTGTCACCATGCAGGGTACAGGGGTTATCTTATGCATGTGATACCGGTGTCACACTGTCACCATGCAGGGTACAGGTGTTATCTTATGCATGTGATACCGGTGTCACACTGTCACCATGCAGGGTACAGGGGTTATCTGATGCATGTGATACCGATGTCACACTGTCACCATGTATGTACTACAGGGGTTATCTTATGCATGTGAAACTGGTGTCACACTGTCACCATGCAGGGTACAAGGGTTATCTGATGCATGTGATACCGATGTCACACTGTCACCATGTATGTACTACAGGGGTTATCTTATGCATGTGAAACTGGTGTCACACTGTCACCATGCAGGGTAGGGTTATCTGATGTATGTGATACCGGTGTCACACTGTCACCATGCAGGGTACAGGGGTTATCTGATGCATGTGATACCGATGTCACACTGTCACCATTCAGGGTACAGGGGTTATCTGATGCATGTGATACCGATGTCACACTGTCACCATTCAGGGTACAGGGGTTATCTGATGTATGTGATACCGGTGTCACACTGTCACCATGCAGGGTACAGGGGTTATCTGATGTATGTGATACCGGTGTCACACTGTCAGCATGCAGGGTACAGGAGATTATCTGATGTATGTGATACCGATATCACACTGTCACCATGCAGGGTACAGGGGTTATCTGATGTATGTGATACCGATGTCACACTGTCACCATGCAGGGTACCGGGTTTATCTGATGCATTTGATACCGAAGTCACACTGTCACCATGCAGGGTACAGGGGTTATCTGATGCATGTGATACCGATGTCACACTGTCACCATGCAGGGTACTGGGGTTATCTGATGCATGTGATACTGATGTCACACTGTCACCCTGCAGGGTACAGGGGTTATCTGATGCATGTGATACCGATGTCACACTGTCACCATGCAGGGAACCGGAGATTATCTGATGTATGTGATACCGGTGTCATACTTTCACCATGCAGGGTACAGGAGATTATCTGATGCATGTGATACCGGTGTCACACTGTCACCATGCAGGGTACAGGGGTTATCAGATGTATGTGATACCGGTGTCACACTGTCACCATGCAGGGTACAGGGGTTATCTGATGTATGTGATACCGATGTCACACTGTCACCATGCAGTGTAAACGAGATTATCTGATGCATGTGATACCGATGTCACACTGTCACCATGCAGGGTACAGGGGTTATCTTATGCATGTGATACCAGTCTAACACTGTCACCATGCATGTACTACAGGGGGTTATCTGATGTATGTGATACCAGTGTCACACTGTCACCATGCATGTACTACAGGGGTTATCTGATGTATGTGATACCAGTGTCACACTGTCACCATGCATTACTACAGGGGGTTATCTGATTCATGTGATACCGGTGTCACACTGTCACCATGCAGGGTACAGGGGTTATCTGATGCATGTGATACCGGTGTCACACTGTCACCATGCATATACTACAGGGGGTTATCTGATGCATGTGATACCGATGTCACACTGTGACCATGCAGGGTACAGGGGTTATCTGATGCATGTGATACTGGTGTCACACTGTCACCATACAGGGTACAGGGGTTATCTGATGTATGTGATACCGGTGTCACACTGTCACCATGCAGGGTACAGGAGATTATCTGATGCATGTGATACCGATGTCACACTGTCACCATGCATGTACTACAGGGGGTTATCTGATCCATGTGATACCGATGTCACACTGTCACCATGCAGGGTACAGGGGTTATCTGATGCATGTGATACCAGTGTCACACTGTTACCATGCAGGGTACAGGGGTTATCTGATGCATGTGATACCGGTGTCACACTGTCACCATGCATGTACTAAAGGGGTTATCTGATGTATGTGATACTGATATCACACTGTCACCATGCAGGGTTCAGGGGTTATCTGATGCATGTGATACCGATGTCACACTGTCACCATGCAGGGTACAGGGGTTATCTGATGTAGGTGATACCGATGTCACACTGTCACCATGCAGGGTACCGGGTTTATCTGATGCATGTGATACCGAAGTCACACTGTCACCATGCAGGGTACAGGGGTTATCTGATGCATGTGATACCGATGTCACACTGTCACCATGCAGGGTACTGGGGTTATCTGATGCATGTGATACTGATGTCACACTGTCACCATGCAGGGTACAGGGGTTATCTGATGCATGTGATACCGATGTCACACTGTCACCATGCAGGGAACCGGAGATTATCTGATGTATGTGATACCGGTGTCATACTGTCACCATGCAGGGTACAGGAGATTATCTGATGCATGTGATACCGGTGTCACACTGTCACCATGCAGGGTACAGGGGTTATCGGATGTATGTGATACCGGTGTCACACTGTCACCATGCAGGGTACAGGGGTTATCTGATGTATGTGATACTGATGTCACACTGTCACCATGCAGTGTAAAGGAGATTATCTGATGCATGTGATACCGATGTCACACTGTCACCATGCAGGGTACAGGGGTTATCTGATGCATGTGATACCGGTGTCATACTGTCACCATGCAGGGTACAGGAGATTATCTGATGTATGTGATACCAATGTCACACTGTCACCATGCAGGGTACAGGGGTTATCTGATGTATATGATACTGATGTCACACTGTCACCATGCAGGGTACAGGAGATTATCTGATGCATGTGATACCGATGTCACACTGTCAGCATGAAGGGTACAGGAGATTATCTGATGTATGTGATACCGATATCACACTGTCACCATGCAGGGTATAGGGGTTATCTGATGCATGTGATACCGGTGTCACACTGTCACCATGCATGTACTACAGGGGGTTATCTGATGTATGTGATACCGATGTCACACTGTCACCATGCATGTACTACAAGGGGTTATCTGATGCATGTGATACCGGTGTCACCCTGTCACCATGCAGGGTACAGGGGTAATCTGATGCATGTGATACCGATGTCACACTGTCACCATGCAGGGTACAGGGGTTATCTGATGCAGGTGATACCGGTGTCACACTGTCACCATGCATGTACTACAGGGGGTTATCTGATGTATGTGATACCGATGTCACACTGTCACCATGCAGGGTACAGGGGTTATCTGATGCATGTGATACCGATGTCACACTGTCACCATGCATGTACTACAGGGGGTTATCTGATGCATGTGATACTGATGTCACACTGTCACCATGCATGTACTACAGGGGGTTATCTGATGTATGTGATACCGGTGTCACACTGTCACCATGCAGGGTACAGGAGATTATCTAATGCATGTGATACCGGTGTCATACTGTCACCATGCAGGGTACAGGAGATTATCTGATGCATGTGATACTGATGTCACACTGTCACCATGCATGTACTACAGGGGGTTATCTGATGTATGTGATACCGGTGTCACACTGTCACCATGCAGGGTACAGGAGATTATCTAATGCATGTGATACCGGTGTCATACTGTCACCATGCAGGGTACAGGAGATTATCTGATGCATGTGATACCGGTGTCACACTGTCACCATGCATGTACTAAAGGGTTATCTGATGTATGTGATACTGATATCACACTGTCACCATGCAGGGTTCAGGGGTTATCTGATGCATGTGATACCGATGTCACACTGTCACCATGCAGGGTACAGGGGTTATCTGATGTAGGTGATACCGATGTCACACTGTCACCATGCAGGGTACCAGGTTTATCTGATGCATGTGATACCGAAGTCACACTGTCACCATGCAGGGAACCGGAGATTATCTGATGTATGTGATACCGGTGTCATACTGTCACCATGCAGGGTACAGGAGATTATCTGATGCATGTGATACTGGTGTCACACTGTCACCATGCAGGGTACAGGGGTTATCGGATGTATGTGATACCGGTGTCACACTGTCACCATGCAGGGTACAGGGGTTATCTGATGTATGTGATACCGATGTCACACTGTCACCATGCAGTGTAAAGGAGATTATCTGATGCATGTGATACCGATGTCACACTGTCACCATGCAGGGTACAGGGGTTATCTGATGCATGTGATACCGGTGTCATACTGTCACCATGCAGGGTACAGGAGATTATCTGATGCATGTGATACCGATGTCACACTGTCACCATGCAGGGTACAGGAGATTATCTGATGTATGTGATACCAATGTCACACTGTCACCATGCAGGGTACAGGGGTTATCTGATGTATATGATACCGATGTCACACTGTCACCATGCAGGGTACAGGAGATTATCTGATGCATGTGATACTGATGTCACACTGTCAGCATGAAGGGTACAGGAGATTATCTGATGTATGTGATACCGATATCACACTGTCACCATGCAGGGTATAGGGGTTATCTGATGCATGTGATACCGGTGTCACACTGTCACCATGCATGTACTACAGGGGGTTATCTGATGTATGTGATACCGATGTCACACTGTCACCATGCATGTACTACAAGGGGTTATCTGATGCATGTGATACCGGTGTCACCCTGTCACCATGCAGGGTACAGGGGTAATCTGATGCATGTGATACCGATGTCACACTGTCACCATGCAGGGTACAGGGGTTATCTGATGCAGGTGATACCGGTGTCACACTGTCACCATGCATGTACTACAGGGGGTTATCTGATGTATGTGATACCGATGTCACACTGTCACCATGCAGGGTACAGGGGTTATCTGATGCATGTGATACCGATGTCACACTGTCACCATGCATGTACTAAAGGGGGTTATCTGATGCATGTGATACTGATGTCACACTGTCACCATGCATGTACTACAGGGGGTTATCTGATGTATGTGATACTGGTGTCACACTGTCACCATGCAGGGTACAGGAGATTATCTAATGCATGTGATACCGGTGTCATACTGTCACCATGCAGGGTACAGGAGATTATCTGATGCATGTGATACCGGTGTCACACTGTCACCATGCATGTACTACAGGGGGTTATCTGATGTATGTGATACCAATGTCACACTGTCACCATGCAGGGTTCAGGGGTTATCTGATGCATGAGATACCAATGTCACCAGCGGTACTCTGCCCTGGTGCCAGCGCTACCACAGAAGTAGCCTGGTTGGAGCCTGGTTGTGGGAGGGGGAGACCGACTATCTCCCCTTTAGATACACAGCTCTGTTGTAGGAGGGGAAGACCGACTGTCTCCCCTTTGCTAAACAGCCCTGTTGCTGGGGGACAGGACCGACCTTCCCTACCCCCTGTGCTGTGAGTGCAGAGACCACGGTCCCATCTGCACGGTTGTGGGGCTTACTGTCTCCCCTGGGTATGTCAAGCTGCCACTGGGGAATGGAGCCTGGGCTCCCAATTCCCTGTACATTGCTCTGCTGCTGGGGGACAGAACCGACTGTCTCTGCCCCCTGTAACTCAGCCTGCCACTGGGGAATGGAGTATGGGCTCCCAATTCCCTGCAATTCCCTCTGCTGCTGGGGGACAGGACCAACTGTCTCTGCCCCCTGTAACTCAGCATGCTGCTGGGGAATGGAGCCTGGGCTCCCAATTCCCTGCAGGACCAGTGGAGAGACCTCGGTCCCATCTCCACCGGCAACCTGAGGTTCTTCCCAGTAAATCTCCACAATATCTTCCCAGCTGAATGGGTCTGTCACTTGGCTGTCCTGCTGAGCCTTCCCAATGGAGTGGAAGAGATCTGGGTAGTCCTGCTCCAGTTCTCACTCCAGGGCTGCTAAGTGAGCCAGGTCTTGCTCTACCTCATGGGGGTCAGCCCAGTCATGCCTAGCCTCCCTCTCAGAGAAAATGTCCTGAAGTCTGGTCTGCGCAGGGCTCCCAAAGTCAGGCTCTGCAAAGGACTCCCATAACAAGCCAGGACCATCAAACTCCTCTCCCTCTGGTTTGTCATGCTCGGCTGTCCAGGGTATATACTGTGCCATATACCACCAGAGCGCCTGGTAGGCATCCTCCAGCCATGGCTCCTGCCATATCCGGGGTTCTAGTTCCTTCACCCATTCCTCCAGGGGCTGCTCTCCCAGGAAGGGCATCCACAGGGCCACTTGCTTCTGCAACCACTGCTCTTCACTGGGGAGACTCTTACCCTGCTGGTATTTGTACATTATCCAGGGCCTGGTACCAGATGCCTTTCCTTAATGCATCCCGGCCATCCAGGTCCTCCTCCTCATATAACACTGCTGGTTCCATTCTGTTTCTTTTAGGGTCGCTGTACTGGGACATGCGTTGCCCCCAACTTGTCTCCTGTAGCTGTCCTTCTGGCTGTGGGAACGATCCCATCGCTTGCCATCCATTGTAACGGCACCCCCAAGCATAAAAGGGTTAAACCGCCGTTTAGTAGATCTTCCCTTCCCGAGGCACAGCATACAGTAAATTTCCCCTCTCCCTCCCCCAAGCACGAGTCAAAGCTCCATGGCGAGGGTCAAACAGATATCAGCCAGAGCTGTGGGTTTATTGTTCTTAAATACACATTTTAACACATTAGTACCACCCACAGGGTTTTGTAAAACAACCAATAAACACATACAATACTCTCAGACACTCCCACACAAAATCCTCCCCTCTGTTTGTGATACAATTACCTTACACAATGGTTGATACAATTACCTTACACAATGGTTGATACAGTTACCTTACATAATGGTTGATACAATTACCTTACACAATGGTTGATGCAGTTACCTTACACAATGGTTGATACAATTACCTTACACAATGGTTGATGCAGTTACCTTACACAATGGTTGATACAATTACCTTACACAATGGTTGATGCAGTTACCTTACACAATGGTTGATACAATTACCTTACACAATGGTTGATGTAACTATCACAGACAGAGCAATACAGTTCAATTGCCATGGAGCCAAAGTCTTTCGTTATACAAATGGGCTACATGGCATAGCTATCTGGGGTATCACTGTCCAAATAGGGCAAGTACTGAATGACCCGGCTTTCGTGTCTTTGCAGGGGAAAAGTAAGCATTTCAACATGGGGCCATAGTCTAAAGGCAGCAGGCGGGCAACCAGGCTCCTCCAATGCAATGTGGCGAGATTGGTCTCGTCACAGTCACCATGCATGTACTACAGGGGGTTATCTGATGTATGTGATACTGATGTCACACTGTCACCATGCAGGGTACAGGGGTTATCTGATGCATGTGATACCGATGTCACACTGTCACCATGAAGGGTACAGGGGTTATCTGATGCATGTGATACCGATGTCACACTGTCACCATGCAGGGTACAGGGGTTATCTGATGCATGTGATACCAATGTCACACTGTCACCATGCAGGGTTCAGGGGTTATCTGATGCATGTGATACCGATGTCACACTGTCACCATGCATGTACTACAGGGGGTTATCTGATGTATGTGATACCGATGTTACACTGTCACCATGCATGTACTACAGGGGGTTAGCTGATGTATGTGATACCGATGTTACACTGTCACCATGCATGTACTACAGGGGTTATCTGATGCATTTGATACCGGTGTCACACTGTTACCATGCAGGGTACAGGGGTTATCTGATGCATGTGATACCGGTGTCACACTGTTACCATGCAGGGTACAGGGGTTATCTGATGCATGTGATACCGATGTCACACTGTCACCATGAAGGGTACAGGGGTTATCTGATGCATGTGATACCGGTGTCACACTGTCACCATGCATGTACTACAGGGGGTTATCTGATGTATGTGATACCGATGTTACACTGTCACCATGCATGTACTACAGGGGGTTATCTGATGTATGTGATACCGATGTTACACTGTCACCATGCATGTACTACAGGGGTTATCTGATGCATGTGATACCGGTGTCACACTGTCACCATGCAGGGTACAGGGGTTATCTGATGCATGTGATACCGGTGTCACACTGCCACCATGCATGTACTACAGGGGGTTATCTGATGTATGTGATACCGATGTCACACTGTCACCATGCAAGGTACAGGAGTTATCTGATGCATGTGATACCGGTGTTACACTGTCACCATGCAGGGTACAGGAGATTATCAGATGTATGTGATACCGATGTCACACTGTCACCATGCAGGGTACAGGGGTTATCTGATGCATGTGATACTGATGTCACACTGTCACCATGAAGGGTACAGGGGTTATCTGATGCATGTGATACCGATGTCACACTGTCACCATGCAGGGTACAGGGGTTATCTGATGCATGTGATACCTATGTCACACTGCCACCATGCAGGGTTCAGGGGTTATCTGATGCATGTGATACCGATGTCACACTGTCACCATGCATGTAGTACAGGGGGTTATCTGATGTATGTGATACCGATGTTACACTGTCACCATGCATGTACTACAGGGGGTTATCTGATGTATGTGATACCGATGTTACACTGTCACCATGCATGTACTACAGGGGTTATCTGATGCGTGTGATACCGTTGTCACACTGTTACCATGCAGGGTACAGGGGTTATCTGATGCATGTGATACCGATGTCACACTGTCACCATGCATGTAGTACAGGGGGTTATCTGATGTATGTGATACCGATGTTACACTGTCACCATGCATGTACTACAGGGGGTTATCTGATGTATGTGATACCGATGTTACACTGTCACCATGCATGTACTACAGGGGTTATCTGATGCATGTGATACCGATGTCACACTGTCACCATGCAGGGTACAGGGGTTATCTGATGCATGTGATACCGGTGTCACACTGCCACCATGCATGTACTACAGGGGGTTATCTGATGTATGTGATACCGATGTCACACTGTCACCATGCAAGGTACAGGAGTTATCTGATGCATGTGATACCGGTGTTACACTGTCACCATGCAGGGTACAGGAGATTATCAGATGTATGTGATACCGATGTCACACTGTCACCATGCAGGGTACAGGGGTTATCTGATGCATGTGATACTGATGTCACACTGTCACCATGAAGGGTACAGGGGTTATCTGATGCATGTGATACCGATGTCACACTGTCACCATGCAGGGTACAGGGGTTATCTGATGCATGTGATACCGATGTCACACTGCCACCATGCAGGGTTCAGGGGTTATCTGATGCATGTGATACCGATGTCACACTGTCACCATGCATGTAGTACAGGGGGTTATCTGATGTATGTGATACCGATGTTACACTGTCACCATGCATGTACTACAGGGGGTTATCTGATGCATGTGATACTGATGTTACACTGTCACCATGCATGTACTACAGGGGTTATCTGATGCGTGTGATACCGTTGTCACACTGTTACCATGCAGGGTACAGGGGTTATCTGATGCATGTGATACCGATGTCACACTGTCACCATGAAGGGTACAGGGGTTATCTGATGCATGTGATACCGATGTCACACTGTCACCATGCAGGGTACAGGGGTTATCTGATGCATGTGATACCGATGTCACACTGTCACCATGCAGGGTTCAGGGGTTATCTGATGCATGTGATACCGATGTCACACTGTCACCATGCATGTACTACAGGGGGTTATCTGATGTATGTGATACCGATGTTACACTGTCACCATACATGTACTACAGGGGTTATGTGATGCATGTGATACCGGTGTCACACTGTTACCATGCAGGGTACAGGGGTTATCTGATGCATGTGATACCGATGTCACACTGTCACCATGAAGGGTACAGGGGTTATCTGATGCATGTGATACCGATGTCACACTGTCACCATGCAGGGTACAGGGGTTATCTGATGTATGTGATACCGATGTTACACTGTCACCATGCATGTACTACAGGGGTTATCTGATGCATGTGATACCGGTGTCACACTGTCACCATGCAGGGTACAGGGGTTATCTGATGCATGTGATACCGGTGTCACACTGCCACCATGCATGTACTACAGGGGGTTATCTGATGTATGTGATACCGATGTCACACTGTCACCATGCAAGGTACAGGAGTTATCTGATGCATGTGATACCGGTGTCACACTGTCACCATGCAGGGTACAGGAGATTATCAGATGTATGTGATACCGATGTCACACTGTGACCATGTAGGGTGCAGGAGGTTATATGATATATGTGATACCGGTGTCACACTGTCACCATACAGGGTACAGGGGTTATCTGATGTATGTGATACCGGTGTCACACTGTCACCATGCAGGGTACAGGAGATTATCAGATGTATGTGATACCGATGTCACACTGTGACCATGTAGGGTACAGGAGGTTATATGATATATGTGATACCGGTGTCACACTGTCACCATACAGGGTACAGGGGTTATCTGATGTATGTGATACCGGTGTCACACTGTCACCATGCAGGGTACAGGAGATTATCAGATGTATGTGATACCGATGTCACACTGTGACCATGTAGGGTACAGGAGGTTATATGATATATGTGATACCGGTGTCACACTGTCACCATACAGGGTACAGGGGTTATCTGATGTATGTGATACCGGTGTCACACTGTCACCATGCAGGGTACAGGAGATTATCAGATGTATGTGATACCGATGTCACACTGTGACCATGTAGGGTACAGGAGGTTATATGATATATGTGATACCGGTGTCACACTGTCACCATACAGGGTACAGGGGTTATCAGATGTATGTAATACCGATGTCACACTGTGACCATGTAGGGTACAGGAGGTTATATGATATATGTGATACCGGTGTCACACTGTCACCATGCAGGATACAGGAGATTATCAGATGTATGTGATACCGGTGTCACACTGTCACCATGCAGGGTACAGGAGATTATCAGATGTATGTGATACCGATGTCACACTGTCACCAAGCAGGGTACAGGAGATTATCAGATGTATGTGATATTGATGTCACACTGTGACCATGTAGGGTACAGGAGGTTATCTGATATATGTGATACCGGTGTCACACTGTCACCATGTAGGATACAGGGAGGTTATGTGATATATGTGACACCGGTGTCACACTGTCACACTATCACTGTGCAGGGTATGGGGATTATCTGATGGCTAGGATACATTAGCACCACACATGCATTTTTTTAAGCTTTTGGTTATTGGGTTTTCTGAGGTTTTACACATTATTCAACTCTACATAAATGTAGTATTCTGTGATAGTGAAATAGAAATGAAACTAATGGTGATTTAAGAGCTGAACTTGTCAGGTAGTTTTTGTATTTCTGACCAAACCAAGAACATAACCACAAACTGCACAGACAACAGATGTAAAAGAATTATTATATAATATGCAGACTTTATAGTAATGGCTGATGAGTCAGATTATTCTACTAGTAAAGGTTACCTCACTGTGTAAACCTGCCCCAGACAAGGGAGGTGCCCAGGAAGATCTCACAATCTCACACCCTGTTAGTTTCAAATAAAGGTTCTGCATGCAATAAACATGTTTATACAGCTCC
Source organism: Bombina bombina (assembly GCF_027579735.1). Taxonomy (NCBI): domain Eukaryota; kingdom Metazoa; phylum Chordata; class Amphibia; order Anura; family Bombinatoridae; genus Bombina; species Bombina bombina. The sequence goes on along the minus strand of NC_069509.1, from coordinate 7,705,923 downwards.
CTAGACTTGCACAAGATGTGCACAAAGCAGACTTATTAGGCAATATAAAGGAACAGGAAGATATCCTACTAATGGACACAGGGATAGATAAAATAGCATTTACGCAAAACTGTAAATTGCGCTGAGATATTTTCACCTCAAACCTAGCGCATGGTGTTTTGGCGTGGGATTACAAGTTAAAAATAGAAACATTGCTTGCTTGCGCCTTTTATGGGTTAGCATATATTATCACTAGGGGATTTTCTTCGATATTGTGTTTTCGCTACACCACATATGTGCTTAAAGGCCTGTTTGGGCTGTGACATCATTAATTGAGGGGGTATGAACAGACTAATTAATTAAAATGGTGTAAACCATTGATGTGTTGGAAAAACACTTAGAACAACTGCATATTAACACATCTACCATATGTGTATGCCTATACAAAATGTAATTATAGGGTCAGCACAAGAAAGGACAACAGATTTATATCTTTAGCAGTTTACATTAATCAATGGAGTGCACCTAGGTTTGACACCTGGCCAATGGTTTTATTGACACTTATGACTTATACATGCTGTAGGGTATGCAAAGGGGAACAGGAATAGTGATCTCCAGCCTCAATAAACGTGTGCTGTCCTGGGGCACAAGGCACGTTACCATATGCGTAACTTAGAACACTGCTACTGAAACTAGCACACTGAGCAAACGTCATGTTAGAGACTACCTTATAAACGTGTGCAGGCATTATAATTACATATTAAACATGTCGGAGGCATTACGTAGTTTGCAAATAATTTCACATACCCCCCCAACTGTCCCAATTTTCTCGGGACTGTCCCAATTTTAGGGGACTGTCCCACTGTCCTGGAGAGAGTGCTGTCTGTCCCGCATTGCCCCCCCCCTGGCCCCAGGTCCACAGCACTGTTATTTTTTTTTCTTAAATACCTATTGGGTCCTTCAATACCACGTGAGGTTGGTCATCACTTGACAAAGTTCCACCCAATACCAAGCTGCTGCGCACAAGTGAGTCTGCAGTCACCTCCAGTCAGAAGATTTTGTTGCGCGTGACTATCTGACTCCAATAAACTAGCCTCTGCTTGCTGTGTCTCGACGATGTTCCTGTTACACTCTGTTCTTCACATAGCTCCGATGGGTACAGTAGGTGACTGCTTGTGGGGAAAGTGGTGGTGCAAGCAGGGTAGAGGCCGGTGCTGTAAATGGTAGAACAGAGAGGGTGCGACCTTACAGCATTGAGAAGTCGGCTTCACCTCCAGTTAGAAGGATACAGTGTGCAGGGAGTCTAATGAAACATGGAGACAGGTACTTCAAATCATTATAGGTTGTTTTTTAACGTTGCACATGGGCTAGGTGTTGTGTGCTGCACCCTTTTGCCTATATAATGTGTGAGGGTGGTGTATGAGTGACTGCTATATTGTGTTGTGTTGGATATATGTGTGTTTGGGCCTGGACTCTATGTGTTATTGATGTCTGTATTAACACATTGGTATTAGTGTGGCAGCGCTTGATAATGCAGGTATCTTCTTGTTACCTAGGTAGTATGCATGCATATTTATGTAAATTTTCTGTTATCTAAGTACCTGTATAGGTATCTGTGTAAAGTACAGATTACAGAATGCACATAATTAAAGTACAGATAACGCTGTAATCTGTACTTTATTGTGGGTTTCTTTAGCACTAAGAAAATGGTTCAGCCCTTTCTGTTTAGCCTATATAACATTTTCTATGTGTTGTTATACATTGATATGTCAATAGATGTAATGTGCAAGTCCACTAGGTGGCAGCACCATTGGTATGTCAGGTGTATTGGGGGTGTGGTTTAGAGGGTTTTTAAGGTATGTTGATTTCAGGTGTATCCACACATGACTAAGTACTAGCTTCCAAAAAGTTGTATGTTTTGTGGTCTGGCTGTATGAGCTGAACAAGATGAATAAATCTATTTAAGAGATTGGTGGTGCTGCTCTCTTTTGTTCATTATTGATTGCTGGGGCAATGCTCCACCCACGGTCGGCCCAGGAAACAGGGTTTGTAGGGAGTTCCCTTGGATCACCTACTGAGAGGGACACCCTAACATCCACTTAGGATTGTAGGCCCCTCCTTTTGGCCCAGCCATCACTCCACCTCATTAATTCAGCCAAAGATGGTAAGGAAAGGGGCCAAGACATCTTGCCACAAGAGCTAGGCACGACTCTTGCCGCCAACCAGATAAATTAGCCAGACACCTTAAAAGTGAGCTGCCAAAGCAACCTTCAGGCCATTCAGGAAATTATCTAGACCAACATCATTCAAAGTTGAACTCTGTCAGGCCTAAATAAGCCCCTTCTGTCGGCCGTAATGTCATCATGTCGAATGACAAAGCAGCTCAACTCTGTCACAGCCCTGCCAACCACACAGTTAACCTTCTTACAAACCCTATAGGCAACCCCGAGGATCCCATGTATCTCCAATTTAAGCGGGCAACTAAGTTGGACCACCCAATTACCACACCCGGGTACAAAGCTCTTAGCCACATGAGGTCTGACCTCCATAATTTTAATTAATTTAAGAGCTGGCAGTGCCCATAAATCATTACTTCTCAAATGTAAAACTATGATTTTGGGGCGACCCCACTTTCTAAGTGCATCCTGCAACAAAGGAGGTAAGTCCCTCTCTAACAGCCCTCTATGTTCCAGCCACCTCAACGATACCCTAGCAGCAGGGAATCCTTGGTTCTGTCCGAGCGGGGAGTTCTGAGCGTGTATGGAAGCCCAATGCATAAATGAATGACCCACAAGCCAAACCTGTGCCACTCAAAGTATCTGCAAAGAGAACAACACAATAACAACAAAACTATAACACCGTATCACATAGCAATCCTCAACAGTCAATTGTGAAAAACTGAACAAAGAGGCCTCACATAAAGCTTAAATCTATTAGACCTCCACCGCCCCAGCCTGCAAATATTGCCTGGAGACAAATCCGTCACTCCTATGCAAAAAGAATGCAGGCTATTGTGGATGCATCCCACCCGGATTGCAGAACTGCTGCCCTCAACACCCTTCCAAATTTAAATCTAGAAAGGGCTGAGCCATCCTCATGAACCAAGAATTGCTGACCTCCTGTTGGGCAGACAGCCATGTACTTATGCACCAGATGCACTGGACAACAATCCTCCACCCAATGAGCACACAACGTCAACCATGCACCCCTCGCATCCTGATCAACTTTCAATTGTGGAATAAACATCAAGACCACACTTTCAAACAACCGAACGTGATCCCATTGAATGCCCCGACCCACTGAATTTTTTGAAGGGGACACCATCTTACCTATCCCCAGAGCCCCAAAGAATGCAAATGCCACTCTAAACATTCTCAAATGTGGAAAAACAAACACCCTCCAAGACATTCATTAACACATGCAAACATTCAAACATCACTGGCTCACATCTATCCACTCTTTGCAGCTCCTTGCGCCCCCATCCCTTCAGCATTTAATGCTCCAGGAAAACCACACAGTTTGTTAAAGAAGCACAGTGATGCTAAACAACTCTGCACTGCCCTCTGTCAAACTCCTTTGGCACGCAAACAAGTCAACCATTCCAGCAACATTACCTGGGATCCGGAAGAGACCTCCCCACCTTGAGAAACACAAAAAAGATGCCACTCACTCCAATGGTTCTGATAGATTAACTAAGTTGCAGGTCCCAAGGATGCTCTCACCAAGCTCCAAAGGGTGCTCCCAGATCTGCCAGCTGCCAAAGGAAAGCAGGACAAATGAGCCTGGTGTCATCAGTCATGGGTACCACTTTCTTAAATAGCCTCCAGTTAAAACGCGATAAAGCTTCAGCAACAATATTCTGCACACCAGGAACATGTCTTGCCTTGAAGTCCAGGCACCAAAGGACCAAGAACCTCAGGTACCTGACGACTAACAGTGAGGAGGCAGATAGACTGTTTATGGCGTGAACTACACTTAGATTGTCAGACCAAAACACTACAGATTGATCCCTCAACTGCAATGCCCACAATTCTACAGCAACCACAATAGGGAATAGCTCTAGGAGCGTAAGGTTGCGAGACAGACCCTCAGAACGCCATTCCTCCGTCCATTCACCTGCACACCACTTACCTCCAAGATATGGGCCAAACCCTACTGTCAGGGTGCCAGGAATCAGACTGAGACGAGAAATGCAAAAATAATCACACCTTTATTAATAGCAAAAAATAATAAAAAGTCCACAAGTCCACAAGTCAAATAACAAGCCAGAGTCAAAACCAGAGCTGGTAGTCAGACGAGCCGAGTCAGGAGCCAAAGCGAATAGTCAGACGAGCCAGAATCAGCACCAAGGAAAACAGCAGAGTCAGGAACAAGGCAGGGATCAGGAACCAGGAAGGACGTCAGGCAGCCAGGTAATACACAGGAACTCTCACAAACAGGTCTGAGACAACGCAAAGGCAAAGCATAATGAACAGAGGCCCTTTAAATAATAAGTGATGACATCACAATTCTGAGACTGCATCCTGTCTCACACGGATGATGCACACCAGTCTGGCTATAAAAGGAAGTGCAGGAAATGAGCATCATCCCCCACAATGCACCATAGTCAGGAAGAGAGGTGAGTAAAATGGCTGCCAGCAGCACATGGCAAACAAAACAGTGAAAAACCCTGACACCTACGGATCCTGAACAACTCCAACTCTGCTAAAGACTAACACCATTAAAGTGAAGAAGGAACCACTCCAACACCACTAAGTCCTCTACCATGTCTCTCGTTATCGTGATCCTGGCTGCTGGCATCTTACCACCTTTCAACGGTGCTTCCAAGCGCAAATTGAACAACCGCCCCATCGGGATCACCTTGCATGCGAAATTTAAGAGACCCAGTAAAGATTGTAATTCCTGCAAGTCTCCTTTGTGCGGGAAATGCCAGTGGCAGATAAGAGTATTTCCCAGGACTAATGGATCATGGACTCTCACCACCTGTAAGAAAGAAACAAACAATTTGCAGTCTCTCAAATGGATGAAAAGCACATGGGCTGCCTCTTGGGGGCCCCTTTGATTCCACTCTTGGATTAGACGAGGAACACTTGAAACAGTTTAATACAACTTTGCTGCCTCTTGATGTTTGCCAGGGGCAAAACAAAATCTGGATGTTTCTTCAGCTAAGTGTGTCTCACCCCAGTGTGTTTGCTGATGTTCAAAGGAAAAAGGAGGTGTTAGATTTTTCTCAAGGAGAGCAGGTGATCCTTCAGGTGTGATGTCAGATTGTAGGCCCCAGTCTTTCCATGTCTGCATGTAACTGGTATTTCGGGGCTGGACTGACCTTACTTGGCAGGATCAGACTGATATACTTCAGGAAAGTTTTCTTCTGTGAAAAGCACACTGGTCTAAAAGAGGCTGCTTCCGGGTGGTAAATCGACATAGAACAAGCCACTGAGCTGTTGTTCGTTCCTGGTAGAGCGCTTCTCTCTTTGTATGCAAATTATTATGACCCTGGGGAAGTCTCCCTATGGGTGATGGGGGAAACCAGACGTGGACTCCTTGCCCAGTGTGCTTAGAGGAATGTGGCTGCACCTCACTGACGAGGCCCATAGGAGGCCGAAACGATAGTCTGGGGTTGTCATGTTCCTTGTTCAGAGGAGAATTGCCTGGTATTTCGGGGCTGGACTGACCTTACTTGGCAGGATCAGACTGATATACTTCAGGAAAGTTTTCTTCTGTGAAAAGCACACTGGTCTAAAAGAGGCTGCTTCCGGGTGGTAAATCGCCATAGAACAAGCCACTGAGCTGTTGTTCGTTCCTGGTAGAGCGCTTCTCTCTTTGTATGCAAATTATTATGACCCTGGGGAAGTCTCCCTATGGGTGATGGGGGAAACCAGACATGGACTCCTTGCCCAGTGTGCTTAGAGGAATGTGGCTGCACCTCACTGACGAGGCCCATAGGAGGCCGAAACGATCGTCTGGGGTTGTCATTGTTACGGTTACCCTTAGTCTCGCTGAGAGATGGACCGCTTAGTAGCCTGGATTCCTATTGCTGAAGAGGGGAGAAACTGCTTTCCATAGTATTCTATATGAGTCTCGCAAATGTAGAATAATCCCCCTTAGCTGTAGTACAGCTAGGATACCCTTCTGCCCACAAAAACGAGTCAACGCTGCGATTGAGGGACAACCAAGAACTGAGGACTGGGATGCCCAGCCTGCTTTTTATTTAGGTTACATGCACACAGGGCACTCCCAGGGGGGGAAGCATAAAATCCCCCATCACACATTTAGACAAAGCCCTTGGACAGGCCACCGCAGATAACAAGTACACACAAGAAAACAATTGAGTCCTTCTTATCACCTAGCAGTGAATGCTTATCACAAACTTAATTACAGTACACAATATGCTAGGAAACCTGCCTCAGAAAATAGTTTTCTCAAAACTGAACAGAGTTAACCCTTTATGAAATGATACTTGTTACAGTTTTCTTGGAGCCCTTCTTAGGCGCTGGCTTGGCTGGTTCAGGCATTGCTGCTGGGAAATAAGTTTCTTCACCACAAAATAACTAATGCTTCTGTAACAGTGCTCCCTTTCTGTGGAACACTCTGGCAGACACGGTCTGACCCCTTTTCGGGGCAGACTAAGGCTGTCCAGACCGCTGGTTATGCGGGGCTGAGGTCGGTTTGTCTGGACAACCCGTCGGCGTTGCCATTCTGTTTCCCAGGTCTGTAAGTAATGGTGAAATTGAAGGGTTGCAACGATAAACTCCAACGTAATAGCCTGCCATTATCTCCAGAGACCCGGTTCAGCCACACCAACGGGTTATGGTCGGTGACCAGAGTGAACTCCTGCCCATATAAATAGGGAGTCAATTTCTTTAATGCCCACACCAAAGCCAAACACTCCTTTTCGACCGCTGCATAGCTGACTTCGCGGGGCAGGAGCTTCCGGCTGATGTAGGCAACTGGATGCTCCCCTCCATCTTCGCCTACTTGGCTGAGGACGGCTCCCAGCCCGAACATGGAAGCATCTGTATGGACGATAAAACGTTTGTTAAGGGCTGGAGCCGCCAAGACAGGAGCGTTAATTAGAGCATTTTTGAGAGCCTGGAAAGCCGTTTCACAGTGGGGAGACCACAGGACCTGTCGAGGTAAGTTCTTCTTGGTCAAGTCAGTCAGGGGTTTGGCAAGTGTGCTGTAGTCTGGTACGAACCGTCTATAGTACCCTGCCGTGCCCAGGAAGGCTAGGACCTGAGTCTTAGTGATGGGGGTGGGCCAATTGGCGACAGCTTCTATCTTGGCCGGCTCTGGTCGCTGCTTTCCACACCCCACCCGGTGACCCAGGTACTGTACCTCGGCCATCCCAAAGTGGCATTTTTCTGGCTTCAGAGTCAGGCCAGCAGCCCGGATCTGATCCAGAACCATTCCTATGTGAGCTAAGTGGTCCTCCCATGACTCACTGTGGATCGCTATGTCGTCCAGGTAGGCGCAAGCAAAACTCTGGAAGCCATCCAGGAGCCTATCCACCAAGCGCTGGAATGTAGCTGGGGCATTCTTCATCCCAAACGGCATTACCCTAAACTGATATAAGCCGAATGGGGTGACGAATGCCGACTTGGGGATAGCCTCCGGGGCCAGGGGAATCTGCCAGTAACCTTTGCAGAGGTCAATAGTGGTCAGGTAATTTCCCCTGGCTATACGATCGAGTAGCTCGTCTACCCTGGGCATAGGGTAAGCGTCCGTCACGGTCTTTTCATTGAGCCTCCGATAGTCTACGCAGAACCGGGTGGTCCCATCTTTTTTGGGCACCAAGACAACTGGGGAGGCCCAGGGACTATCGGAGGGCTCAATTACCCTGAGTTGGAGCATCTCATCGATCTCCTTCTTCATTCCTATCCTAACTGCTTCGGGGATTCGGTACGGAGCCTGGCGCAAGGGAGCTTGTCCCGGAGTATCTACCTGGTGGGTGGTTAAAGTAGTGTACCCTGGCTTCGGGGAGAAGGTGAGGTGTTTGGACTGTAGGAGTTGGTTGAGCTGCTCCCTTTCAGTGGGGCTAAGTCGGTCTCCTATCTGAACCTGAGCCACTATACCTGTGGGGAGACTCTTTTCTAATAGGTCTGGAATGGGTAGACTGTCGGGGCCTTCCTGAGGGGAACAACATACGGCCGTCACGTTCTCTGGTCGCTCAAAATATTCCTTGAGCATGTTTACATGGAATGTCTTTCTAAGATTGTTGTCGTGGCAGCTAGCTATCACATAAGTGGTGTCTCCCCTTTTCTCTACGATCTGGTAGGGGCCCTGCCAGGACGCCTGCAATTTGTCTGTCTTCACCGGCTTAAGTACTAACACCTTTTGTCCTATGGCAAAGATTCTCTTTCGGGCCCCCCGATCGTACCATACTTTCTGTCTTCTCTGGGCCGACTGGAGATTAGCCCGCATGGATTTGGCTAATTGCTCCATTCGGTCCCTGAGTTCCAGCACGTATGGCACAATGGGGACACCGTCAGTCTCCATCTCTCCCTCCCAGTGCTCCCGGATCAGGTTTAGGGGTCCCCGTACCTTTCTTCCGTAGAGCAACTCGAAGGGAGAGAACCCTGTCGTTTCCTGGGGCACCTCCCGATAAGCAAAAAGGAGGTGCGGCAGGAAGCGTTCCCAGTCTCGGTATTCCTGAGTGAACGTCTTGAGCATTTGCTTGAGGGTCCCATTGAACCTCTCACACAGCCCGTTCGTCTGGGGGTGGTATGGGGAGCTCAGGAGGGACTTAATTTTGCAAACCTGCCAGAGTTGTTGGGTCAATTCAGCCGTAAATTGGGTGCCTCGGTCGGATAGGATTTCTTTTGGAAATCCTACCCGGGAGAACACCTGTACTAGTGCATTCGCTACCGTATCCGCTTGTATGTTGGATAGGGCGACAGCCTCTGGGTACCTGGTAGCGTAGACCACTACGGTAAGAATGTAGCGCTTACCGGAGGGACTAGGGGTAGCCAGTGGTCCCACTAGGTCAATAGCAACCCGGCTGAAGGGTTCCTCTACAATGGGCATATTTACTAGATGGGCTTTAGGGTGATCGCCTCGCCTTCCTACTCGTTGACACACATCGCAGGTGTTACAGTAAGTTCTAACGTCAGCGTGTACCCCTGGCCAAAAGAACGTGTGAGTAATGCGGTGTAGGGTACGGGTTACAGCTAGGTGGCCTGCTAAGGGGATGTCGTGGCCTATCTTGAGGATTTCTTGACGGTATTTGTGGGGCACTACCAGCTGTCGCCTACGCTGTCCCCTTTTCTCTGTCCAGCGGTATAGTTTCCCTTTTTCCCATAAGAATGTTTCATTATCTGCCCCGCCCCCTCCGGTCTCTGCTCGTTCCCGGTACTTTTGTAAGGTCGGGTCAGTCTTAGACTCTGTCTCGAAAGCATCTGGGGTGTCCCAGGGTATGGGGCCTAACATGTCAGGCAAGGTCGGGGTAGGTCTTACCTGTGTCTCCCGCACTGGTGAGAGTTCTCGCTCCGTCCGGGCTTGGGCCCGTGTAGTCACTGGGTCCGCCTCGTTGTTGCATACTGGAGCATAGGCAGAAGTCATGGGGCCCAAATCATTGCCCAGTAGTACTTCGGCAGGTAAATTATCCATTATGCCCACGTTCACAGCCCCCTTTCCCGCTCCCCAATCAAGATGCACTTTAGCTGTTGGAATTTTGTACACATCCCCCCCCGCCACTCTAACGGCCACAGTCTGTCCAGATCGCTTGTGCTCCGGCACCAAATGACTCTGTACCAGCGTGATAGTAGCCCCTGTGTCTCTCAATCCCTCGGTAGATCGCCCCTCGAGCCATACCTTCTGCCGATGGTGCTGGCGGTTATCTGAGGCAGCATATACAGGGGCCGCCTCGTGAAGCGGCCCCAAATATTCCTCCATAGGGGCCTCTTGGTTAACACAGAGGGTCCGGGCCGGACGATATGCCCCAGAGGGGTAATTGTAATTACTGGGTGTCTGGTGCGTATTAAGGGGGCAGCTAGCCATGAAATGCCCTGGTTGCTTGCATCGGTGGCAAGTCGGTCTGGGACGCTCAGAGCTGTTATTGGGTGGTCCTGAGTGTCGGGCGGGCCCTGCGGGCACCGGGGCTCGGAATTCAGCACGAGGGGGTGCACAGTAAACCTCTCTGGGTTCGTGAAGACGGGAGTCATAATGTTCATCGGCCAATTTGGCTGCTTCTTCTAAGGTAGAAGGTCGCCTGTCTCGCAGCCATTCCTTCCCTTGCTGTTCCATGCCATTATAAAAATGTTCTAAGAGAAACAATTGTAAAATTTCCTCACCAGTCACCGCTTTACTTCCGCTCATCCAGTGATTTGCCGCTCTCCGCATTCGGTGCGCCCATTCCATATGGGTATTGTTAGGCTTCTTTTTCGTGCCCCGAAACTGTCGGCGATACGCGTCCGGAGTTACTGCGTACCGTCGCAACAGTGTCTCCTTAACTAGCTCATACTGTGTCACTTCCTCAGCACCCAGAGTACGAAAGGCTTCCAGGGCTCGCCCGGATAGTTTCCCAGACAATATCGTGGGCCACTCCCTGTTGGGAATCTGGTGCAGGGCACATTGCCTTTCGAAGTCCGCCAAATATTCATCAATCCCTGTCTCGCTCTCTAGGAAGGGTCGAAATGCCGCATAGGGTATCTTGGGCCTCCCAGCATTTTCGACAGGGATGATTACCTGCGGGGCTTCAGCATTGCGGTGTGCGTTCGCTAGGTTGAGTTCGTGGGCTCGAGTCTCTCGTATATCCTTGTCCGCTTCTGCCATCAACTGCTGTACCAATTCCATGGAGGGGTTCGGCCCGTACAGTGAGAGCCTTTCCCAAACAATCCTGGTTTTTTCGTCACTAATCGTGGTCGGTGTTTCCGCCATTGTGAAGCTCTGATCCAGTTCGGTCAATTCTGCGATCAGCTCTCTCCTCGGCCGGTTGCTGGTGTACCCCCCTCTGCTTTCAAGTAAATCCTTTAGGGTTGTACGCTTCAATTTTTCGTAAGCGCTCTCCATCCGTTCTGTACCTCTCCTAGGAAATCCAGGAAAAATCCCACCGCTGCCGCCAAATGTTACGGTTACCCTTAGTCTCGCTGAGAGATGGACCGCTTAGTAGCCTGGATTCCTATTGCTGAAGAGGGGAGAAACTGCTTTCCATAGTATTCTATATGAGTCTCGCAAATGTAGACTAATCCCCCTTAGCTGTAGTACAGCTAGGATACCCTTCTGCCCACAAAAACGAGTCAACGCTGCGATTGAGGGACAACCAAGAACTGAGGACTGGGATGCCCAGCCTGCTTTTTATTTAGGTTACATGCACACAGGGCACTCCCAGGGGGGGAAGCATAAAATCCCCCATCACACATTTAGACAAAGCCCTTGGACAGGCCACCGCAGATAACAAGTACACACAAGAAAACAATTGAGTCCTTCTTATCACCTAGCAGTGAATGCTTATCACAAACTTAATTACAGTACACAATATGCTAGGAAACCTGCCTCAGAAAATAGTTTTCTCAAAACTGAACAGAGTTAACCCTTTATGAAATGATACTTGTTACAGTTTTCTTGGAGCCCTTCTTAGGCGCTGGCTTGGCTGGTTCAGGCATTGCTGCTGGGAAATAAGTTTCTTCACCACAAAATAACTAATGCTTCTGTAACTGTCATGTTCCTTGTTCAGAGGAGAATTGCCTGGTATTTCGGGGCTGGACTGACCTTACTTGGCAGGATCAGACTGATATACTTCAGGAAAGTTTTCTTCTGTGAAAAGCACACTGGTCTAAAAGAGGCTGCTTCCGGGTGGTAAATCGCCATAGAACAAGCCACTGAGCTGTTGTTCGTTCCTGGTAGAGCGCTTCTCTCTTTGTATGCAAATTATTATGACCCTGGGGAAGTCTCCCTATGGGTGATGGGGGAAACCAGACGTGGACTCCTTGCCCAGTGTGCTTAGAGGAATGTGGCTGCACCTCACTGACGAGGCCCATAGGAGGCCGAAACGATCGTCTGGGGTTGTCATGTTCCTTGTTCAGAGGAGAATTGCCTGGTATTTCGGGGCTGGACTGACCTTACTTGGCAGGATCAGACTGATATACTTCAGGAAAGTTTCCTTCTGTGAAAAGCACACTGGTCTAAAAGAGGCTGCTTCCGGGTGGTAAATCGCCATAGAACAAGCCACTGAGATGTTGTTCGTTCCTGGTAGAGCGCTTCTCTCTTTGTATGCATGTAACTGAGTCAGTGGAATATCAGAGTGAGGCAAGGGGTCTGTATGTGCATAATGTCAGTATTTAGTGTCTGCATGTAACTGAGTCATGTCAGTTAGAGTTAGGCAGAGGGTCTGTATGTGCATAATGTCAGTATTTAGTGTCTGCATGTAACTGAGTGGAATGTCAGTTAGAGTTAGGCAGAGGGTCTGTATGTGTGTAATGTAAGTATTTAGTGTCTGCATGTAACTGAGTCAGTGGAATGTTAGAGTTAGGTAGAGGGTCTGTATGTGTATAATGTCAGTATTTAGTGTCTGCATGTAACTGAGTCAGTGGAATGTTAGTTAGGCAGAGGGTCTGTATGTGTATGTGTATGTCTGTATGTGTACAGTATAATGTCAGTATTTAGTGTCTGCATGTAACTGAGTCATGTCAGTTAGAGTTAGGCAGGGGGTCTGTATGTGCATAATGTCAGTATTCAGTGTCTACATGTAAATGAGTCAGTGGAATGTCAAAGTTAGGCATAGGGTCTGTATGTGCATAATGTCAGTATTCAGTGTCTGCATATAAATGAGTCAGTGGAATGTCAATATTAGGCAGGGGGTCTGTATGTGCATAATGTCAGTATTCAGTGTCTGCATGTAAATGAGTCAGGGGAATGTCAGAGTTAGGCATAGGGTCTGTATGTGCATAATGTCAGTATTCAGTGTCTGCATGTAACTGAGTCATGTCAGTTAGAGTTAGGCATAGGGTCTATATGTGCATAATGTCAGTATTCAGTGTCTGCATGTAACTGAGTCATTTCAGTTAGAGTTAGGCAGAGGGTCTGTATTTGCATAATGTCAGTATTTAGTGTCTGCATGTAACTGAGTCAGTGGAATGTTAGTTAGGCAGAGGGTATGTATGTGTATAATGTCAGTATTTAGTGTCTGCATGTAACTGAGTCAGTGGAATGTTAGAGTTAGGCAGAGGGTCTGTATGTGCATAATGTCAGTATTCAGTGTCAGCATGTAACTGAGTCATGTCAGTTAGAGTTAGGCAGAGGGTCTGTATGTGCATAATGTCAGTATTCAGTGTCTGCATGTAACTGAGTCATGTCAGTTAGAGTTAGGCAGGGGGTCTGTATATGCATAATGTCAGTAATCAGTGTCTGCATGTAACTGAGTCGTGTCAGTAAGAGTTAGGCAGAGGGTCTGTATGTGCATAATGTCAATATTTAGTGTCTGCATGTAACTGAGTCAGTGGAATGTTAGTTAGGCAGATGGTCTGTATGTGTATAATGTCAGTATTCAGTGTCTGCATGTAACTGAGTCAGTGGAATGTTAGGTAGGCAGAGGGTCTGCATGTGTATAATGTCAGTATTCAGTGTCTGCATGTAACTGAGTCATGTCACTTAGAGTTAGACAGAGTGTCTGTATGTGCATAATGTCAGTATTGTGTCTGCATGTAACTGAGTCAGTGGAATGTCAGAGTTAGGCAGAGGGTCTGTATGTGCATAATGTCAGTATTCAGTGTCTTCATGTAACTGAGTCGTGTCAGTTAGAGTTAGGCAGGGGGTCTGTATGTGCATAATGTCAGTATTCAGTGTCTGCATGTAAATGAGTCAGTGGAATGTCAGAGTTAGGCAGAGGGTCTGTATGTGCATAATGTCAGTATTCAGTGTCTTCATGTAACTGAGTCATGTCAGTTAGAGTTAGGCAGGGGGTCTGTATGTGCATAATGTCAGTATTCAGTGTCTGCATGTAAATGAGTCAGTGGAATGTCAAAGTTAGGCATAGGGTCTGTATGTGCATAGTGTCAGTATTCAGTGTCTGCATGTTGTAATGTCCTTACATAGCAAATATTAACTCTTTATATGAATGATGCACTTGCAACTTCTAAATGTAAACTGGCACTTTATTCACTGGATGACATAACAAGGTGCTCCAATAGATTTGCACACAGTAATATGGATAGATACACATATATAGTCCTTTATAATGAATGGCTGCTGCACTCCTTATATTTAGTAGTCCTGTACACTGTGTATGCAGGACTATAGTAATCCAAGGAAACTTATAACTGTATAACTGTTAACTGTATAACTGCAATATAACTTATAATGTGTAACTGTCAGTTCTTACTCTTCCTGCCTGGCTGATGCTGTATCCTCTGCAGTGATCTGTAGCTGACATTACATTTATTAGTATCAGCAATTGTCAGAGCCTCAGATTCAGTCCTTGTACTTTATAACTGCATCACAAACTGTCACAAGATGGCTTCTCTGAACTGTTCTGATTCTAAGCACAGCCCACTTGATGACATCATCTTTGTATGGAAGCCTCAATGTGCCATCTAACCAAACCAGGAAGCAAGCACAACACTACATCTCCTTTCCTACTTATTTTTTTTTTTTTGTTAATAAACTTAACTGCACAACAACAACTGTAAGATAAATCAGTCTTCTCCATCATTCTCTTGTATTGTGGAAGTGAAAGCTGCTTCTTGTTTCTTACGTTGATGAAAGTTTCTCTGATATGTTGCATGTTGTCTCCGGCGAGTGTCTCTGAGATTAACTTCAGGAGACCAACGAACAACAGGTGTTCGTTGCCTGGGAGTACGAGCATGACTATTGTGGTCCTGGATAGAATTTCCTGACTCATCATTACAAGGTTCTTCTATTGAGGCTGGTATTTCTGAGTCATCTTCTGTAGTTGAGTCAGAGCCTGTGTTTGGATCATGCCAAACACCACCCCAGATATCAAAGTCATTGTCTGATTGCATTTTTATGTGATGGTCCTGACCAGCCTGTTCTCTCCTCTCTAGCCGTGGTCTTAGTTGGTTCACATGGCGGCGACACACACCTGATTGAGTGGTTATCACATACATCTTTGGGCCCTCAACCTGGGCAACAACACCTGGTGCCCATTTTTCCTCTGTATGGTACACCCTATACCAAACCAAGTCTCCTTCTTTATAGGTCTGTGAAGGTTTTCCCACTCTCATTTTATCTTGCATGATGCAGACTGTTTCTGCTACATCTGGTGTGATTAAATCCAGCTTTGTACGGATCTTCCTGCCAAACAATAGTTGAGCTGGGGCAACTCCCGTGGTGGGGTGTTGAGTAACCCTATATTGTTGCAAAAATTGTAAAATGTTTTTAGTATTAACCTGCTTCTCTGCTTTTAGCGCTTTCAGTGCCCTTTTAAAGGTTTGGACAAATCTCTCTGCTTGCCCATTGGTGGCTGGGTGATATGGTGCCGTCCGATGATGGTGAATTCCATTCGTATGTAAAAAAATTTGGAAGTCTTGCGACACAAACTGGGGACCATTGTCTGTGACCAGTTTTCTTGGCAACCCAAATACTGAAAACAGTATTTCTAATGCTGATATGACTTCAGTAGTTGTAGTCCTTGTCATTGGAATTACTGCTGGCCACTTAGAGCAGTGTTTTTCAACCAGTGTGCCGTGGCACACTATTGTGCCGTGAGAGATCCTCAGGTGTGTCGCGGCAGACTGACAACAGTGTGACATAATTTTTTAATTTTGCTTGTTTTTTACTCCCAGTGCAGGGGTGTCCCTCTTTCAAATTTTGAAATATTTGGAGGTATGTGACAGGCTCATCAGGCAGACATCATTTACAACCATGACATATTTACATTCATGCACAGACAATCATTATGATTGTTTGTGAATGAATGTCAATATGTCACGTATAGTTTGTAGGAGGCATGACATCACAGTACAATACATACAGTATGTGTGTGTGTGTATATATATATATATATATATCTGCTGTATTAGGCTACAATGTGTGATTTTGTAAAATTTTGGGATGGTGGTGTGCCACAGGATTTTTTAATGTAAAAAAATGTGCCACGGGCAAAAAAAGGTTGAAAATCACTGACTTAGAGTGTGCATCAATTATGATTAAGTATGAGACTCCATCAATAGGACCGGCAAAGTCCAAATGTAATCTCTCCCAAGGAGTAGTAGGCCAGTCCCATGGTTGTACAGCTCCTTGTGGAAGCTGTCCTTGAGCTTGAACACACCCTTTGCATGCCATAACATAGTTCTCAATGTCCTTATCAATGGCCGGCCACCAAACATGACCCCTAGCCTTCTGTTTCATTCTGACAATGCCTGGGTGTCCTTCATGAAGGAGTTTTAATGTAGCTTGCTGTAGCCCATTAGGAACCAGAACTCTCTCACCCCATAAAATACATCCATTTCTGAGTGTGAGTTCTTTCGCTCGTAGTATGTATGCTCGCTGCACATCACAGCCAGTTCTTGGCCAGCCATCTCTCAAATACTTTGCCAGAAGTTGTAATTCAGTATCACAAGCTGTCTCCTTTGCAATTTGTTTAGCATGTACTATACCCGTAAAACACACATTTGGAAGGCTTTCTTGAACAACTGGTAAGGAATTCATTAGTGGAAGCCTGGACATGGCATCAGCATTGCCATGGGAATCATGGGCCCGGTATTTGATGGAGTAATAATATGCTCCCAAAGTTAGAGCATACCTTTGCAATCTAGCCGCTGTAGTGGTTGAAATTCCTTTCCTTGGATTGAAGATGGTCAGCAGTGGCTTATGGTCAGTTAAAAGAGTAAATTGTCTACCATAAATATAGTTATGGAACTTCTTAACAGCCCATACAATGGCCAATGCTTCCTTGTCTAATTGGGAATAGTTCTTCTCTGCCGTCGTTAGAGAACAGGAAGCAAAGTCTACCGGTGAGTCTGTCCCATCTGTCATTGTGTGTGACAATACAGCCCCTACACCATAAGGCGAAGCATCACATGCTATCATGAGTGGTTTCTGAAGATCATAGTGCATTAACATGCAGGAACACAGGAGTAGGTTCTTGGATTCCTGGAAGGCTTTATTGCATTCAATGCTCCACAACCAGGGTCGATTTTTCTCAAGAAGCTGATGTAGTGGGTTTAACGTATGGGCTAGCTGGGGAAGAAAATGGTGGTAATAGTTAAGGAGACCAAGGTATGATCGTAGTTGTGATGCATTCTGTGGTATAGGAGCTTCTTGCAAGGCCTTGACTTTGTCATCAGCAGTGTGTAGACCATTACAATCTATAACATGGCCACAAAATTCTAATTTGTCACGCATGAAAGCACACTTCTCCAAGTTGACCTTCAACCCGTAGGTCATTAGCCACTGCAGTACCCTCTCTACATTGTGTCGATGTTCTTCCTCCGTCCTGCCTGTGATTAACATGTCATCTAAAAGGCATTGGACATAGGGTAGTCCATTTAACAGTTCTTCCATGGTGCGTTGCCAGGTGGCTGGTGCAGGAGCAATGCCAAAGACCATACGATTATATTGAAATAAACCACGGTGAGTATTGATGGTGAGTAACCTGCGAGAATCTGGATGTACTTCAAGTTGAAGGTAAGCATTTTTTAAATCAATCTTTGTGAAATGTTGTCCCCCAGCTAAGTTAGCAAAAATCTCTTCTGTTCTGGGTAATGGATACTTATCCACTGCTAACTGTTCATTCAACACCATCCTAAAGTCTCCACATATTCGGATCTGTCCATCTTTCTTTCTTACCGGTACAATAGGAGAAGCCCACTCACTATGATGCACTGGGGTTATAATCTTTAACTCTTCTAACCTCCTCAGTTCAGCATCAACTCCTGCCCTTAAAGCGAATGGCACAGTTTGGGATTTAAAAACTTTGGCCTTGCTCCAGGTTTTAACTGTAACCGTACCCTTTTGTTCTTAACTTTTCCCAGAACATTTTCAAACACCGGGGCATATTTGGTCTTAATGTTCTGAATCCACTGGGCACGATCAACTCCAATATGATGAACTTCACTGTTTTTGAGGCTCTCAGGCATGCCAAGGGCCCGTATCCAGTCCCTTCCATAAAGAGGTGGGCCACCTGATTTTAGTATATATAGTGTAAGATTGACAGTTTTACTGTTTGTACACACAGATACAGCACACCCCAGTGGCGTCAAGACTTCTCTGGAGTATGTTTGTAGCTTCAAGGTAGTGGGCTGCAGCAATACTCAAATTTTCAGCTGTTTCCAATCTTTAATTGTCATAACTGAAACTGCAGCCCCAGTATCTAAGTCCATGGTCAAATCTTTTCCTTCAATATTAACATAAACGGTCAAAGGCTCAGACCCTGCTGCCATGGTGTATACAGTCAAACTCTGAACAGTCATTTCCTCTTCTGAATCTGAAGTGGCTCCACTATAAGCCATGTGGTAATTTCCCTTCTTATGTGTTTTGCTTGAGACACTCTTCTGAGATCCTCTGCAAGCCTTCTTTAAGTGTCCAATTTTACCACAGCCATGACAACGAGCATTTTTAAATCTGCATTCAGAAGCTACATGATTCTGTGCTCCACATCTGTAACAGTTAATAGGCAATGCTGCTTTTGCTGAATATTTACTGGCTGGTTTAGTCTGTTGCTTCACATTAGAGAAAAATACCTGTTCTTCCTTAGTGTGAGTAAACTAGTGTCTCGTGTGGCCTGTTCCAAAACAGAAGCAATCTCTAGTGCTTTATGGAAGGTCAGGCTCTCCTCTATCTAAAGTCGCCTTTGAATAGATTCTGTACTGATACCCATAACAAACTGATCTCTAAGGGCAATATTCAGATACTCCCCAAAAGCACAGGTGCTGGCCAATTTCTTTAAACTGATTGCAAATGTAGATACAGTCTCTTGTACCCCTTGGCGCCTGCTATAAAACTTGAACCGCTCAGCAATCTCTAATGGCCGTGGTTGGAAATGTTGTGTTAAGATCTGTATTATTTCAGACAAATTCTTTCAATGCTCCAAATACAGCCATTACAGCGTGAGTTTGTGGTAGTATACTCGTCACCAGATGTAATGTCCTTACATAGCAAACATTAGCTCTTTATATGAATGATGCACTTGTAACTTCTAAATGTAAACTGGCACTTTATTTACTGGATCACATAACAAGGTGCTCCTGTAGATTTGCACACAGTAATATGGATAGATACACATATATAGTCCTTTATAATGAATGGTTGCTGCACTCCTTATATTAGCAGTCCTGTACACCGTGTATGCAGCACTATAGTAATCCAGGGTAACTTATAACTGTATAACTGTTAACAGTATAACTGCAATATAACTTATAATGTGTAACTGACAGTACTTACTCTTCCTGACTAGCTGAGCTGTATCCTCTGCAGTGACCTGTAGCTGACATTACACTTATTATTAGCACTTGTCTGATCCTGAAGTTCAGTCCTTGTACTTTATAACTGCATCACAAACTGTCACAAGATGGCTTCTCTGAACTGTTCTGATTCTAAGCACAGCCCACTTGATGACATCATCTTTGTATTGAAGCCTCACTGTGCCATCTAACCAAACCAGGAAGTAAGCACAACACTACACATGTAATTGAGTCAGTGGAATGTCAGAGTTAGGCAGGGGGTCTGTATGTGCATAATGTCAGTATTCAGTGTCTGCATGTAACTGAGTCATGTCAGTTAGAGTTAGGGATAGGGTCTGTATGTGCATAATGTCAGTATTCAGTGTCTGCATGTAACTGAGTCATGTCAGTTAGAGTTAGGCAGAGGTTCTGTATGTGCATAATGTCAGTATTTAGTGTCTGCATGTAACTGAGTCAGTGGAATGTTAACTAGGCAAAGGGTCTGTATGTGCATAATGTCAGTATTTAGTGTCTGCATGTAACTGAGTCAGTGGAATGTTAGAGTTAAGCAGAGGGTCTGTATGTGTATAATGTCAGTATTCAGTGTCTGCATGTAACTGAGTCAGTGGAATGTTAGAGTTAGGCAGAGGGTCTGTATGTGTATGATGTCAGTATTCAGTGTCTGCATGTAACTGAGTCATGTCAGTTAGAGTTAGGCAGGGGGTCTGTATGTGTATAATGTCAGTATTTAGTGTCTGCATGTAACTGAGTCAGTGGAATGTTAACTAGGCAAAGGGTCTGTATGTGCATAATGTCAATATTTAGTGTCTGCATGTAACTGAGTCAGTGGAATGTTAGAGTTAAGCAGAGGGTCTGTATGTGTATAATGTCAGTATTCAGTGTCTGCATGTAACTGAGTCAGTGGAATGTTAGAGTTAGGCAGAGGGTCTGTATGTGTATGATGTCAGTATTCAGTGTCTGCATGTAACTGAGTCATGTCAGTTAGAGTTAGGCAGGGGGTCTGTATGTGCATAATGCCAGTATTCAGTGTCTGCATGTAACTGAGTCATGTCAGTTAGAGTTAGGCAGGGGGTCTCTATGTGCATAATGTCAGTATTCAGTGTCTGCATGTAACTGAGTCATGTCAGTTAGAGTTAGGCAGGGGGTCTGTATGTGCATAATGTCAGTATTCAGTGTCTGCATGTACCTGAGTCATGTCAGTTAGAGTTAGGCAGGGGGTCTGTATGTGTATAATGTCAGTATTTAGTCTCTGCATGTAACTGAGTCATGTCAGTTAGAGTTAGGCATAGGGTCTGTATGTGCATAATGTCAGTATTCAGTGTCTGCATGTAACTGAGTCATGTCAGTTAGAGTTAGGCAGAGGGTCTGTATGTGCATAATGTCAGTATTTAGTGTCTGCATGTAACTGAGTCAGTAGAATGTTAGTTAGGCAGAGGGTCTGTATGTGTATAATGTCAGTATTTAGTGTCTGCATGTAACTGAGTCAGTGGAATGTTAGTTAGGCAGAGGGTCTGTATGTGTATAATTTCAGTATTCAGTGTCAGCATGTAACTGAGTCATGTCAGTAAGAGTTAGGCAGAGGGTCTGTATGTGCATAATGTCAGTATTCAGTGTCTGCATGTAACTGAGTCATGTCAGTAAGAGTTAGGCAGAGAGTCTGTATGTGCATAATGCCAGTATTTAGAGTCTGCATGTAACTGAGTCATGTCAGTCAGAGTAAGGCAGAGGGTCTGTATGTGTATAATGTCAGTATTCAGTGTCTCCATGTAACTGAGTCATGTCAGTTAGAGTTAGGCAGGGGGTCTGTATGTGCATAATGTCAGTATTTAGTGTCTGCATGTAACTGAGTCAGTGGAATGTTAGTTAGGCAGAGGGTCTGTATGTGCATAATGTCAGTATTCAGTGTCCGCATGTAACTGAGTCAGTGGAATGTTAGTTAGGCATAGGGTCTGTATGTGTATAATGTCAGTATTCAGTGTCTGCATGTAACTGAGTCAGTGGAATGTTAGTTAGGCAGAGGGTCTGTATGTGCATAATGTCAGTATTTAGTGTCTGCATGTAACTGAGTCAGTGGAATGTTAGAGTTAGGCAGAGGGTCTGTATGTGCATAATGTCAGTATTCAGTTTCTGCATGTAACTGAGTCATGTCAGTTAGAGTTAGGGATAGGGTCTGTATGTGCATAATGTCAGTATTCAGTGTCTGCATGTAACTGAGTCATGTCAGTTAGAGTTAGACAGAGGTTCTGTATGTGCATAATGTCAGTATTTAGTGTCTGCATGTAACTGAGTCAGTGGAATGTTAGTTAGGCAGAGGGTCTGTATGTGCATAATGTCAGTATTTAGTGTCTGCATGTAACTGAGTCAGTGGAATGTTAGTTAGGCAGAGGGTCTGTATGTGCATAATGTCAGTATTTAGTGTCTGCATGTAACTGAGTCAGTGGAATGTTAGAGTTAGGCAGAGGGTCTGTATGTGCATAATGTCAGTATTCAATGTCTGCATGTAACTGAGTCAGTGGAATGTTAGAGTTAGGCAGATGGTCTGTATGTGCATAATGTCAGTTTTCAGTGTCTGCATGTAACTGAGTCAGTGGGATGTTAGTTAGGCAGAGGGTCTGTATGTGCATAATGTCAGTATTTAGTGTCTGCATGTAACTGAGTCAGTGGAATGTTAGAGTTAGGCAGAGGGTCTGTATGTGCATAATGTCAGTATTCAATGTCTGCATGTAACTGAGTCAGTGGAATGTTAGAGTTAGGCAGATGGTCTGTATGTGCATAATGTCAGTATTCAATGTCTGCATGTAACTGAGTCAGTGGAATGTTAGAGTTAGGCAGAGGGTCTGTATGTGCATAATGTCAGTATTCAGTGTCTGCATGTAACTGAGTCATGTCAGTAAGAGTTAGGCAGAGGGTCTGTATGTGCATAATGCCAGTATTTAGTGTCAGCATGTAACTGAGTCATGTCAGTCAGAGTAAGGCAGGGGGTCTGTATGTGTATAATGTCAGTATTCAGTGTCTCCATGTAACTGAGTCATTTCAGTTAGAGTTAGGCAGGGGGTCTGTATGTGCATAATGTCAGTATTTAGTGTCTGCATGTAACTGAGTCAGTGGAATGTTAGTTAGGCAGAGGGTCTGTATGTGTATAATGTCAGTATTCAGTGTCCGCATGTAACTGAGTCAGTGGAATGTTAGTTAGGCATAGGGTCTGTATGTGTATAATGTCAGTATTCAGTGTCTGCATGTAACTGAGTCAGTGGAATGTTAGTTAGGCAGAGGGTCTGTATGTGCAGAATGTCAGTATTTAGTGTCTGCATGTAACTGAGTCAGTGGAATGTTAGAGTTAGGCAGAGGGTCTGTATCTGCATAATGTCAGTATTCAGTTTCTGCATGTAACTGAGTCATGTCAGTTAGAGTTAGGGATAGGGTCTGTATGTGCATAATGTCAGTATTCAGTGTCTGTATGTAACTGAGTCATGTCAGTTAGAGTTAGGCATAGGGTCTGTATGTGCATAATGTCAGTATTCAGTGTCTGCATGGAACTGAGTCATGTCAGTTAGAGTAAGGCATAGGGTCTGTATGTGCATAATGTCAGTATTTAGTGTCTGCATGTAAATGAGTCATGTCAGTTAGAGTTAGGCAGAGGGTCTGTATGTGCATAATGTCAGTATTCAGTGTCTGTATGTAACTGAGTCATGTCAGTTAGAGTTAGGCATAGGGTCTGTATGTGCATAATGTCAGTATTCAGTGTCTGCATGGAACTGAGTCATGTCAGTTAGAGTAAGGCATAGGGTCTGTATGTGTATAATGTCAGTATTTAGAGTCTGCATGTAACTGAGTCATGTCAGTCAGAGTAAGGCAGAGGGTCTGTATGTGTATAATGTCAGTATTCAGTGTCTCCATGTAACTGAGTCATGTCAGTTAGAGTTAGGCAGGGGGTCTGTATGTGCATAATGTCAGTATTTAGTGTCTGCATGTAACTGAGTCAGTGGAATGTTAGTTAGGCAGAGGGTCTGTATGTGCATAATGTCAGTATTCAGTGTCCGCATGTAACTGAGTCAGTGGAATGTTAGTTAGGCATAGGGTCTGTATGTGTATAATGTCAGTATTCAGTGTCTGCATGTAACTGAGTCAGTGGAATGTTAGTTAGGCAGAGGGTCTGTACGTGTATAATGTCAGTATTCAGTGTCTGCATGTAACTGAGTCAGTGGAATGTTAGTTAGGCAGAGAGTCTGTATGTGCATAATGTCAGTATTTAGTGTCTGCATGTAACTGAGTCAGTGGAATGTTAGAGTTAGGCAGAGGGTCTGTACGTGCATAATGTCAGTATTCAGTTTCTGCATGTAACTGAGTCATGTCAGTTAGAGTTAGGGATAGGGTCTGTATGTGCATAATGTCAGTATTCAGTGTCTGCATGTAACTGAGTCATGTCAGTTAGAGTTAGACAGAGGTTCTGTATGTGCATAATGTCAGTATTTAGTGTCTGCATGTAACTGAGTCAGTGGAATGTTGGTTAGGCAGAGGGTCTGTATGTGTATAATGTCAGTATTTAGTGTCTGCATGTAACTGAGTCAGTGGAATGTTAGTTAGGCAGAGGGTCTGTATGTGTATAATTTCAGTATTCAGTGTCAGCATGTAACTGAGTCATGTCAGTAAGAGTTAGGCAGAGGGTCTGTATGTGCATAATGTCAGTATTCAGTGTCTGCATGTAACTGAGTCATGTTAGTAAGAGTTAGGCAGAGAGTCTGTATGTGCATAATCCCAGTATTTAGAGTCTGCATGTAACTGAGTCATGTCAGTCAGAGTAAGGCAGAGGGTCTGTATGTGTATAATGTCAGTATTCAGTGTCTCCATGTAACTGAGTCATGTCAGTTAGAGTTAGGGATAGGGTCTGTATGTGCATAATGTCAGTATTCAGTGTCTGCATGTAACTGAGTCATGTCAGTTAGAGTTAGGCATAGGGTCTGTATGTGCATAATGTCAGTATTCAGTGTCTGCATGGAACTGAGTCATGTCAGTTAGAGTAAGGCATAGGGTCTGTATGTGCATAATGTCAGTATTTAGTGTCTGCATGTAACTGAGTCATGTCAGTTAGAGTTAGGCAGAGGGTCTGTATGTGCATAATGTCAGTATTTAGTGTCTGCATGTAACTGAGTCAGTGGAATGTTAGTTAGGCAGAGGGTCTGTATGTGTATAATGTCAGTATTTAGTGTCTGCATGTAAGTGAGTCAGTGGAATGTTAGAGTTAGGCAGAGGGTCTGTATGTGCATAATGTCAGTATTCAATGTCTGCATGTAACTGAGTCAGTGGAATGTTAGAGTTAGGCAGATGGTCTGTATGTGCATAATGTCAGTATTCAGTGTCTGCATGTAACTGAGTCAGTGGAATGTTAGTTAGGCAGAGGGTCTGTATGTGCATAATGTCAGTATTTAGTGTCTGCATGTAACTGAGTCAGTGGAATGTTAGAGTTAGGCAGAGGGTCTGTATGTGCATAATGTCAGTATTGAATGTCTGCATGTAACTGAGTCAGTGGAATGTTAGAGTTAGTCAGATGGTCTGTATGTGCATAATGTCAGTATTCAGTGTCTGCATGTAACTGAGTCATGTCCGTTAGAGTTAGGCAGAGGGTCTGTATGTGCATAATGTCAGTATTTAGTGTCTGCATGTAACTGAGTAAGTGGAATGTTAGTTAGGCAGAGGGTCTGTATGTGCATAATGTTAGTATTTAGTGTCTGCATGTAACTGAGTCAGTGGAATGTTAGAGTTAGGCAGAGGGTCTGTATGTGCATAATGTCAGTATTCAATGTCTGCATGTAACTGAGTCAGTGGAATGTTAGAGTTAGGCAGATGGTCTGTATGTGCATAATGTCAGTTTTCAGTGTCTGCATGTAACTGAGTCATGTCAGTTAGAGTTAGGCAGAGGGCCTGTATGTGCATAATGTCAGTATTTAGTGTCTGCATGTAACTGAGTCAGTGGAATGTTAGTTAGGCAGAGGGTCTGTATGTGCAAGTACTTTTGTAAAATAATGTTTGATATACCTTACTGTTTTCAAATGCAATTGCTAATGTAATACTGTGTCTTATGTGTTTAACTGGTTCCCTCTTTTGTAAAAATGCCTAATATCTTCTTATTCCTTTTTGCTGCCTTTTGTCTCTATAACAAACTACATTACTCATTTACTCCTTCTCCCTCTCCACCTGCACTGTTTATTAGCCCATCTCTCTTAAACTCACATTACTTTTGTACTCATGAACTTTACCAATTCCTAAACACTCTCTCTCCCCCCTGCACCTTGTCTCAAAAGCAGTCTCACTACTGCAAATCTGTATCTCATCTTATGTCACTCTCCCTCTTGCTTCTACTAACTGCTGGCGACATCTCCCCTAATCCTGGTCCCCAACAACTGCCTAGCCGTGCACATCCATGTGTACCATCCCACAGACTCAAAAAACAAAACTCTGACAACCTTACTCACATTCATCTTGCATCAAAAGCCACTTCCCCTTTCACTTGTGCACTTTGGAACTCTCGCTCTGTTTGCAACAAACTCACTTCTTTACATGACCTCTTTATCTCCCGCTCCCTCAACCTTCTGGCCCTAACAGAAACCTGGCTCTCTCCCCTAGACACAGCATCCACTGCTGCTCTGTCACATGGGGGTCTCCACTTCAGCCACACTCCTAGGTCTGGTAATAGACAAGGAGGTGGTGTTGGTATTTTACTTTCCTCTCATTGCACCTTTCAACAAATACACCCCATCTCTTCCCTCACATTTTCTTCATTCGAAACCCACATGATTCGCTTATTCTCTCCTCTTTCTATACGTGTCGCAGTCATATACCGTCCTCCTGGCTCCTCAACTCAATTTCTAGATCACTTGGCTGCATGGCTACCTTATTTCCTTTCCTCAGACACCCCTTCCCTCATTCTTGGTGACTTCAACATCCCTCTTGACAATCCCACTGCCTCCTCTGCAAAACAACTTCTGCAACTCACTTCCTCTTTTGGTTTGTCACAATGGACTGATTCTCCCACTCACAAAGATGGTCACTCCCTTGACCTGATCTTTAGCTATCGATGCACCCTCTCAAACTTCACAAACTCCCCCTTTCCTCTTTCTGACCACCATCTCCTTACTTGCAACATATCATCCCTCCCTACAACTCTCCCTCCTTCTGCTCCTCACACCAAACTTCACAGAAGAATTACGTCATTAGATCAACATCAGCTTTCTAATTCCATCAAACCTCTCCTCTCATCCTTCTCCTCCTTTTCATGCCCTGACCAATCTATCTGCCACTATAATTCCACCCTTACATCCGTCCTTGACAATCTCGCCCCTCTTACCATAGCTCGGAAATCAAACACTCATCCTCAGCCCTGGCATACTCCACTGACACGATACCTACGCAGATGTTCCCGTACTGCTGAGCGGCACTGGAGAAAATCTAGGAGTTCAGCTGATTTTCAACACTACAAATTTATCTTGAACTCCTACTACTCTGCCCTTAATTTCCATAAGCAACACTACTTCTCTACTCTTATCTCTAATCTTTCTTCAAACCCAAAACGTTTGTTCTCCACTTTCAATACTCTTCTCCGCCCTCCCCCACCTCCTAATACAACTTCTCTGTCAGCTCAAGACTTTGCCAACCACTTCAATAACAAAATCAACTCCATCAGAAGTGAAATCAGCTCTCAACATAATTCCATTCCCTCACCCCCTCAAATGCTCTCAATCAACCACAACCCACATAACCTTAAACTTAGCTCATTCTCCCCTGTTACTGAGGAAGAAGTTTCGGCACTTATACTGCGCTCTCACCTCACTACCTGTCACTATCTGTTGGCGCTCTACAAATAACCGATAATAATAAAATAATAATAATATTTAGTGTCTGCATGTAACTGAGTCAGTGGAATGTTAGAGTTAGGTAGAGGGTCTGTATGTGCATAATGTCAGTATTCAATGTCTGCATGTAACTGAGTCAGTGGAATGTTAGAGTTAGGCAGAGGGTCTGTATGTGCATAATGTCAGTATTCAATGTCTGCATGTAACTGAGTCAGTGGAATGTTAGAGTTAGGCAGATGGTCTGTATGTGTATAATGTCAGTATTTAGTGTCTGCATGTAACTGAGTCAGTGGAATGTTAGTTAGGCAGAGGGTCTGTATGGGCATAATGTCAGTATTTAGTGTCTGCATGTAACTGAGTCATTTGAATGGTAGTTAGGCAGAGGGTCTGTATGTGCATAATGTCAGTATTTAGTGTCTGCATGTAACTGAG
Organism: Bombina bombina; assembly: GCF_027579735.1. Taxonomy (NCBI): domain Eukaryota; kingdom Metazoa; phylum Chordata; class Amphibia; order Anura; family Bombinatoridae; genus Bombina; species Bombina bombina. Next base: position 7,678,307 of record NC_069509.1, on the reverse strand, counting down.
TCATGTCAGAGTTAGGCAGGGGGTCTGTATGTGCATAATGTCAGTATTCAGTGTCTGCATGTAACTGAGTCATGTCAGTAAGAGTTAGGCAGAGGGTCTGTATGTGCATAATGCCAGTATTTAGTGTCTGCATGTAACTGAGTCATGTCAGTCAGAGTAAGGCAGAGGGTCTGTATGTGTATAATGTCAGTATTCAGTGTCTCCATGTAACTGAGTCAGTGGAATTTTAGTTAGGCATAGGGTCTGTATGTGTATAATGTCAGTATTCAGTGTCTGCATGTAACTGAGTCAGTGGAATGTTAGTTAGGCAAAGGGTCTGTATGTGCATAATGTCAGTATTTAGTGTCTGCATGTAACTGAGTCAGTGGAATGTTAGAGTTAGGCAGAGGGTCTGTATGTGCATAATGTCAGTATTCAGTTTCTGCATGTAACTGAGTCATGTCAGTTAGAGTTATGGATAGGGTCTGTATGTGCATAATGTCAGTATTCAGTGTCTGCATGTAACTGAGTCATGTCAGTTAAAGTTAGACATAGGTTCTGTATGTGCATAATGTCAGTATTTAGTGTCTGCATGTAACTGAGTCAGTGGAATGTTAGTTAGGCAGAGGGTCTGTATGTGCATAATGTCAGTATTTAGTGTCTGCATGTAACTGAGTCAGTGGAATGCTAGAGTTAGACAGAGGTTCTGTATGTGCATAATGTCAGTATTTAGTGTCTGCATGTAACTGAGTCAGTGGAATGTTAGTTAGGCAGAGGATCTGTATGTGTATAATGTCAGTATTTAGTGTCTGCATGTAACTGAGTCAGTGGAATGTTAGTTAGGCAGAGGGTCTGTATGTGTATAATGTCAGTATTTAGTGTCTGCATGTAACTGAGTCAGTGGAATGTTAGAGTTAAGCAGAGGGTCACTATGTGCATAATGTCAGTATTCAGTGTCTGCATGTAACTGACTCATGTCAGTTAGAGTTAGGCATAGGGTCTGTATGTGCATAATGTCAGTATTCAGTGTCTGCATGTAACTGACTCATGTCAGTTAGAGTTAGGCATAGGGTCTGTATGTGCATAATGTCAGTATTCAATGTCTGCATGTAACTGAGTCAGTGGAATGTTAGAGTTAGGCAGATGGTCTGTATGTGCATAATGTCAGTATTCAATGTCTGCATGTAACTGAGTCAGTGGAATGTTAGAGTTAGGCAGAGGGTCTGTATGTGCATAATGTCAGTATTCAATGTCTGCATGTAACTGAGTCAGTGGAATGTTAGAGTTAGGCAGATGGTATGTATGTGCATAATGTCAGTTTTCAGTGTCTGCATGTAACTGAGTCATGTCAGTTAGAGTTAGGCAGAGGGTCTGTATGTGCATAATGTCAGTATTTAGTGTCTGCATGTAACTGAGTCAGTGGAATGTTAGTTAGGCAGAGGGTCTGTATGTGCATAATGTCAGTATTCAATGTCTGCATGTAACTGAGTCAGTGGAATGTTAGAGTTAGGCAGAGGGTCTGTATGTGCATAATGTCAGTATTCAATGTCTGCATGTAACTGAGTCAGTGGAATGTTAGAGTTAGGCAGATGGTCTGTATGTCTATAATGTCAGTATTCAATGTCTGCATGTAACTGAGTCAGTGGAATGTTAGTTAGGCAGAGGGTCTGTATGTGTATAATGTCAGTATTTAGTGTCTGCATGTAACTGAGTCAGTGGAATGTTAGTTAGGCAGAGGGTCTGTATGTGCATAATGTCAGTATTTAGTGTCTGCATGTAACTGAGTCATTGGAATGGTAGTTAGGCAGAGGGTCTGTATGTGCATAATGTCAGTATTTAGTGTCTGCATGTAACTGAGTCAGTGGAATGTTAGAGTTAGGCAGAGGGTCTGTATGTGCATAATGTCAGTATTCAATGTCTGCATGTAACTGAGTCAGTGGAATGTTAGAGTTAGGCAGATGGTCTGTATGTGTATAATGTCATTATTTAGTGTCTGCATGTAACTGAGTCAGTGGAATTATAGAGTTAGGGAGAGGGTCTGTATGTGTATAATGTCAGTATTTAGTGTCTGCATGTAACTGAGTCATGTCAGTTAGAGTTAGGCATAGGGTCTGTATGTGCATAATGTCAGTATTCAGTGTCTGCATGTAACTGAGTCAGTGGAATGTTAGAGTTAGGCAGAGGGTCTGTATGTGTATAATGTCAGTATTTAGTGTCTGCATGTAACTGAGTCAGTGGAATGTTAGAGTTAGGCAGAGGGTCTGTATGTGTATAATGTCAGTATTTAGTGTCTGCATGTAACTGAGTCAGTGGAATGTTAGAGTTAGGCAGAGGGTCTGTATGTGTATAATGTCAGTATTTAGTGTCTTCATGTAACTGAGTCATGTCAGTTAGAGTTAGGCAGAGGGTCTGTATGTGTATAATGTCAGTATTTAGTGTCTGCATGTAACTGAGTCAGTGGAATGTTAGAGTTAGGCAGAGGGTCTGTATGTGTATAATGTCAGTATTTAGTGTCTGCATGTAACTGAGTCAGTGGAATGTTAGAGTTAGGCAGAGGGTCTGTATGTGTATGATGTCAGTATTTAGTGTCTTCATGTAACTGAGTCAGTGGAATGTTAGAGTTAGGCAGAGGGTCTGTATGTGTATAATGTCAGTATTTAGTGTCTGCATGTAACTGAGTCAGTGGAATGTTAGAGTTAGGCAGAGGGTCTGTATGTGTATAATGTCAGTATTAGTGTCTGCATGTAACTGAGTCATGTCAGTTAGAGTTAGGCAGAGGGTCTGTATGTGTATAATGTCAGTATTTAGTGTCTGCATGTAAATGAGTCATGTCAGTTAGAGTTAGGCAGAGGGTCTGTATGTGTATGATGTCAGTATTTAGTGTCTGCATGTAACTGAGTCAGTGGAATGTTAGAGTTAGGCAGAGGGTCTGTATGTGTATAATGTCAGTATTTAGTGTCTTCATGTAACTGAGTCATGTCAGTTAGAGTTAGGCAGAGGGTCTGTATGTGTATAATGTCAGTATTTAGTGTCTGCATGTAACTGAGTCAGTGGAATGTTAGAGTTAGGCAGAGGGTCTGTATGTGTATAATGTCAGTATTTAGTGTCTGCATGTAACTGAGTCAGTGGAATGTTAGAGTTAGGCAGAGGGTCTGTATGTGCATAATGTCAGTATTCAGCTGTTCATGCTGCAACATTAGCATTACCAGGTTTGGCATTACCAGATATAAGACTATATAACGGGGCGTCATTGGTCAAGATTGCTCTGGAATGGCTTACTGAATTAAATCGGTTCTGTGTATACGATTTGGAATCATTCATGGTACGTCCTTTTTCTCTTAAAGGGACAGTTTACTCAAAAATGTTCTCACCTTTAATTTGTTCCCAATGATCCACTTTACCTGCTGGAGTGTATTAAATTGTTTACAAGTAGCTCCTTTACCCTTATATTGGCATTTGAAATGGTAAATTTAGCATGTGGTATCCCCACCTATTCTGAAAGTTTGTGGCCGCGCGTACCAGCTATAGATAAGTTTTGTAAACACAGCCAGCAGAAGAAATTACACTCCCAGTGTGATAAAGCAGAGATAAGGTAATAACATGTTGATTTTCCATTGTTCTCTCAAAGTATCGGTGATTGTTTTAAGGACAGATATAAGATAAAGTAGCAGGTATATGTGCACAATGTGATACAGTAATGAGATATGATTATACATACAGATATAAGATACAGACACATGTATATGTACACAATGTGATACAGTAATGAGATCTGATTATACCTACAGATATAAGATACAGACACATGTATATGTACACAATGTGATACAGTAATGAGATCTGATTATACCTACAGATATAAGATACAGACACATGTATATGTACACAATGTGATACAGTAATGAGATCTGATTATACCTACAGATATAAGATAAAGACACATGTATATGTACACAATGTGATACAGTAATGAGATCTGATTATACCTACAGATATAAGATACAGACACATGTATATGTACACAGTGTGATACAGTAATGAGATCTGATTATACCTACAGATATAAGATACAGACATATGTATATGTACACAATGTGATAAAGTAATGAGATCTGAATATACCTACAGATATAAGATACAGACACATGTATATGTACATAGTGATACAGTAATGAGATCTGATTATACCTACAGATATAAGATAAAGACACATGTATATGTACACAGTGTGATACAGTAATAAGATCTGATTATGCCTACAGATATAAGATACAGACACATGTATATGTACACAATGTGATACAGTAATGAGATCTGATTATACCTACAGATATAAGATACAGACACATGTATATGTACATAGTGATACAGTAATGAGATCTGATTATACCTACAGATATAAAATAAAGACACATGTATATGTACACAGCGTGATACAGTAATAAGATCTGATTATGCCTACAGATATAAGATACAGACACATGTATATGTACACAATGTGATACAGTAATGAGATCTGATTATACCTACAGATATAAGATACAGACACATGTATCTGTACACAGTGTGATGCAGTAATGAGATCTGATTATACCTACAGATATAAGATACAGACACATGTATATGTACACAGTGTGATATAGTAATGAGATCTGATTATACCTACAGATATTAGATAAAGACACATGTATATGTACACAATGTGATACAGTAATGAGATCTGATTATACCTACAGATATAAGATACAGACATATGTATATGTACACAGTGTGATACAGTAATGAGATCTGATTATACCTACAGATATGAGATACAGACACATGTATATGTACACAATGTGATACAGTAATGAGATCTGATTATACCTACAGATATAAGGTAAAGACACATGCATATGTACACAGTGTGATACAGTAATGAGATCTGATTATGCCTACAGATATAAGATACAGACACATGTATATGTACACAATGTGATACAGTAATGAGATCTGATTATACCTACAGATATAAGATACAGTCACATGTATATGTACACAATGTGAAAAAGTAATGAGATCTGATTATACCTACAGATATAAGATACAGACACATGTATATGTACACAGTGTGATACAGTAATGAGATCTGATTATACCTACAGATATAAGATAAAGACACATGTATATGTACACAGTGTGATACAGTAATGAGATCTGATTATACCTACAGATATAAGATACAGACACATGTATATGTACACAGTGTGATACAGTAATGAGATCTGATTATACCTACAGATATAAGATGCAGACACATGTATATGTGCACATTGTGATAAAGTAATGAGATCTGATTATACCTACAGATATAAGATACAGACACATGTATATGTACACAATGTGATACAGTAATGAGATCTGATTATACCTACAGATATAAGATACAGACACATGTATATGTACACAGTGTGATACAGTAATGAGATCTGATTATACCTACAGATATAAGATACAGACATATGTATATGTACACAATGTGATAAAGTAATGAGATCTGAATATACCTACAGATATAAGATACAGACACATGTATATGTACACAGTGTGATACAGTAATGAGATCTGATTATGCCTACAGATATAAGATAAAGACACATGTATATGTACACAATGTGATACAGTAATGAGATCTGATTATACCTACCGATATAAGATACAGACACATGTATATGTACACAGTGTGATACAGTAATGAGATCTGATTATACCTACAGATATAAGATAAAGACACATGTATATGTGTACTTTGTGATACAGTAATGAGATCTGATTATACCTACAGATATAAGATACAGACACATGTATATGTACACAGTGTGATACAGTAATGAGATCTGATTATACCTACAGATATAAGATACAGACATGTATATGTACACAGTGTGATACAGTAATGAGATCTGATTATACCTACAGATATGAGATACAGACACATGTATATGTACACAGTGTGATACAGTAATGAGATCTGATTATACCTACAGATATAAGATAAAGACACATGTATATGTACACAATGTGATACAGTAATGAGATCTGATTATACCTACAGATATAAGATACAGACACATGTATATGTACACAATGTGATACAGTAATGAGATCTGATTATACCTACAGATATAAGATACAGACACATGTATATGTACACAGTGTGATACAGTAATGAGATCTGATTATACCTACAGATATAAGATACAGACACATGTATATGTACACAATGTGATACAGTAATAAGATCTGATTATACCTACAGATATAAGATACAGATACATGTATATGTACACAGTGTGATACAGTAATGAGATCTGATTATACCTACAGATATAAGATACAGACACATGTATATGTGCACAATGTGATACAGTAATGAGATCTGATTATACCTACAGATATGAGATACAGACACATGTATATGTACACAATGTGATACAGTAATGAGATCTGATTATACCTACAGATATAAGATACAGACACATGTATATGTACACAGTGTGATACAGTAATGAGATCTGATTATACCTACAGATATAAGATACAGACACATGTATATGTACACAATGTGATAAAGTAATGAGATCTGATTATACCTACAGATATAAGATACAGACACATGTATATGTACACAATGTGATAAATTAATGAGATCTGAATATACCTACAGATATAAGATAAAGACACATGTATATGTACACAATGTGATACAGTAATGAGATCTGATTATACCTACAGATATAAGATACAGACACATTTATATGTACACAATGTGATAAATTAATGAGATCTGAATATACCTACAGATATAAGATAAAGACACATGTATATGTAAACAATGTGATACAGCAATGAGATCTGATTATACCTATAGATATAAGATAAAGACACATGTATATGTACACAGTGTGATACAGTAATGAGATCTGATTATACCTACAGATATAAGATAAAGACACATGTATATGTACACAATGTGATACAGTAATGAGATCTGATTATACCTACAGATATAAGATAAAGACACATGTATATGTACACAATGTGATACAGTAATGAGATCTGATTATACCTACAGATATAAGAAACAGACACATGTATATGTACACAGTGTGATATAGTAATGAGATCTGATTATACCTACAGATATAAGATACAGACACATGTATATGTACACAGTGTGATAAAGTAATGAGATCTGATTATACCTACATATATAAGATACAGACACATGTATATGTGCACAATGTGATACAGTAATGAGATCTGATTATACCTACAGCTATAAGATACAGACACATGTATATGTACACAGTGTGATACAGTAATGAGATCTGATTATACCTACAGATATAAGATACAGACACATGTATATGTACACAATGTGATACAGCAATGAGATCTGATTATACCTACAGATATAAGATACAGACACATGTATATGTACACAATGTGATACAGTAATGAGATCTAATTATACCTACAGATATAAGATACAGACACATGTATATGTTCACAATGTGATACAGTAATGAGATCTGATTATACCTACACACATAATATACAGACACATGTATATGTACATAGTGTGATACAGTAATGAGATCTGATTATACCTACAGATATAAGATAAAGACACATGTATATGTACACATGTGATAAATTAATGAGATCTGATTATACCTACAGATATAAGATAAAGACACATGTATATGTACACAATGTGATACAGTAATGAGATCTGATTATACCTACAGATATAAGATAAAGACACATGTATATGTACACAATGTGATACAGTAATGAGAGCTGATTATACCTACAGATATAAGATAAAGACACATGTATATGTACACAGTGTGATAAAGTAATGAGATCTGATTATACCTACAGATATAAGATAAAGACACATGTATATGTACACAATGTGATACAGTAATGAGATCTGATTATACCTACAGATATAAGATAAAGACACATGTATATGTACACAGTGTGATACAGTAATGAGATCTGATTATACCTACAGATATAAGATACAGACACATGTATATGTACACAGTGTGATAAAGTAATGAGATCTGATTATACCTACAGATATAAGCTAAAGACACATGTATATGTACACAGTGTGATACAGTAATGAGATCTGATTATACCTACAGATGTAAGATACAGACACATGTATATGTACACAATGTGATACAGTAATGAGATCTGATTATACCTACAGATATAAGATACAGACACATGTATATGTACACAGTGTGATACAGTAATGAGATCTGATTATACCTACAGATATAAGATACAGACACATGTATATGTACACAATGTGATACAGTAATGAGATCTGATTATACCTACAGATATAAGATACAGACACATGTATATGTACACAGTGTGATACAGTAATGAGATATGATTATACATACAGATATAAGATACAGACACATGTATATGTACACAATGTGATACAGTAATGAGATCTGATTATACCTACAGATATAAGATAAAGACACATGTATATGTACACAATGTGATACAGTAATGAGATCTGATTATACCTACAGATATAAGATAAAGACACATGTATATGTACACAGTGTGATAAAGTAATGAGATCTGATTATACCTACATATATAAGATACAGACACATGTATATGTACACAGTGTGATAACGTAATGAGGTCTGATTATACCTACAGATATAAGATACAGACACATGTATATGTACACAATGTGATACAGTAATGAGATCTGATTATACCTACGGATATAAGATACAGACACATGTATATGTACACAATGTGATTAAGTAATGAGATCTAATTATACCTACAGATATAAGATACAGACACATGTATATGTACACAGTGTGATAAAGTAATGAGATCTGATTATACCTACAGATATAAGATACAGACACATGTATATGTACACAGTGTGATACAGTAATGAGATCTGTTTATACCTACAGATATAAGATAAAGACACATGTATATGTACACAATGTGATACAGTAATGAGATCTGACTATAACTACAGATATAAGGTAAAGACACATGTATATGTACACAGTGTGATAAAGTAATGAGGTCTGATTATACCTACAGATATAAGATAAAGACACATGTATATGTACACAATGTGATAAAGTAATGAGATCTGATTATACCTACAGATATAAAATACAGACACATGTATATGTACACAGTGTGATACAGTAATGAGATCTGTTTATACCTACAGATATAAGATAAAGACACATGTATATGTACACAATGTGATACAGTAATGAGATCTGATTATACCTACAGATATAAGCTAAAGACACATGTATATGTACACAGTGTGATACAGTAATGAGGTCTGATTATACCTACAGATATAAGATACAGACACATGTATATGTACACAATGTAATACAGTAATGAGATCTGATTATACCTACAGATATAAGATACAGACACATGTATATGTACACAGTGTGATACAGTAATGAGATCTGATTATACATACAGATATAAGATAAAGACACATGTATATGTACACAGTGTGATACAGTAATGAGATCTGATTATATCTACAGATATAAGATACAGACACATGTATATGTACACAGTGTGATACAGTAATGAGATCTGATTATATCTACAGATATAAGATACAGACACATGTATATGTACACAATGTGATACAGTAATGAGATCTGATTATACCTACAGATATAAGATACAGACACATGTATATGTACACAGTGTGATACAGTAATGAGGTCTGATTATACCTACAGATATAAGATACAGACACATGTATATGTACACAATGTCATACAGTAATGAGATCTGATTATACCTACAGATATAAGATAAAGACACATGTATATGTACACAATGTGATAAAGTAATGAGATCTGATTATACCTACAGATATAAGATAAAGACACATGTATATGTATACAGTGTGATACAGTAATGAGATCTGATTATACCTACAGATATAAGATACAGACACATGTATATGTACACAGTGTGATACAGTAATGAGATCTGATTATACCTACAGATATAAGATACAGACACATGTATATGTACACAATGTAATACAGTAATGAGATCTGATTATACCTACAGATATAAGATACAGACACATGTATATGTACACAATGTGATACAGTAATGAGATCTGATTATACCTACAGATATAAGATACAGACACATGTATATGTACACAATGTGATACAGTAATGAGATCTGATTATACCTACAGATATAAGATACAGACACATGTATATGTACACAGTGTGATACAGTAATGAGATCTGATTATACCTACAGATATAAGATACAGACACATGTATATGTACACAATGTGATACAGTAATGAGATCTAATTATACCTACAGATATAAGATACAGACACATGTATATGTACACAATGTGATAAAGTAATGAGATCTGATTATACCTACAGATATAAGATACAGACACATGTATATGTACACAGTGTGATACAGTAATGAGATCTGATTATACCTACAGATATAAGATGAAGACACATGTATATGTACACAATGTGATAAAGTAATGAGATCTGATTATACCTACAGATATAAGATACAGACACATGTATATGTACACAATGTGATAAATTAATGAGATCTGAATATACCTACAGATATAAGATAAAGACACATGTATATGTACACAATGTGATACAGTAATGAGATCTGATTATACCTACAGATATAAGATACAGACACATGTATATGTACACAATGTGATAAATTAATGAGATCTGAATATACCTACAGATATAAGATAAAGACACATGTATATGTAAACAATGTGATACAGCAATGAGATCTGATTATACCTATAGATATAAGATAAAGACACATGTATATGTACACAGTGTGATACAGTAATGAGATCTGATTATACCTACAGATATAAGATAAAGACACATGTATATGTACACAATGTGATACAGTAATGAGATCTGATTATACCTACAGATATAAGATAAAGACACATGTATATGTACACAATGTGATACAGTAATGAGATCTGATTATACCTACAGATATAAGAAACAGACACATGTATATGTACACAGTGTGATATAGTAATGAGATCTGATTATACCTACAGATATAAGATACAGACACATGTATATGTACACAGTGTGATAAAGTAATGAGATCTGATTATACCTACATATATAAGATACAGACACATGTATATGTGCACAATGTGATACAGTAATGAGATCTGATTATACCTACAGATATAAGATACAGACACATGTATATGTACACAATGTGATACAGCAATGAGATCTGATTATACCTACAGATATAAGATACAGACACATGTATATGTACACAATGTGATACAGTAATGAGATCTAATTATACCTACAGATATAAGATACAGACACATGTATATGTTCACAATGTGATACAGTAATGAGATCTGATTATACCTACACACATAATATACAGACACATGTATATGTACATAGTGTGATACAGTAATGAGATCTGATTATACCTACAGATATAAGATAAAGACACATGTATATGTACACATGTGATAAAGTAATGAGATCTGATTATACCTACAGATATAAGATAAAGACACATGTATATGTACACAATGTGATACAGTAATGAGATCTGATTATACCTACAGATATAAGATAAAGACACATGTATATGTACACAATGTGATACAGTAATGAGAGCTGATTATACCTACAGATATAAGATAAAGACACATGTATATGTACACAGTGTGATAAAGTAATGAGATCTGATTATACCTACAGATATAAGATAAAGACACATGTATATGTACACAATGTGATACAGTAATGAGATCTGATTATACCTACAGATATAAGATAAAGACACATGTATATGTACACAGTGTGATACAGTAACGAGATCTGATTATACCTACAGATATAAGATACAGACACATGTATATGTACACAGTGTGATAAAGTAATGAGATCTGATTATACCTACAGATATAAGCTAAAGACACATGTATATGTACACAGTGTGATACAGTAATGAGATCTGATTATACCTACAGATGTAAGATACAGACACATGTATATGTACACAATGTGATACAGTAATGAGATCTGATTATACCTACAGATATAAGATACAGACACATGTATATGTACACAGTGTGATACAGTAATGAGATCTGATTATACCTACAGATATAAGATACAGACACATGTATATGTACACAATGTGATACAGTAATGAGATCTGATTATACCTACAGATATAAGATACAGACACATGTATATGTACACAGTGTGATACAGTAATGAGATATGATTATACATACAGATATAAGATACAGACACATGTATATGTACACAATGTGATACAGTAATGAGATCTGATTATACCTACAGATATAAGATAAAGACACATGTATATGTACACAATGTGATACAGTAATGAGATCTGATTATACCTACAGATATAAGATAAAGACACATGTATATGTACACAGTGTGATAAAGTAATGAGATCTGATTATACCTACATATATAAGATACAGACACATGTATATGTACACAGTGTGATAACGTAATGAGGTCTGATTATACCTACAGATATAAGATACAGACACATGTATATGTACACAATGTGATACAGTAATGAGATCTGATTATACCTACGGATATAAGATACAGACACATGTATATGTACACAATGTGATTAAGTAATGAGATCTAATTATACCTACAGATATAAGATACAGACACATGTATATGTACACAGTGTGATAAAGTAATGAGATCTGATTATACCTACAGATATAAGATACAGACACATGTATATGTACACAGTGTGATACAGTAATGAGATCTGTTTATACCTACAGATATAAGATAAAGACACATGTATATGTACAAAATGTGATACAGTAATGAGATCTGACTATAACTACAGATATAAGGTAAAGACACATGTATATGTACACAGTGTGATAAAGTAATGAGGTCTGATTATACCTACAGATATAAGATAAAGACACATGTATATGTACACAATGTGATAAAGTAATGAGATCTGATTATACCTACAGATATAAAATACAGACACATGTATATGTACACAGTGTGATACAGTAATGAGATCTGTTTATACCTACAGATATAAGATAAAGACACATGTATATGTACACAATGTGATACAGTAATGAGATCTGATTATACCTACAGATATAAGCTAAAGACACATGTATATGTACACAGTGTGATACAGTAATGAGGTCTGATTATACCTACAGATATAAGATACAGACACATGTATATGTACACAATGTAATACAGTAATGAGATCTGATTATACCTACAGATATAAGATACAGACATGGATATGTACACATTGTGATACAGTAATGAGATCTGATTATACCTACAGATATAAGATAAAGACACATGTATATGTACACAGTGTGATACAGTAATGAGATCTGATTATATCTACAGATATAAGATACAGACACATGTATACGTACACAATGTGATACAGTAATGAGATCTGATTATACCTACAGATATAAGATACAGACACATGTATATGTACACAGTGTGATACAGTAATGAGGTCTGATTATACCTACAGATATAAGATACAGACACATGTATATGTACACAATGTCATACAGTAATGAGATCTGATTATACCTACAGATATAAGATAAAGACACATGTATATGTACACAATGTGATAAAGTAATGAGATCTGATTATACCTACAGATATAAGATAAAGACACATGTATATGTATACAGTGTGATACAGTAATGAGATCTGATTATACCTACAGATATAAGATACAGACACATGTATATGTACACAGTGTGATACAGTAATGAGATCTGATTATACCTACAGATATAAGATACAGACACATGTATATGTACACAATGTGATACAGTAATGAGATCTGATTATACCTACAGATATAAGATACAGACACATGTATATGTACACAATGTGATACAGTAATGAGATCTGATTATACCTACAGATATAAGATACAGACACATGTATATGTACACAATGTGATACAGTAATGAGATCTGATTATACCTACAGATATAAGATACAGACACATGTATATGTACACAATGTGATACAGTAATGAGATCTGATTATACCTACAGATATAAGATACAGACACATGTATATGTACACAATGTGATACAGTAATGAGATCTGAATATACCTACAGATATAAGATAAAGACACATGTATATGTACACAGTGTGATACAGTAATGAGATCTGATTATACCTACAGATAAGATAAAGACACATGTATATGTACACAGTGTGATACAGTAATAAGATCTGATTATACCTACAGATATAAGATACAGACACATGTATATGTACACAGTGTGATACAGTAATGAGATCTGATTATACCTACAGATATAAGATACAGACACATGTATATTTACACAATGTGATACAGTAATGAGATCTGATTATACCTACAAGCTCAACCTATTTTATTAGGCTGTGGCTTCAAAACACAAAATCAGAGCTTTAATATACACAAATAAGCCTTAAAAAGCTAATTTTCATACATTTTTTACTCTGCAGTTGGTAAAAAAAGCAATTGTAAACACATTAAGGGAAAACTATTTTACAGTATACTGTGCCTTTAAGGCTATTTTGCATTGTCCACTGAAGAAATTACCCCTGAATATGGTTAAACTGATATCTATAAAGAATATTATTATTGCGTGGCATAAAATGTGCAACAGCCTAAAAGTATCGCCTCTCTTCTCCGAGTTTCTACCTATAATTGGTAACCCAGAATTTCTTCCAGGGTTAGTTCAAGAAGTCTATAGGGATTGGGCCGAACATGGATGAAGCCTTGTTCATCAAATTTTCTCGGCAAATCAGTTATTGACATCAGAGGCAGTTTTCCAGAAATTTAGTCTTCCTAGGAAGAATTTATACGCCTATTTTCAACTTCGACATTATGTCTTTTCCCAGAAATGGGACGTGGCTTTACTATCAACTTGGACAGACCTTAAGAATGTTATCTCTAGGTTTGGATCAGGCATCACATCTATTTCATTGTTGTATGATATTATGCTGGCCAAACAAGGGGATCTCTACATGACCAAATTATATTATACATGGAGGGAATATTTCCCTACTATGGACGAGGACAGGATCAAACAAAGGTTTTTTGCAATAGAGAAATTACAGACATCTGCAGCTTGGAGAGAATCACATACAAAATTAATTAACAATTATTATATTTCTCCCGAAAAAATGGCTAGATTCTATCCTACGCAGCTTTTTGGATGCCCTCGTTGTTCCTTTAATAAAGCAAATATTATACACATGTTCTGGTCCTGTCCGAAAATCCTACAATTTTGGCAAAAGATAGGGTTTTGGTATCGTAAATTATATAAAGATATGACTCAGCTCAGAATGGAAGATATATTCTTTTTAATAAACTCAGAGTCTAGATCTAAATCCCAGATTAAAGCTTTAAACATTATTATTTTGACAGCAAGACATTTGATTCTGAAGAAGTGGAAAGATCATTCAGCCCCTAGCTTCTCAGTTTTTTTGAAAGAGATACAGCATCAGATCCTATTTGAAGCCTATCACACAAAATTCTCAAACGATAGTAGGATAAGAGGCTTCCTTCTGGACTGGCTCCCTATAATTTTAGCCAATTCTGTTACAATCCAGAGAGCTATACTGTCCCCATTTTTTAACTCTATCCCATTTGCAGAACTGGTTATCGCCAACTTATTTCCCTCTGCGTGGCTATCTTGGACTAGGGAAATTGGTCCTTAATATCATCCTTTATGGGAGCTAAAAATCCAAGGGTTTAAGTTTTGGAGGCTTTCTGGATAGGGGGAGAGACGGGTTAGTGGAGGAGAAGAAGAAGTAACCAATACTCGTCTCCCCCTCCCCTCCCCCCTTTTTTTTTTTTTTTTTCTTCTTCTATGTTATGTCGTTCCATATATTTTTGTTTTATTTTATCTATTTATTTATTTATTTTTTGTTTTTTTTTCTTATAGAAAATCAATATGATAACAGTGTACAGTCATTACATCTGATTGTTTCTCCTTTCTGTATGATTCTGTCAGGGTAAAATTAGGCTATTTCTCTCTTTTCTATGTAAAAGAAATGTTAGAATAAAATAAGCCCAGGTATAGCTCCTAGATGCATAACTATGTTGGTTTATTGTTTACGGATTATACGTGTTTGTTTATATGTAAAACAGAATTGTTGTCATAAATTTGACGGAAAGTTGTTCACCAAAGTATACGTTGTTGTGCCCATGTTCTTTTTAATTATGTATCAATATATTTCCCTGACTGCTTCCTGTGAGTCGCAAAGGAAAATATATAGAGACGCTAAAGATGTATGACTGTCACTGTTGGAATATATAAATAAAGGAATAAAAAAAAAAAAAAAAAAAAAAGAGTTAGGTAGAGGGTCTGTATGTGTATAATGTCAGTATTTAGTGTCTGCATGTAACTGAGTCAGTGGAATGTTAGAGTAAGGCATAGGGTCTGTATGTGCATAATGTCAGTATTTAGTGTCTGCATGTAACTGAGTCATGTCAGTTAGAGTTAGGCAGATGGTCTGTATGTGTATAATGTCAGTATTTAGTGTCTGCATGTAACTGAGTCAGTGGAATGTTAGAGTTAGGCCGAGGGTCTGTATGTGTATAATGTCAGTATTTAGTGTCTGCATGTAACTGAGTCATGTCAGTTAGAGTTAGGGATAGGGTCTGTATGTGCATAATGTCAGTATTTAGTGTCTGCATGTAACTGAGTCATGTCAGTTAGAGTTAAGCAGAGGGTCTGTATGTGTATAATGTCAGTATTTAGTGTCTGCATGTAACTGAGTCAGTGGAATGTTAGAGTTAGGCCGAGGGTCTGTATGTGTATAATGTCAGTATTTAGTGTCTGCATGTAACTGAGTCATGTCAGTTAGAGTTAGGCAGAGGGTCTGTATGTGTATGATGTCAGTTTTCAGTGTCTGCATGTAATTGAGTCAGTGGAATGTTAGAGTTAGGCAGAGGGTCTGTATGTGCATAATGTCAGTATTTAGTGTCTGCATGTAACTGAGTCAGTGGAATGTTAGAGTTAGGCCGAGGGTCTGTATGTGTATAATGTCAGTATTTAGTGTCTGCATGTAACTGAGTCAGTGGAATGTTAGAGTTAGGCAGAGGGTCTGTATGTGTATAATGTCAGTATTTAGTGTCTGCATGTAACTGAGTCAGTGGAATGTTAGAGTTAGGCAGAGGGTCTGTATGTGTATAATGTCAGTATTTAGTGTCTGCATGTAACTGAGTCAGTGGAATGTTAGAGTTAGGCAGAGGGTCTGTATGTGTATAATGTCAGTATTTAGTGTCTGCATGTAACTGAGTCATGTCAGTTAGAGTTAAGCAGAGGGTCTGTATGTGTATAATGTCAGTATTTAGTGTCTGCATGTAACTGAGTCAGTGGAATGTTAGAGTTAGGCCGAGGGTCTGTATGTGTATAATGTCAGTATTTAGTGTCTGCATGTAACTGAGTCATGTCAGTTAGAGTTAGGCAGAGGGTCTGTATGTGTATGATGTCAGTTTTCAGTGTCTGCATGTAATTGAGTCAGTGGAATGTTAGAGTTAGGCAGAGGGTCTGTATGTGCATAATGTCAGTATTTAGTGTCTGCATGTAACTGAGTCAGTGGAATGTTAGAGTTAGGCCGAGGGTCTGTATGTGTATAATGTCAGTATTTAGTGTCTGCATGTAACTGAGTCAGTGGAATGTTAGAGTTAGGCAGAGGGTCTGTATGTGTATAATGTCAGTATTTAGTGTCTGCATGTAACTGAGTCAGTGGAATGTTAGAGTTAGGCAGAGGGTCTGTATGTGTATAATGTCAGTATTTAGTGTCTGCATGTAACTGAGTCAGTGGAATGTTAGAGTTAGGCAGAGGGTCTGTATGTGTATAATGTCAGTATTTAGTGTCTGCATGTAACTGAGTCAGTGGAATGTTAGAGTTAGGCAGATGGTCTGTATGTGTATAATGTCAGTATTTAGTGTCTGCATGTAACTGAGTCAGTGGAATGTTAGTTAGGCAGAGGGTCTGTATGTGCATAATGTCAGTATTCAATGTCTGCATGTAACTGAGTCAGTGGAATGTTAGAGTTAGGCAGAGGGTCTGTATGTGCATAATGTCAGTATTCAGTGTCTGCATGTAACTGAGTCATGTCAGTTAGAGTTAGGCAGAGGGTCTGTATGTGCATAATGTCAGTATTCAATGTCTGCATGTAACTGAGTCAGTGGAATGTTAGAGTTAGGCAGAGGATCTGTATGTGCATAATGTCAGTATTTAGTGTCTGCATGTAACTAAGTCAGTGGAATGTTAGAGTTAGGCAGAGGGTCTGTATGTGCATAATGTCAGTATTCAAAGTCTGCATGTAACTGAGTCAGTGGAATGTTAGAGTTAGGCAGAGGGTCTGTATGTGCATAATGTCAGTATTTAGTGTCTGCATGTAACTGAGTCAGTGGAATGTTAGAGTTAGGCAGAGGGTCTGTATGTGCATAATGTCAGTATTCAATGTCTGCATTTTACTGAGTCAGTGGAATGTTAGAGTTCGGCAGAGGGTCTGTATGTGCATAATGTCAGTATTTAGTGTCTGCATGTAACTGAGTCAGTGGAATGTTAGAGTTAGGCAGAGGGTCTGTATGTGTATGATGTCAGTATTCAATGTCTGCATGTAACTGAGTCAGTGGAATGTTAGAGTTAGGCAGAGGGTCTGTATGTGTATAATGTCAGTATTCAATGTCTGCATGTAACTGAGTCAGTGGAATGTTAGAGTTAGGCAGAGGGTCTGTATGTGCATAATGTCAGTATTCAATGTCTGCATGTAACTGAGTCAGTGGAATGTTAGAGTTAGGCAGAGGGTCTGTATGTGCATAATGTCAGTATTCAATGTCTGCATGTAACTGAGTCAGTGGAATGTTAGAGTTAGGCAGAGGGTCTGTATGTGCATAATGTCAGTATTCAATGTCTGCATGTAACTGAGTCAGTGGAATGTTAGAGTTAGGCAAAGGGTCTGTATGTGCATAATGTCAGTATTCAATGTCTGCATGTAACTGAGTCAGTGGAATGTTAGAGTTAGGCAGAGGGTCTGTATGTGTATAATGTCAGTATTCAATGTCTGCATGTAACTGAGTCAGTGGAATGTTAGAGTTAGGCAGAGGGTCTGTATGTGTATAATGTCATTATTTAGTGTCTGCATGTAACTGAGTCAGTGGAATGTTAGAGTTAGGCAGAGGGTCTGTATGTGCATAATGTCAGTATTTAGTGTCTGCATGTAACTGAGTCAGTGGAATGTTAGAGTTAGGCAGAGGGTCTGTATGTGCATAATGTCAGTATTCAGTGTCTGCATGTAACTGAGTCAGTGGAATGTTAGAGTTAGGCAGAGGGTCTGTATGTGCATAATGTCAGTATTCAGTGTCTGCATGTAACTGAGTCAGTGGAATGTTAGAGTTAGGCAGAGGGTCTGTATGTGTATAATGTCATTATTTAGTGTCTGCATGTAACTGAGTCAGTGGAATGTTAGAGTTAGGCAGAGGGTCTGTATGTGTATAATGTCATTATTTAGTGTCTGCATGTAACTGAGTCAGTGGAATGTTAGAGTTAGGCAGAGGGTCTGTATGTGCATAATGTCAGTATTCAGCTGTTCATGCTGCAACATTAGCTCTGTTATATCCTTGGGAAATAAGATCTATACTACAAAAAAACTGTATCTAAAGAAAAATACTTGTACAACATTTTTGCAATTTGAGTGTCTGCTGAAGTAAAAAAAGAAGAAATTGTCTGTTTCCACAACTGTCCTATTGCATGAACTGTGAAAATGCACATTTACTGTCTGTGTACAAATAAACAGTTTGCCCTCTCGTGAGAGAGTTTGCACATTCAGGACCACTAATGCTGCAGCTGGGCATTGTAATTAGCAGGTAATGAGTTGTAATTAGCTAGTAATGAGTTGTAATTAGCTGGTAATGAGTTGTAATTAGCTAGTAATGAGTTGTAATTAGCAGGTAATGAGTTGTAATTAGCAGGTAATGAGTTGTAATTAACTGGTAATGAGTTGTAATTAGCAGGTAATGAGTTGTAATCAGCTAGTAATTAGTTGTAATTAGCAGGTAATGAGTTGTAATTAGCTAGTAATGAGTTGTAATTAGCTAGTAATGAGTTGTAATTAGCAGGTAATGAGTTGTAATTAACAGGTAATGAGTTGTAATTAGCTAGTAATGAGTTGTAATTAACTGGTAATGAGTTGTAATTAGCAGGTAATGAGTTGTAATTAGCAGGCAATGAGTTGTAATTAGCAGGTAATGAGTTGTAATTAGCAGGTAATGAGTTGTAATTAGCTAGTAATGAGTTGTAATTAGTAGATAATGAGTTGTAATTAGCTAGTAATGAGTTGTAATTAGCAGGTAATGAGTTGTAATTAGCTAGTAATGAGTTGTAATTAGCAGGTAATGAGTTGTAATTAGTTAGTAATGAGTTGTAATTAGCAGGTAATGAGTTGTAATTAGCTAGTAATGAGTTGTCATTAGCTAGTAATGAGTTGTCATTAGTTAGTAATGAGTTGTAATTAGCAGGTAATGAGTTGTAATTAGCTAGTAATGAGTTGTAATTAGTAGATAATGAGTTGTAATTAGCTAGTAATGAGTTGTAATTAGCAGGTAATGAGTTGTAATTAGCTAGTAATGAGTTGTAATTAGCAGGTAATGAGTTGTAATTAGTTAGTAATGAGTTGTAATTAGCAGGCAATGAGTTGTAATTAGCTAGTAATGAGTTGTAATTAGCAGGTAATGAGTTGTAATTAGCAGATAATAAAGTAGTAATGAGCTAGTAACGAGTTGTAATTAGCAGGTAATGAGTTGTAATTAGCTAGTAATGAGTTGTAATTAGCTAGTAATGAGTTGTAATTAGCAAGTAATGAGTTGTTATTATCTAGTAATGAGTTGTAATTAGCTGGTAATGAGTTGTAATTAGCTAGTAATGAGTTGTAATTAGCAAGTAATGAGTTGTAATTAGCAGGTAATGAGTTGTAATTAACTGGTAATGAGTTGTAATTAGCAGGTAATGAGTTGTAATCAGCTAGTAATTAGTTGTAATTAGCAGGTAATGAGTTGTAATTAGCAGGTAATGAGTTGTAATTAGCTAGTAATGAGTTGTAATTAGCAGGTAATGAGTTGTAATTAACAGGTAATGAGTTGTAATTAGCTAGTAATGAGTTGTAATTAACTGGTAATGAGTTGTAATTAGCAGGTAATGAGTTGTAATTAGCAGGCAATGAGTTGTAATTAGCAGGTAATGAGTTGTAATTAGCTAGTAATGAGTTGTAATTAGCAGGTAATGAGTTGTAATTAGCTAGTAATGAGTTGTCATTAGATAGTAATGAGTTGTCATTAGTTAGTAATGAGTTGTCATTAGCTAGTAATGAGTTGTCATTAGCAGGTAATGAGTTGTAATTAGCAGGCAATGAGTTGTAATTAGCAGGTAATGAGTTATAATTAGCAGGCAATGAGTTGTAATTAGCAGGCAATGAGTTATAATTAGCTAGTAATTAGTTGTCATTAGCTAGTAATGAGTTGTCATTAGCAGGTAATGAGTTGTAATTAGCAGGCAATGAGTTGTAATTAGCAGGCAATGAGTTGTAATTAGCAGGCAATGAGTTATAATTAGCTAGTAATGAGTTGTCATTAGCAGGTAATGAGTTGTACTTAGCAGGCAATGGGTTGTAATTAGCAGGCAATGAGTTATAATTAGCTAGTAATGAGTTGTAATTAGCAGGTAATGAGTTGTAATTAGCAGATAATAAAGTAGTAATGAGCTAGTATTGATTTGTAATGAGTTGTAATTAGCAGGCAATGAGTTGTAATTAGCTAGTAATGAGTTGTAATTAGCAGGTAATGAGTTTTAATTAGCAGATAATAAAGTAGTAATGAGCTAGTAATGAGTTGTAATGAGTTGTAATTAGCTGGCAATAATTTGTAATTAGCTAGTAAAGAGTTGTCATTAGCTAGTAATGAGTTGTCATTAGCAGGTAATGAGTTGTACTTAGCAGGCAATGGGTTGTAATTAGCAGGCAATGAGTTATAATTAGCTAGTAATGAGTTGTAATTAGCAGGTAATGAGTTGTAATTAGCAGATAATAAAGTAGTAATGAGCTAGTATTGAGTTGTAATGAGTTGTAATTAGCAGGCAATGAGTTGTAATTAGCTAGTAATGAGTTGTACTTAGCAGGCAATGGGTTGTAATTAGCAGGCAATGAGTTATAATTAGCTAGTAATGAGTTGTAATTAGCAGGTAATGAGTTGTAATTAGCAGATAATAAAGTAGTAATGAGCTAGTATTGAGTTGTAATGAGTTGTAATTAGCAGGCAATGAGTTGTAATTAGCTAGTAATGAGTTGTAATTAGCAGGCAATGAGTTATAATTAGCTAGTAATGAGTTGTAATTAGCAGGTAATGAGTTGTAATTAGCAGATAATAAAGTAGTAATGAGCTAGTATTGAGTTGTAATGAGTTGTAATTAGCAGGCAATGAGTTGTAATTAGCTAGTAATGAGTTGTAATTAGCAGGTAATGAGTTGTAATTAGCAGATAATAAAGTAGTAATGAGCTAGTAATGAGTTGTAATTAGCTAGTAATGAGTTGTAATTAGCAGGTAATGAGTTGTAATTAGCAGATAATAAAGTAGTAATGAGCTAGTAATGAGTTGTAATGAGTTGTAATTAGCTAGTAAAGAGTTGTAACCACATCCACATTGTGTAGCGAGACAATGCAATTGTTTCCATTTTACCAATGAGTCCAAATTCATTGTTAAGGTCATTGATTTAGCTAGAAAGCCCCTTAGAGGTGGTAATAGATACAAGTTCCTTTCTAAAAAAGAATTATATTGGATTTGGAAATGAGTTACCAGGTACCTCTAGGACTCAGTAAGGAATGGGACATCGGCTATTTTGTGGAATAACAAAAATAAATAAAGCACTTTCTTAGGGACTTTTATCCCATTAACTAATAAAGTCTTTTGGAGCAGATGTTTATTATAGTCCTATGAAATATTATATTGGTTTATTTTGCTGTCACCGCTGACATCTGCAGAGTTGACACCTTTATGGTTTTGAAGATTTCCTTGATTTCTTGCACGGTATATCCCAAGTGTATATATATGTTTATATTTGCATGTTTAGTAACATCAGGTGTTTCTCCCTGGTATTATTAATCTGGTATAAGCATTTTCTACAAAGATATTTGTATAATTTATTCTATATAATTTCTTGTATATCGTTATAGGCATTACCGTAAATACAGTTTAATATTGACGCCGCATTTGCATCAGTGTATATAAATATATGCATTTGAGCAATTACAAAATATATTGTTTCTTTGTGAGGATTTACAATTTGTACACTGATGCCGTTGCGGTGTTAAAACAATATTCCTGTATTTTGGATGATTTTGAGGCTAGCTTATACTGTATGTATCTGTAAATATTCTAAGTATAGGTGTCATTTTATATCGTCAATTTTTATTTTAACTTGTTTATATTTCACATATATTCACTACACTTGTATAGCGCATGTTTGTTTACCTGCTGTTTCCAAGGGAACGTTTTTTTCTAGAAATGTGATTGGATGTAATCATTCATAAAAGGTGTGCTATACAAGTGTGGAGTCATCCTATGATAAAGTGCCGCACGGCACGAAACATGTCAGGACTCCGCCTCCTCCCTCCACTGTGATTGCCATTTTAGTGCATGGTTTTACTCTTTGTGAAATAAAGCATTGATTTTTATAAAACTTTTTTGGAGAGCTGCCTTTTCCTTCCTTGGTTCTATTTTTGGGCTGACTCGGCTCATTTCATCATTATATATATACATGCTTGATAGCAGGAAAACCAGTCCTGTACTAAAACATCAGCAGAGGACACAATATAGGAGTTAACTGTAGACAAGTCACTGCGACATCCTTGGGAGGATAGTGACTTCAATTTTTATGGGAAAGTAAAAATAAGGCACACTCTGAGCTCCTTAAACTTCCCTCTTGAAAAACACTGCACTCTGAGGGGAAATGGGTCTCAACTCTGAACCCTTCTCAATGTCCAAGTAATCATTTGCACATCACCATTCTTCACCTTCCTCTAGTAGAGGCAAAGATTAGCCTAATACATAGAGGTGGGAGGGGTTATATAGAGATCTTGGGGTTTGGGAATCTTTACCTCCTCCTAGTGGTACGGAAGGTAATTCCCAGTAGTAATGGATTGTGGACTCTCACCACCTTTATGAAAGAAAAAAAGCTTTACAGTATTCTGGGAGGTTCAAAACTGCGACTATAAAAAGAGCAAATTAGATTAAGGTAACAGTACTGGTTTCTCTTTAGTAATTAGACATTTATCTATAACCTTAAAAAAAAATTTATGCTTAAAAATTGCCACGATTGTCTTTTGTTGTTTGTTTTTGGATTTTTTTGCAGTTAGTTTTGAGCAGTCTTTAATATCCGGAATTCTGTCCTTTGACTGGCAGTGAAAACCAAGTGCTAGGAGGGGCCCTAGATATTGTACTTGCTGTAAACTGAACATTGTGACACATGTAGCTCATAGACACAAGGAGAGCTTTTGTACCCTGCGTATAGCTATCCAGGGTGGGGAAGCATTTTAATAAGTCATCCACGTACAATAGAAGCTGTGTCCTCCCTGCTAATATGAAAGCATGCAAGTCTTTCCTTAAACAAGCTGAGGAAATTGCTGGGCTTTCAACATAGCCTTAACCAAAGGCGGCTCCAAGTAATCTGGGAAGAACTTGCCCTCCGAGTGAACCAGGATACTTTCCTTGTTATTCTGAGCATTACTGAATAGTAGCGAGTACCTATACAAATGTTAGAAACCACAGGATGTCTACATATAACAGTTATTTACAGCCCTTATGCACTAAACAAATGCAGAACTCTGTTACAACAAACCACAACATTATAAGAATTAGCAGTTTCATCCTGCACATTTATTCCACACTCTGGCATCTATTTATCAAGTCGTCAACCGCAAATACGCTGGAATTGTGGTGAACCTGATTCCCCTTAGTTATCAAACCCTACAAACCGGCAAAAGTAGAATTTTGTGACGTAACATCGGATCCGCTGGTCTCAGTCCGACACAGATCGATGCTTACGTCACTACAGATGTTCCGAACGCAAGTTCAGCACAATCTGAATACTTTTGCTAGTTAACAAATGTCTACCAGGTACGCTCGGTACTATTCTGGCCCAGCGTACCTGGTTTTCAATCCCCTGGAGGCGGCGGATGCCATAGGAATCAATGGGAGTCTGGAAGCAGCAAAGCTCATGTTCACTGCTGCCTGATATCCCATTGATTCCTATGGGAGAATAAAGTTGTGTTTACACCTAACACCCTAACATGTACCCCGAGTCTAAACACCCCTAATCTGCTGCCCCGACACCGCCGCCACCTACACTATACTTATTAACCCCTAATCTGCTGCCCCGACACCGCCACCACCTACATTATACTTATTAACCCCTAATCTGCTGCCCCGACACCGCCGCCACCTACATTATACTTATTAACCCCTAATCTGCTGCCCCGACACCGCCACCACCTACATTATACTTATTAACCCCTAATCTGCTGCCCCGACACCGCCGCCACCTACATTATACTTATTAACCCCTAATCTGCTGCCCCGACACCGCCACCACCTACATTATACTTATTAACCCTTAATCTGCTGCCCCGACACCGCCACCACCTACATTATACTTATTAACCCCTAATCTGCTGCCCCGACACCGCCGCCACCTACATTATACTTATTAACCCCTAATCTGCTGCCCCGACACCGCCACCACCTACATTATACTTATTAACCCCTAATCTGCTGCCCCAACACCGCCACCACCTACATTATACTTATTAACCCCTAATCTGCTGCCCCGACACCGCCACCACCTACATTATACTTATTAACCCCTAATCTGCTGCCCCGACACCGCCACCACCTACATTATACTTATTAACCCCTAATCTGCTGCCCCGACACCGCCACCACCTACATTATACTTATTAACCCTTAATCTGCTGCCCCGACACCGCCACCACCTACATTATACTTATTAACCCCTAATCTGCTGCCCCGCCACCGCCGCCACCTACATTATACTTATTAACCCCTAATCTGCTGCCCCGACACCGCCACCACCTACATTATACTTATTAACCCCTAATCTGCTGCCCCGACACCGCCACCACCTACATTATACTTATTAACCCCTAATCTGCTGCCCCGACACCGCCACCACCTACATTATACTTATTAACCCCTAATCTGTCACCCCCTACACCGCCAACACCTACATTATACTTATTAACCCCTAATCTGCTGCCCCGACACCGCCACCACCTACATTATACTTATTAACCCCTAATCTGCTGCCCCGACACCGCCACCACCTACATTATACTTATTAACCCCTAATCTGTCACCCCCTACACCGCCAACACCTACATTATACTTATTAACCCCTAATCTGTCACCCCCTACACCGCCAACACCTACATTATACTTATTAACCCCTAATCTGCTGCCCCAACACCGCCACCACCTACATTATACTTATTAACCCCTAATCTGCTGCCCCGACACCGCCACCACCTACATTATACTTATTAACCCCTAATCTGCTGCCCCGACACCGCCACCACCTACATTATACTTATTAACCCCTAATCTGCTGCCCCAACACCGCCACCACCTACATTATACTTATTAACCCCTAATCTGCTGCCCCAACACTGCCACCACCTACATTATACTTATTAACCCCTAATCTGCTGCCCCGACACTGCCACCACCTACATTATACTTATTAACCCCTAATCTGCTGCCCCGACACCGCCACCACCTACATTATACTTATTAACCCTTAATCTGCTGCCCCGACACCGCCACCACCTACATTATACTTATTAACCCTTAATCTGCTGCCCCCTACGTCGTGGCCACTATATTAAATTTATTAACCCCTAAACCTAAGTCTAACCCTAACACTCCCTAACTTAAATCTAATTTAAATAAATATAAATAATTATTCCTATCATTAACTAAATTATTCCTATTTAAAGGGACAGTCTACCATAGAATTGTTATTGTTTTAAAAGATAGACAATCCCTTTATTACCCATTCCCCAGTTTTGCATAACTAACACAGTTATATTAATGTACTTTTTACCTCTGTGATTACCTTGTATCTAGGGACCTTCTTCCAGCCCCCTGATCACATGACGGTGACTGTTTATTATCTATTGTCTTAAATTTAGCATTGTTTTGTGCTAAATCTTAAATAACCCACTGTGCCTGAACACAGTGTTATCTATGTTGCCCACGTGTACTTTCTGTCTCTTTGTGTTGAATAGAAATTTAAAAAGCATGTGATAAGAGGCAGCCCTCAAAGGCTTAGAAATTAGCATATGAGCCTACCTAGGTTTAGTTTAAACTAAGAATACCAAGAGAAAAAAGCAAATTTGATGATAAAAGTAAGTTGGAAAGTTGATTAAAATTAAAAGTCCTATCTGAATAATGAAAGTTTAATTTATACTAGACTGTTCCGATCAGCCAATAGAATGCAAGCTCAATTTGATTGGCTGATTGGATCAGCCAATCGGATTGAACTTGAATCTGATTGGCTGATTCAATCAGCCAATCAGATTTTTCCCACCTTAATTCCGATTGGCTGATAGAATCCTATCAGCCAATCGGAATTCGAGGGATGCCATCTTGGATGACATCACTTAAAGGAACCTTTATTCGTCAGTAGTCGTCGGTAGGAAGAGGATGTTCCGCGCCAGAGGTCTTGAAGATGGAGCCGCTCCTCGTCGGATGGATGAAGATAGAAGATGCCGCTTGGATGAAGATGTCTGCCGGTCCGGATGTCCTCTTCTGCCCGGATAGGATGAAGACTTCTGCCGCTCCGGATGTCTTCTTTTGGTCCATCGGTGCTTGGCTGAGTGAAGACGACTCAAGGTAGGGAGATCTTCAGTGGGGTAGTGTTAGGTTTATTTAAGGGGGGTTTGGGTTAGAGTAGGGGTAATGTGGGTGGTGGGTTGTAATGTTGGGGGGTGGTATTGTGTTTTTTTTACAGGCAAAAGAGCTGATTTCTTTGGGGCATGCCCCGCAAAAAGCCCTTTTAAGGGCTGGTAAGGTAATAGAGCTGTTAGCTATTTTAATTTAGATTAGGGTAGGGAATTTTTTTATTTTGGGGGGCTTTGTTATTTTATTAGGGGGCTTAGAGTAGGTGTAATTAGCTTAAAATTCTTGTATTTTTTTTTTTTTGTAATTTAGTTTAGTTTATTTAATTGTAGGTACTTGTAGTTAATTGATTTAATTAATTTATTGATAGTGTGGTGTTAGGTTTAATTGTAACTTAGGTTAGCATTTATTTTACAGGTAATTTTGTAATTATTTTAACTAGGTAGCTATTAAATAGTAAATAACTATTTAATAGCTATAGTACCTAGTTAAAATAAATACAAAGTTGCCTGTAAAATAAATATAAATCCTAAAATAGCTACAATGTAACTATTAGTTATATTGCAGCTATATTAGGGTTTATTTTACAGGTAAGTATTTAGTTTTATATAGGATTCATTTATTTAATTAATTTAATGATAGTGTAGTGTTAGGTGTAATTGTAACTTAGGTTAGGATTTATTTTACAGGTAAATTTGTATTTATTTTAGCTAGGTAGTTATAAAATAGTTATTAACTATTTAATAACTATTGTACCTAGTTAAAATAAATACAAAGTTGCCTGTAAAATAAATATAAATCCTAAAATAGCTACAATATAATTATTCGTTATATTGTAGCTATATTAGGGTTTATTTTACAGGTAAGTATTTAGCTTTAAATAGGAAGACTTTAGTTAATAATATTTAATTTATTTCGTTAGATTAAAATTATATTTAACTTAGGGGGGTGTTAGGGTTAGGGTTAGACTTAGCTTTAGGGGTTAATACATTTATTAGAGTAGCGGCGAGGTCCGGTCGGCAGATTAGGGGTTAATACTTGAAGTTAGGTGTCCGCGATGTTAGGGGGGGCAGATTAGGGGTTAATACTATTTATTATAGGGTTTGTGAGGCGGGAGTGCGGCGGTTTAGGGGTTAATACATTTATTATAGTGGCGGGGAGGTCCGGTCGGCAGATTAGGGGTTAATAAGTGTAGGTAGGTAGCGGCAACCTTGGGGGCGGCAGATTAAGGGTTAATAAATATTATGTAGGTGTCGGCGATGTTAGGGGCAGCAAATTAGGGGTACATAGGGATAATGTAGGTGGCAGCGGTGTACGGAGTGGAAGATTAGGGGTTAATAATATAATGCAGGAGTCAGCGATAGCGGGGGCGGCAGATTATAGTTTAATAAGTGTAAGGTTAGGGGTGTTTAGACTCAGGGTTCATGTTAGGGTGTTAGGTGCAGACTTAGAGAGTGTTTCCCCATAGGAAACAATGGGGCTGCGTTAGGAGCTTAACGCTGCTTTTTTGCAGGTGTTAGGTTTTTTTTCAGCCCAAACTGCCCCATTGTTTCCTATGGGGATATCGTGCACGAGCACGTTTTTCAAGCTAGCCGCTACCGTAAGAAACGCTGGGAGAGTTGAAGTAGCGGTAAATATGCCTGTATGCTCCCTTTTTGGAGCCTAACGCAGCCCTTCAGAGAACTCTAAATACCAGCGTTATTTAAAAGGTGCGGGGGGGAAAAACACGCGTAGCTAATGCACCCCTTTGGCCGCAAAACTCTAAATCTAGGCATACATTAAATATAATTAATTAAATTAAATTATCTAAAGTACAAAAAAACCCACTAAATTACAGAAAATAATAAACAAATTACAGAAATTTAAACTAATTACACCAAATCTAATAGCCCTATCAAAATAAAAAAAAGCCCCCCCAAATAAAGAAAAAAACCCTAACCTAAACTAAACTATCAATAGCCCTTAAAAGGGCCTTTTGCGGGGTATTGCCCCAAAGTAATCAGCTCTTTTACCTGAAACAAAAAATACAAGCACCCCCCCCCCCAACAGTAAAACCCACCACCCACACAACCAGCCACCCCAAAAAAATACTAACTAAAAAAAACCTAAGCTCCCCATAGCCCTGAAAAGGGCATTTGGATGGGCATTGCCCTTAAAAGGGAAGTTAGCTCTTTTGCAGCCCAAACACTACTCTAAAAATAAAATCCCAATACTCCTTTAAAAAAACCTAACACTAACCCCCTGAAGATCACCGTACCGGGAGACGTCTTCATCCAAGCCGGGCGAAGTGGTCCTCCAGATGGGCAGAAGTCTTCATCCAGACGGCATCTTCTATCTTCATCCAACCGGCGCGGAGCGGGTCCATCTTCAAGACATCCGACTAGGAGCATCCTCCTCGGCCGACGACTACCCGACGAATGAAGGTTCCTTTAAGTGATGTCATCCAAGAAGGCGTCCTTTAGATTCCGATTGGCTAATAGAATTCTATCAGCCAATTGGAATTAAGGTAGAAAAAATCCTATGGCTGATGCATATTCTCTTTCACTTTACCCTTCCTAGTACTTAGGGATTATTATAGGATTGTTAGGGGGAGTATGGACCTAACCGTGTCTCTCCGTTTGTTTGTTTGTTTTAATCAGCAGTAATGAAATCCCAGGCTATTTAATTATTTATATCTCAGCTGTATGATATTAATTACATTTAATATTTACTATGTTGACGGCTGACTTGCTTTTCAGTGGTAGCGAGCTCTATATAATTTATTGATTTAATCTTGGTTGTCTCAGTTTGGGGTGCCGTTAGTGTACTGGTGTTGTACCTCCTTGTTAGTACAACAGCCGAGCAGTTTACTTGCAATAATAACCATAGCAGCTTACCTGTAATAATCACTATAGCATTGGGAACTTTAGGGGTTCTCCTTTACAATATTAAACTATATCATACTTGTATGTTGAGGCGTCATAGAATTACGGCACAATAATATGATATACTAGACAGTGGTTAATATTAATTAGACTTTGAATGCCTAATAAATAGCAACTTGAACTTAATATATAATATATAGCTGGCATCCTCTAGTCTATATGGATTAATTGATACTGTTATTTATTTATCTACCGGCTTTTAGTCCTTAAATTCAGCACACAAGTTAATCTCACTGACTACCCCTGTTACTTCTGTTGATTTATTTAACCCTTACATCCTGATAATTCCTTTCTTGGAACTCAGTGAGATATTTGATCTCAGCTTCCGTATTCTTCAATATATAACGTAATAAATGCAGAACAGCTAATACGCTCACTGCATAGTAGTATAACAGCAGGACATCTGCTCTCTAGTAATATACTGTGTGCTAAAGCCTTATAATTGGCAGATCTGATTGTATGATAATATATATGTAGCACTTTACAGGCCCTCTGAGAATGCTATAGTAAGTACAGTGTTGGGCAAGCGGAAAGCTGCAGTTTATAAATATTACAAGTGCATCACCCTGATTACTTTTTATATACCTAGCGCTGCGGAATCTGTTGGCGCTCTACAAATAACCGATAATAATAATAATAATACCTGTCAGTTTGGTTCACTTTCACATTTGAACGTTCTTGTCTGCTGCACCGTAGAGTAATCCGTGTTACCCAGCCCACTGACATACTATTTGGGAATCCTCTTACACCCATACTCTGTGTACAATATTAATATTGTTATCTAATTCAGGGAAGCCTCATACCATGTACATGAGACTTCTCAGGTATCCCCCATTGCTAAATTCTTAGCTGTTGTGGAAGGGTGTCCTGTAGCACATTGTTATTCTAGTAACCACCCTGGTCTCAGCCTGGCAGTTGGATACTCACTAATAACCGCTGCCTAGCATAATTTCTCTATATATATCATCTGTATTGATATCTATGGATCAGCATTTACTTACTATATGACTTATTATGTATTAGAGAATATCCTGTTTACCTCCACACAATATGAACATGGATTATTCACCTTGATAATATAGTGTTGCTTGGTATTCTCCTACATTTGAGTCCCTATATATTAAATTCTGGACACAATCCTACCTCCCAGGCCACCCCGGAGGTCACTTATACTTCAGCCCCGGCACAGTCTGTTATTTCCTGAGACTCTGAGACTTAGTCATATCTACTGCACTGAGCTTCTCTACTGACCTTACCCCTGAGGCCCAGTGGATTCTACGTTACTGTGTTTTTAACATTTAGGCCACGTTTTCTTTCTTCTTTTCAATATTTTTTATTTATATTAATAAAAGTTAAGTTTTATAAAGTCTTGAACCAGATACTCACATTGGCACCTTGTCTTTTCTGCTCCTACTTGTGTTACCATTGAAATATAGGTATGTTGAGTGCTATATATGTACATTCTTGTTCAGTTTCATACTGAATATTTTGCATTCACTTCTCTTGTTTAACCTGTGTAGTGCCATCATTACCATCTTTTTGCTTTTTGAAGGTTAATACACACTGTACTTACTACAGTCACAGATATAATATACACTGTTCTTACTACAGTCACAGATGTAATACACACTGTATTTACTACAGTCACAGCCGTTATACACACTGTACTTACTACAGTCACAGATGTAATACACACTGTACTTACTACAGTCACAGATGTAATACACACTGTACTTACTACAGTCACAGATGTAATACACACTGTACTTACTATACTCACAGATGTTAAAGACACTGTACTTACTACAGTCACAGATGTAATACACACTGTACTTACTACAGTCACAGACTTAATACACACTGTACTTACTACAGTCACAGATGTAATACACACTGTATTTACTACAGTCACAGCCGTTATACACACTGTACTTACTACAGTCACAGCCGTTATACACACTGTACTTACTACAGTCACAGATGTAATACACACTGTACTTACTACAGTCACAGATGTAATACACACTGTACTTACTATACTCACAGATGTTAAAGACACTGTACTTATTACAGTCACAGATGTAATACACACTGTACTTACTACAGTCACAGACTTAATACACACTGTACTTACTACAGTCACAGATGTAATACACACTGTACTTACTACACTCACATATGTAATACACCTTGTACTTACTACACTCACAGATGTAATACACACTGTACTTACTACAGTCACATATGTACTACACACTGTACTTACTGCAGTCACAGAAGTAATGCACACTGTACTTACGACAGTCACAGATGTAATACACACTGTACTTACTACAGTCACAGATACAATACAGACTGTACTTACTACACTCACAGATGTAATACACACTATACTTACTACATTAACAGATGTAATACACACTGTACTTACTACATTCACAGATATAATATACACTTTACTTACTACAGTCATAGATGTAACACACATTGTACTTACTACAGTCACAGATGTAACACACACTGTACTTACTACAGTCACAGATGTAATACAGACTGTACATACTACAGTCACATAAGTAATACACACTGTACTTACTACAGTCACAGATATAATACACACTGTACTTACTACAGTCACAGATGTAATACACACTGTACTTACTACAGTCACAGATATAATACACACTGTACTTACTACAGTCACAGATATAATACACACTGTACTTACTACAGTATAATAAAACAAAACACTGGTGGCACTCAAAAAATGGCAACAGTGCCTTTATTACAGAGCAACGTTTCGGGGCTCCTGCCCCTTTATCAAGCTTGATAAAGGGGCAGAAGCTCCGAAACGTTGCTCTGTAATAAAGGCACTGTTGCCATTTTTGAGTGCCACCAGTGTGTTGTTTTATTATACTTGTCACTGGACTTTGGTTAGGGGAGTCCCCCTAGTGTGCACCAACTCGAATTACTGGAAAAATTAAGGATTAAGTGAGTGCTGGTCCTGCTTGTCTAAATATCTGTACTTACTACAGTCACAGACTTAATACACACTGTACTTACTACAGTCACAGATGTAATACACACTGTACTTACTACACTCACCGATGTAATACACACTGTACTTACTACACTCACAGACTTAATACACACTGTACTTACTACAGTCACAGATGTAATACACACTGTACTTACTACAGTCACAGACTTAATACACACTGTACTTACTACACTCACAGATGTAATGCACACTGTACTTACTACAGTCACAGATGTAATACACACTGTACTTACTACAGTCACAGATGTAATACACACTGTACTTACTACAGTCACAGACGTTATACACATTGTACTTACTACAGTCACAGATGTAATACACACTTACTTACTACAGTCACAGATGTAACACAAACTGTACTTACTACAGTCACAGACATAATACAAACTGTACTTACTATAGTCAGATGTATTATACACTGTACTTACTACAGTCACAGATGTAATACACACTGTACTTACTACAGTCACAGATGTAATACACACTGTACTTACTACAGTCACAGACTTAATACAGACTGTACTTACAACAGTCACAGATTTAATACATACTGTACTTACAACAGTCACAGATGTAATACACACTGTACTTACTACAGTCACAGACTTAATACAGACTGTACTTACAACAGTCACAGATTTAATACACACTGTACTTACAACAGTCACAGATTTAATACATACTGTACTTACTACAGTAACAGATGTAATACACACTAACTTACTATAGTCAGACGTATTATACACTGTACTTACTACAGTCACAGATGTAATACACACTGTACTTACTACAGTCACAGATGTAATACACACTGTACTTACTACAGTCACAGACTTAATACAGACTATACTTACAACAGTCACAGATTTAATACATACTGTACTTACTACAGTCACAGACGTAATACACACTGTACTTAATTCAGTCACAGATGTAATACTTACTACAGTCACAGAAGTAATACACACGGTACTTACTACAGTCACAGATGTAACACTTACTACAGTCACAGATGTAATACACACTGTACTTACTACAGTCACAGAAGTAATACACTTACTTACTACAGTCACAGACATAATACACACTGTACTAACTACAGTCACAGATATAATACACACTGTACTTACTACACTCACAGATGTAATACACACTTACTTACTACACTCACAGACTTAATACACACTGTACTTACTACAGTCACAGAAGTAATACACTTACTTACTACAGTCACAGACGTTATACACACTGTAATTACTACAGTCACAGACTTAATACACACTGTACTTACTACAGTCACAGATATAATACACACTGTACTTACTACACTCACAGATGTAATACACACTTACTTACTACACTCACAGACTTAATACACACTGTACTTACTACAGTCACATACATAATACACACTGTACTAACTACAGTCACAGATGTTATACACACTGTACTTATTACAGTCACAGACGTTATACACACTGTACTTATTACAGTAACAGACGTAATACACACTGTACTTACTACAGTCACAGATGTAACACACACTGTACTTACTACAGTCACAGACGTTATACACATTGTACTTACTACAGTCACAGATGTAATACACACTTACTTACTACAGTCACAGATGTAACACACACTGTACTTACTACAGTCACAGATATAATACACACTGTACTTACTACACTCACAGATGTAATACACACTTACTACACTCACAGACTTAATACACACTGTACTTACTACAGTCACATACATAATACACACTGTACTAACTACAGTCACAGATGTTATACACACTGTACTTATTACAGTCACAAACGTTATACACACTGTACTTATTACAGTAACAGATGTAACACACACTGTACCTACTACAGTCATAGACGTTATACACATTGTACTTACTACAGTCACAGATGTAATACACACTTACTACAGTCACAGATGTAACACACACTGTACTTACTACAGTCACAGACATAATACACACTGTACTTACTACAGTCAGACGTATTATACACTGTACTTACTACAGTCACAGATGTAATACACACTCGGCTAGATTTAGAGTTCTGCGGCCAAAGGGGTGCGTTAGCTACGCATGCTTTTTTTTCTCCCGCACCTTTTAAACAACGCTGGTATTTAGAGTTCACAGAAGGGCTGCGTTAGGCTCCAAAAAGGGAGCGTAGAGCATATTTACCGCCACTGCAACTCTAGATACCAGCATTGCTTACGGACGTGGCCAGCTTCAAAAACGTGCTCGTGCACGATTCCCCCATAGGAAACAATGGTGCAGTTTGAGCTGAAAAAAACCTAACACCTGCAAAAAAGCAGCGTTCAGCTCCTAACGCAGCTACATTGTTTCCTATGGGGAAACACTTCCTAAGTCTGCACCTAACACCCTAACATGAACCCCGAGTCTAAACACCCCTAACCTTACACTTATTAACCCCTAATCTGCCGCCCCCGCTATCGCTGACCCCTGCATATTATTGTTAACCCCTAATCTTCCGCTCTGTACACCGCCGCCAGCTACGTTATCCCTATGAACCCCTAATCTGCTGCCCCTAACATCGCCGACCACTATATTATATTTATTAACCCCTAATCTGCCACCCCTGCTATCGCTGACACCTGCATATCATTATTAACCCCTAATCTGCCGCTCCGTACACCGCCGCAACATACATTATAGTTATGTACCCCTAATCTGCTGCCCCTAACACCGCCGACCCCTATATTATATTTATTAACCCCTAATCTGCCGCCCCCAACGTCGCCGCCAGCTACCTACAATAATTAACCCCTAATCTGCCGACCGGATCTCGCCGCTACTCTAATAAATGGATTAACCCCTAAAGCTAAGTCTAACCCTAACACCCCCCCTAAGTTAAATATAATTTAAATCTAACTAAATAAATTAACTCTTATTAAATAACTTATTCCTATTTAAAGCTAAATACCTGTAAAATAAACCCTAATATAGCTACAATATAAATTATAATTATATTGTAGCTATTTTAGGATTAATATTTATTTTACAGGCAACTTTGTAATTATATTAACCAGGTACAATAGCTATTAAATAGTTAATAACTATTTAATAGCTAAAATAGTTAAAATAATTACAAAATTACCTGTAAAATAAATCCTAACCTAAGTTACAATTAAACCTAACACTACACTATCAATAAATTAATTAAATACAATACCTACAAATAACTACAATTAAATAAACTAACTAAAGTACAAAAAATAAAAAAGGACTAAGTTACAAAAAATAAAAAAATATTTACAAATATTAGAAAAATATTACAACAATTTTAAACTAATTACACCTTCTCTAAGCCCCCTAATAAAATAACAAAGACCCCCAAAATAAAAAAAATGCCCTACCCTATTCTAAATTAAAAAGTTCAATGCTCTTTTACCTTACCAGCCCTGAAAAGGGCCATTTGCGGGGCATGCCCCAAATAATTCAGCTCTTTTGCCTGCAAAAAAAAACATACAATACCCCCCCCAAAATTACAACCCACCACCCACATACCCCTAATCTAACCCAAACCCCCCTTAAATAAACCTAACACTAAGCCCCTGAAGATCTTCCTACCTTATCTTCACCATGCCAGGTTCACCGATCCGTCCACCGAAGTCTTGATCCAAGCCTCCAAAATCTTGATCCAAGCCCAAGCGGGGGCTGAAGAGTGACGTCCATCCTCCGGCTGAAGTCTTGATCCAAGCGGGCAGAAGAGGACATCCGGACCGGCAAACATCTTCATCCAAGCCGCATCTTCTATGTTCTTCAATCCGATGACGACCGGCTGATCATCAAGACCTCCAGCGTGGATCCATCCATCTTCACCGACGACTTCCCGACGAATGACGGTTCCTTTAAGGGACGTCATCCAAGATGGCGTCCCTCGAATTCCGATTGGCTGATAGGAT
Organism: Bombina bombina; assembly: GCF_027579735.1. NCBI lineage: Eukaryota > Metazoa > Chordata > Amphibia > Anura > Bombinatoridae > Bombina > Bombina bombina. The sequence goes on along the minus strand of NC_069509.1, from coordinate 7,640,214 downwards.
TCTATCAGCCAATCGGGATTGAATCAGCCAATCAGAATCAAGTTCAATCTGATTGGCTGATCGGATCAGCCAATCAGATTGAGCTCACATTCTATTGGCTTTTTTCCGATCAGCCAATAGACTGCGAGCTCAATCTGATTGGCCGATCGGATCAGCCAATCGGATTGAACTTGATTCTGATTGGCTGATAGAATCCTATCAGCCAATCGGAATTCGAGGGACGCCATCTTGGATGACGTCCCTTAAAGGAACCGTCATTCGTCGGGAAGTCGTCGGTGAAGATGGATGTTCCGCGTCGGCGGGATGAACATGGATCCGGAAGAAAGAAGATTGAAGATGCCGTTGATCGAAGACTTCAGTCGGATCATGGACCTCTTCAGCTCCCGCTTGGATGAAGACTTCAGCCGGATCATGGACATTTTCAGCCCCCCGCTTGGGCTTGGATCAAGACATCGGAGCCAGGACGGATCAGTGTGATACCCGGCGAGGTGAAGATAAGGTAGGAAGATCTTCAGGGGCTTAGTGTTAGGTTTATTTAAGGGGGGTTTGGGTTAGATTAGGGGTATGTGGGTGGTGGGTTGTAATGTTGGGGGGGTATTGTATGGTTTTTTTTACAGGCAAAAGAGCTGAATTATTTGGGGCATGCCCCGCAAATGGCCCTTTTCAGGGCTGGTAAGGTAAAAGAACTTTGAACTTTTTTAATTTAGAATAGGGTAGGGCATTTTTTTATTTTGGGGGTCTTTGTTATTTTATTAGGGGGCTTAGAGTAGGTGTAATTAGTTTAAAATTGTTGTAATATTTTTCTAATGTTTGTAAATATTTTTTTATTTTTTGTAACTTAGTTCTTTTTTATTTTTTGTACTTTAGTTAGTTTATTTAATTGTAGTTATTTGTAGGTATTGTATTTAATTAATTTATTGATAGTGTAGTGTTAGGTTTAATTGTAACTTAGGTTAGGATTTATTTTACAGGTAATTTTGTAATTATTTTAACTATTTTAGCTATTAAATAGTTATTAACTATTTAATAGCTATTGTACCTGGTTAATATAATTACAAAGTTGCCTGTAAAATAAATATTAATCCTAAAATAGCTACAATATAATTATAATTTATATTGTAGCTATATTAGGGTTTATTTTACAGGTATTTAGCTTTAAATAGGAATAAGTTATTTAATAAGAGTTAATTTATTTCGTTAGATTTAAATTATATTTAACTTAGGGGGGTGTTAGGGTTAGGGTTAGACTTAGCTTTAGGGGTTAATACATTTATTATAGTAGCGGTGAGATCTGGTCGGCAGATTAGGGGTTAATAATTGTAGGTAGGTGGAGGCGACGTTGGGGGCGGCAGATTAGGGGTTAATAAATATAATATAGGGGTCGGCGATGTTAGGGGCAGCAGATTAGGGGTACATAGGGATAACGTAGCTGGTGGCGGTGTACGGAGCGGCAGATTAGGGGTTAAAAAATTTTAATAGAGTGGCGGCGATGTGGGGGGACCTCGGTTTAGGGGTGTATAGGTAGTTTATGGGTGTTAGTGTACTTTAGAGCACAGTAGTTAAGAGTTTTATAAACCGGCGTTAGCCCAGAAAGCTCTTAACTACTGACTTTTTTATGCGGCTGGAGTTTTGTCGTTAGATTTCTAACGCTCACTTCAGCCACGACTCTAAATACCGGCGTTAGAAAGATCCCATTGAAAAGATAGGATACGCAAATGGCGTAGGGGGATCTGCGGTATGGAAAAGTCGCGGCTACAAAGTGAGCGTTAGACCCTTTCATGACTGACTCCAAATACCAGCGGGCGGTAAAAACCAGCGTTAGGAGCCTCTAACGCTGGTTTTGACGGCTACTGCCAAATTCTAAATCTAGGCCACTGTACTTACTACAGTCACAGATATAATACACACTGTACTTACTACAGTCACAGACTTAATACAGACTGTACTTACTACAGTCACAGACGTAATACACACTGTACTTAATACAGTCACAGATGTAATACTTACTTACTACAGTCACAGATGTAATACACACTGTACTTACTACAGTCACAGATGTAACACTTACTACAGTCACAGATGTAATACACACTGTACTTACTACACTCACAGATGTAATACACACTTACTTACTACAGTCACAGATATAATACACACTGTACTTGCTACACTCACAGACTTAATACACACTGTACTTACTACAGTCACAGAAGTAATACACTTACTTACTACAGTCACAGACTTAATACACACTGTACTAACTACAGTCACAGATATAATACACACTGTACTTACTACACTCACAGATGTAATACACACTTACTTACTACACTCACAGACTTAATACACACTGTACTTACTACAGTCACAGAAGTAATACACTTACTTACTACAGTCACAGACATAATACACACTGTACTAACTACAGTCACAGACGTTATACACACTGTAATTACTACAGTCACAGACTTAATACACACTGTACTTACTACAGTCACAGAAGTAATACACTTACTTACTACAGTCACAGACTTAATACACACTGTACTAACTACAGTCACAGATATAATACACACTGTACTTACTACACTCACAGATGTAATACACACTTACTTACTACACTCACAGACTTAATACACACTGTACTTACTACAGTCACAGAAGTAATACACTTACTTACTACAGTCACAGACATAATACACACTGTACTAACTACAGTCACAGATATAATACACACTGTACTTACTACAGTCACAGAAGTAATACACTTACTTACTACAGTCACAGACTTAATACACACTGTACTAACTACAGTCACAGATATAATACACACTGTACTTACTACACTCACAGATGTAATACACACTTACTTACTACACTCACAGACTTAATACACACTGTACTTACTACAGTCACAGAAGTAATACACTTACTTACTACAGTCACAGACATAATACACACTGTACTAACTACAGTCACAGACGTTATACACACTGTAATTACTACAGTCACAGACTTAATACACACTGTACTTACTACAGTCACAGATATAATACACTCTGTACTTACTACACTCACAGATGTAATACACACTTACTAAACTCACAGACTTAATACACACTGTACTTACTACAGTCACATACATAATACACACTGTACTAACTACAGTCACAGATGTTATACACACTGTACTTACTACAGTCACATACATTATGCTCACTGTACTTACTACAGTCACAGACATTATGCACACTGTACTTAATACACTCACAGACTTAATACACACTGTACTTTCTACAGTCACAGACATAATACACACTATACTTACTACAGTCACAGACATAATACACACTGTACTTACTACAGTCACAGACATAATACACACTGTACTTACTACAGTCACAAACATTATGCACACTGTGCTTACTATAGTCACAGACGTTAATACAGGGAAGTTTAATTATAAATTACAGGAGTATCACAAAATTG